>NW_021628936.1:106827-703729 GCF_002157705.1 Plasmodium gonderi
AGTGGGAAATAAATAGGGCAAGCATTGAGAAGCATAAAAACGTAATCACAGAGGGTCAATAGAAGAAATTACAAAAATGTTCGCGTAAACTATAAACACCATTTATTTAACATACTAAATGAAAGTCCTACTTTAAAAAAAAAAAAAAAAAAAAAAAAAAAAAAAATAAAATTTTAATTAAAAAAGGATAAAATAAAAAAAAAAAAAAAAAAAAAAAAAAAAAAAAAAAAATTCTGCTTACAGGACACTAGATGAGTCTATCACAAACTTTTTCACACTACACATTACTTATAAAAGCAGTTGTATATAGAAATAGGTACAAAAACTACACGTGACAAACATTCCAGTAATCGTTTATAGGTGTACAGAACAGGATACCAATCAAGTCACACACACCCTTACCTCATATGCATACACTTATCATTCAAATGATTATTTAAATAGCACAGAAGATAAAAACCTTTAAATTATTAACTAGGTGTGGAAACTTTGTGTGTATCACCATTTGTTCTGAGTATTTTTCCCATGTATCCATCATTGACACATGTCAAAATAGTCATATGCGTGCATTGCACATAGGAACATTTTTAAATGTTCTCCAAACTTGGAAACCATACCCCACAAATATATGTATATATATATGAACACAAAATTGGATACGACGAAAGTATCCACACATCAATCCAGTTATACTCTCATCACGCACGCAAAAAGTTAAATAGAACAATATTTTTTTTTTTTTTTTCTTTTTTCACAAAAGAGCCAATAGAGAAAAGTACATATACCTACACAAATATATAACCTAGGTTGCATACCTACATACTGGTGTAAACCTGTAGGAATCACGTTTACACGTTTGTATTTAACTTATCCACGTACCTGCCCACCATCACCACTTCTACAATGAAAAAGAAGAACAAGGAAGACCTGTATAAGGAAAATAAACTAGAAGCGTCTAAACTAAGAATCGCCATTGTGAGTTCAGATAAATGTAAACCAAAAAAATGCCATCTTGAATGTAAAAAAAATTGCCCAATAGTGAAAACAGGAAAATTTTGCATAGAAGTAGAACACAGTTCAAAAATTGCATATATCAGTGAGACTTTGTGCATAGGATGTGGTATATGTGTAAAAAAATGTCCATTTTCAGCAATAACCATTATAAATTTACCAAAAGATATAAATAAAGATGTAGTTCATAGGTATGGGCCGAATACATTTAAATTACATAGATTACCTATACCCAAATTAGGACAAATATTGGGCTTAGTTGGTACGAATGGAATTGGAAAATCAACAGCATTAAAAATTTTATCATCAAAATTGAAACCAAATTTAGGAAAATTTAATAATCCACCAGAATGGAGAGATATATTATCTTTTTTTCGAGGAAATGAATTACAAATATTTTTCACAAAATTGTTGGAAGAACAATTGACACCAATTATAAAACCACAAAATGTTGATTTGATACCTAAACAGATTAAAGGAAATATTTTAGAAATTATTAATAAAAAAGATAAGCTAAATAAAAAAGATCAATATATGAGTGCCTTAGAATTGGATCATTTATTAGATAGAAATGTAGAAGATTTAAGTGGTGGAGAATTACAAAGATTTGCACTATTAATTTCTATTATTGGACAAACAACAAATGTATATATGTTTGATGAACCAAGTAGTTATTTAGATATTAAACAAAGAATATCTATGGCAAAAATAATTCATAGCTTAGTTAGACATGATAATTATATCATAGTTGTTGAGCATGATCTATCCATTTTAGATTATTTAAGTGATTATGTTTGTTGTTTATGGGGAAAAGCAGGAGCATATGGAGTTGTTACATCTCCATTTTCTGTACGAGAAGGAATTAATGTTTTCTTAGATGGATTTGTACCAACAGATAATTTAAGAATACGGGAAGAATCATTAAATTTTAAGCTAGCTACAGATCAAGATCTAACAGAAGATAAAAAAAGACTTCATTTTTATAATTATCCAACAATGAAAAAAACATTAAACAGTTTTACATTAACAATTAATAAAGGAAAATTCTCAGAATCAGAAATTTTTGTTCTATTAGGACAAAATGGAAGTGGAAAAAGTACATTCATACGACTTTTTGCAGGACTAATTCAACCAGATAATCTATCTAGTCTAAGTTTCTTAGAATCATTAAGTGTTTCTTATAAACCACAACAAATACAAGCAAAATATACAGGAACTGTTAGACAATTGCTCATGTCAAAATTGAAAGGATTATACACAGATCCATATTTTAATAATGAAATTATTAAACCGTTAAAGATTGAAGCTATTATGGATAATCAAGTATTGACCTTATCAGGTGGGGAGTTACAAAAAGTTGCAATTATTATAACACTTGCAAAAAATACCAATATTTACCTAATCGATGAACCATCTGCCTATCTAGATTCAGAACAGAGAATTATTGTCTCAAAAATTATTAAGAGATTCATACTTAACACTAACAAAACAGCATTTGTTGTAGAACATGATTTTATTATGGCTACATATCTTGCTGATCATGTTATTGTTTTTGATGGACAGGCAGGTGTTAATACTGTTGCAAACACACCACAAACTTTGGTAGCAGGAATGAATAAATTCTTAAAAATTATTGATGTTACATTTAGACGTGACCCAACCAATTATAGACCAAGAATTAACAAGTACGACAGTGTCAAGGACAAGGAGCAGAAACTTAATGGTACGTCTCTCAGCACGTCTTTCCATCCAAATTGCTTTCATTACAGCTGTTTTTAATCCCCACTACTTTGCATATATCTTCTGTGTTTTACGCTTGTACATTTTTATGTTTTTACATATTACATATTACATCTTGCATCTTGCATCTTGCATCTTGCATCTTACATCTTGCATCTTACATCTTGCATCTTACATCTTACATCTTGCATCTTGCATCTTACATCTTGCATCTTGCATCTTGCATCTTACATCTTGCATCTTACATCTTGCATCTTGCATCTTACATCTTGCATCTTGCATCTTGCATCTTGCATCTTACATCTTACATTTTTACGTTTTTTTTTTTTTTTTTTTTTTTTTTTTTTTCCATCTCGCAATCACGTTTTCCCCTTTTCCTCCTTTTCTTCCGTAGGCACTTATTTCATTATTGACGAATGAGGAGATGATACATACACAACAAACACAGACATGATCCTTAGTCCATAAACACAAATGGAACTTTACAACTGGTGAACCTTGTGTCAATAAATCTGCATGGGAAAAAAAAAAAAAATAAAATAAAAATAAAATGACCCCTCAATATCCTAATCGAATAAAAAGCTAACGGGAGAATGAATAAAAAATGCATACACACATATACCTCCCCGACCATCAAACAACTAAAAAAACATTTTCAGAAAAATTTACCTCCGATTTAATAATGTATAGCGAATCCTTTAGTAATAAACGTACGTATACAATTCTGAAACCAGCATGGTGCCACCCCAGGGGAGGGGAGGGGGAGGATGCACTCACCTCAATCTCTTCCTTGTGCTAATTTTTTGCCGTTTTTGTCTACACATATAAAAGTGTATATATATATATACATATATATATATATATACATATATATATATATATATACATATATATGCTGCTTTTTCCTTTTTTTTTTTTTCTTTCTTGCCCCTCCCACCCCCTTACTTATCACACATTATATATGCACATGTCCCTCATTTTAATTCATGACGCATGCACCCCCTCCCCCTTAATTGTGAACATAATTATCATTGATATATAACTTTTTAAATTTTTTTTTTTTTGGTTTAAATATTTTAAAATTGTCATTTTTTCTTTATCATTTCTTTAATATCATTTCTTTAATATCATTTCTTCATTATCTTTTTTTCATTCTCATTTCTTCATTATCTTTTTTTCATTCTCATTTCTTCATTATCTTTTTTTCATTCTCATTTCTTCATTCTCATTTCTTCATTCTCATTTCTTCATTCTCATTTCTTCATTCTCATTTCTTTATTATCATTTCTTTATTATCATTTCTTCATTATCTTTTTTTCATTCTCATTTCTTCATTCTCATTTCTTCATTCTCATTTCTTCATTCTCATTTCTTCATTCTCATTTCTTCATTCTCATTTCTTCATTCTCATTTCTTCATTCTCATTTCTTCATTCTCATTTCTTCATTCTCATTTCTTCATTCTCATTTCTTCATTCTCATTTCTTCATTCTCATTTCTTCATTCTCATTTCTTCATTCTCATTTCTTCATTCTCATTTCTTCATTCTCATTTCTTCATTCTCATTTCTTCATTCTCATTTCTTCATTCTCATTTCTTCATTCTCATTTCTTCATTCTCATTTCTTCATTCTCATTTCTTCATTCTCATTTCTTCATTCTCATTTCTTCATTCTCATTTCTTCATTCTCATTTCTTCATTCTCATTTCTTCATTCTCATTTCTTCATTATCCTTTTTTCATTATCATTTCTTTAATATTATTATATCCCTCTCTCCTTCCTTGCGTCTCACTTATTCGCTTTTCTCCGAATTCACATGCTAGCTACATTTTTTTTTTTTTTTTCTCGCCACTTTTAATGTGTATTGTATACCCATTAAGACATAAATGTAGGTAGCATATTTTAAAGAAAAATTTTCAAATAAATAGGACACAACAAATATTAAATAGTTAAATATGTACGTCAGACTCGTTACATAAGATGTGTTATTTCCTCTACTCTTGATGTTAGCAAAAGAAAGGACATTCAAACCATTGAGTTTGTGTGTGTGTGTATGAGTATGGGTACAGGAACATATCATGTAAACAAAATACTTTCTTAATATCACACCATTTTCATAGGTAATAATATATAGTGTACATAACCAAAAAAAAAAAAAAAAAAAAAATGAGTGAACTCATAAAATCATCCACAATTGAATCACATTTTGTTGGAACTAATTAATATGTATAACTTTTTTTTCCTTTTTTTTCCTTTTTTTTCTTCTTTCATATATATAACAATATGTGTAAAAAAGAGATAATTTTTCTGTATGCACAGAAATACTTAAAAACTTTATACTCCACGCACTTTTCTCACACACAGTTAGTTGCTCTTTATAGTTCACTTTTTAACTAATTTCATTCTAATTAATTTCATGATAGGAATTTAAAACTATGGCCAATAAAAAAAAAAAAAAAAAAAAAAAAAAAAAAAAAGAAGATAAATATTACATATATGATTTACTAAATTTCAAGTTTTTATTTTTTCAAATGAAAATCCCCATTTTTTTTTTATTTTCTTTATTTTTTATTGGCCATAGTTTTAAGTTCCACTAAAGAAGTTATATTATACACCATTCCCCCGTTCCTCTTCCATTTTGTGCATTAGCACTGAATAAAAATTGTAGTGATTGAATAGTATTTCTGTAAACCAATTTTGTAAACCAATTTTTTGAACTAATTTTTTTGAACTCATATTATGCCTTTTTTTTTTTTTTTTTTTTTTTTTTTTTTTCGTATACTTTTTTCCAACGCCATTTTGCGAGTTTCCTCACGCCCTCGTGTAAATTCCATTATCTGTATTCACAATATAATTTTCACCCATCGAATCGTCAAGAAAACCGTGCTACCATTTGTTTTTTTTTTAGCACAAAAAGCTAACAATACACATGGGTATTACACATACCCAGCTACGTAATGAAATACATTTAACTCATTTTGAGATTCAACCCTTTTTGCATCCATAAAATACATACCTCTTGTTCTTTTTGGTTTGCCCTTGTAAAAATTAAGACTCAAAGTGATAACAGCATAAACGCAAACATATCTGCTACACATAAATAATTCACACATTCACATATCCACACATTTGTATCTTTACCGTCAGAAAATCTGCACACATATATATTCACGTACATGTGTATATATACATACTAAACGTGTGTGTGAATAAGAGGCAGCATTTTCATACGCTCCTACATGCACGTACATGTGAAACAATACCAACTTAGCATGTTGTAGGAAAAAATAATCCCAATCTTGCAACGTGTACAATTATTCGCAAGTGCTGAATGATAGGCACATAAGAAGCAGATATATATGCATATATATATACATGCATACATGCATACATGCGTACACCCTCTCGTGCAACACCCATTCAGAAAAAACTGATCACACAAATTTGCTAGGAAAAGTTACCCTCATTATACAAAGATACAAATTATAATGGCAGGAATTCCCTCGTCTTTACGTGAACTATTTTATTCCTTTTCTGATGGAAATGGAATGAACAATGAAACGTTGGCTGACACCAGTGAGCAGGTGTATATATCCCCACTCGCGCTTCTAAAAATTTTGAAACATGGACGGGTAATACACAAGATGGCAGAAGATGTTACATGTGTTAGTGGAGTCATTCATCCACTCGCTCTTTCATTCGTTCGTTCATCCATTCTTCTATTAATTATGTCACTAATTATTCTACTCATTCCCCTTTTTTACCTATTTTTCTCGCACATGCCAAAGGCAGGAGTACCGATGGAAGTAATGGGACTCATGCTGGGAGAAATTGTAGATGAGTATACAATCAGAATTGTAGACGTTTTTGCAATGCCACAATCAGGTAATAGTGTTAGTGTTGAAGCAGTGGATCCTGTATATCAAACGAATATGTTAGAAGAATTAAAAAAAACGGGAAGACATGAAATGGTTGTTGGATGGTATCATTCACATCCAGGTTTTGGTTGCTGGTTATCTGGAACAGATGTAAATACACAAAAAAGTTTTGAACAATTAAATCAAAGAACAATTGGAGTTGTTGTAGATCCAATTCAATCAGTAAAAGGAAAAGTTGTGATCGATTGTTTTCGATTAATAAATCCTCACATGCTTATGCTAGGACAAGAACCGAGACAAACAACATCAAACATTGGCTATCTAACAAAACCATCATTAACAGCACTAGTACATGGTTTAAACAGAAATTATTATTCCATAGTTATTAATTACAGAAAAAATGAATTAGAAAAAAATATGCTTTTAAATTTACATAAAGATATATGGGCCAACCCTTTAAAACTACTTGATTTCAATGAACAAAAAAAAAATACAGATGAAACTTTAAATAGTATTAAAAAATTAACAAGTTTATATAATAAAAATTTGAGAAATGAAATTAAGAAAACCAATGAACAAATACTTTTAGAAAATATTGGAAAAATAGATGCAAAAAAAAGAATACAAAATTCAGTGGAAACTTTGCTAAACGATTCTATTCTTACATGTATCGGTAGGGAATTATTTCTCCAACAGAAGAGATTATCCACCTCTCTACTTCTCACATATGTATACATATCCTGTACCATTCTTCCATCTTTTGTAAATGTTTAAAACGTTATTACATAAGATATGCCATATTTTTTTTTACCTTTTTATATTTCCTTTTTTTTTTTTTTTTTTAAATTCTTCTTTTACAGGAACGATGGCAAACACCCTGTTCTTTTAAAGCCGACATTTTATTTTTTTAGAGAAAACCCTCTTTTTTCTTTCCCCCTTCCCCTTCTTTCTTCTTTTTTTGTAATGCAAAACTTGCATGTAAATGAAAATTATTAGGAATTATTCTTTGTGTCTTGGGTTTCGAAATTCCTATAAAGCCATGTTTTCATTTAATGGTGATGTTAATAGGATTCTCAAGGATTAGCATTCATACTGTGTTCATATAAACAAAATCAACAGATGAGTAAAAGTGTGTATCTTTACCTATGCAACTAAATTACGTACACAGAGATTATGAGGATATGCTTAACACCTCATACAAGTAGAAGCTTTTTCTTTTTTTTTTTTCCCCCCCCCCCTTTTTTTCCTTTCTTTTTCTTTCTTTTTCTTTTCCCTTTTGCATGTCTTCTCCCATTTTGCGACCCTTTAATTTTAAAAATTAACATAACGTGTTTCATGTTTTTAATTTACTTATATTCAACGTAATAACTTATTCTTGAAAAGTTCACACATTTATATGTATATCAACATTTTAAATGTATATTAGCACAATAATTTTCTTCATTTTTCTTCATTCTTCTTCATTTGTTCACTCGTATATTTCTATCTCAATAGGAAGATCGAGAGGGGCATGAAAAAATTACCACATTAACATATTCTTTACTCAATGTATAGAGAATAGTGGAGTGCAGGAAAACATGTGCAACTCGATTCTCAATTTTTTACACATGTAATGATTTGCTTTCACTACGGGTATGAACTCTTTTTAAAATGGTAGCCATTCATGTTATATGGAAAAAAGAAAAAAATTAAAATGTCCCAATTTGAACCAAAAAAAAAAAAAAAAAAATTGTGGCGTGTAGGTTTTTTTTTTTTTTTTTTTTTTTTTTTTAAATTCTCACAACACCCATTTGCGAATGTTCAAATTATTTTTAGCAAAGGAGTTGTTAAATTGTGCATAAAAAAAAAAAAAAAATTGAAAAGGATTAATAAATGTTTGCATGTTACCTTTTGGTAAAATATCATAATAGAGTTTTACACACACATACATACATTACAATGAACGTATATTCCTCCGTACACCCACCCAAAGTACACATTACACTCCTTTCCCTCAATTTGATTCTCCTCTTCGACAAAGAAATATGATCAAAGGAGCCCTTTTTTTCATTTCCTGCATCATCTTTTCCATTCTAAATTGTAAACCATATATACTTACCAAAGCTACACCCTTACATATGCGAATATCTCTAATTCAATAGTTCACTCCCCCATTTTGTATCTATTATTTTACTACGCACCTCTATATCAGGTGTAATGTCCAGGTATAAAGAATGCTCATCTGTAACAAATGATGAAGAAATTTTATCTTATTGTAAAAATGAATCTGATTGTTACATTAAAGACATAGAAAACTCTGACTATTCATCAATTTCATGTATTTGTAAAAAATATATGGATGAATACTTTTTTGCTGGACCAGATTGTTCAATAAGTAAACTTTTCTCCTTCATTTCTTTTTACTTATTTTATTTTGACCTATTTTGTCTTTTCACTCCCTATATGAAAATGATTTAGTAATGTGATCAGATTCATTTTTACACTAATCCTTTTCTCATTTATATATCCCTTTATCGATTTTTTCATTTTTATCTCTTTTTTACAAATTTTACCCCGAATTACCTACTTTTTCATTCCTTCCAGAAATTTCTTACCACTACGAAACGTTGAGTAATAACCAAATATTTTACACACTCAAAGAAGAAATCTATTTTATGGAATCATTTCATCTGTTTACTTTTTTCTTTACATTATGTCTTTTTTCTTTCACTTATATTTTCCCACACACACACACCCCTACCCAAAATATTCTATGTTCTTAACAGAAAATAACGAAGTTATGAATACGAACTGGATTGAAGACTTATTCAATATGAACACGTGGAAAAATGAGGAAAATCGAGTGGGGAAAATTTGTATCAATCCCAATTGTAGATAGCTTTTTTTATCAGTTATGTTTTATTTGTATCCTATCTTATTCTATTTTATTATATATATTATTGTTAATTTTTCTTCAAAATAAAAAACAAATGAAGAGCAATCAAAAAGAAATTCCACCTACTTCACGAAATCATCAAAAATGGAGCTAAACAAAATACATTACGAACGAACAAACACCACAGACACAGGATGGTGTGGCAGAGACAAATACGTAATTCATAAAATATTGCACTTTCAGATGCAAGAAAATGGTTAGTCTTTTTAAAAAGCATACATGCTCTTCTCTCAGTCACTTGAAGAGACATATATAAATTTCTCACCAAGCAGTTCTTTTTTGTAAATACAAGATTAAGCTTTTCTAGTAAAATAATAAATCAAGCAAGACAACGCGAGTGATTCAGAGACACTTGTGAAGGGAGGGTAGTAATATGGATCATAAGAACCAATCGCATATATCCGAACTGAATGATACACCCAATTTTTTTTTTTTTTTTTTTTTTTTTTTTACGAGTATTGATGATAAGCACGAAAACATATGCATAGACGCATAACTTGGCAAGCAACAACTATATTTTTTCTTTCTATAAATCCCTGTCACTCCTCGGATAGCTCTTCCTTAAGGATCTGTTCATACTCATGCAATAAATTACTTTTTATGCTACGTGCCACTTTCATATATTCCTTCTGGGCAGGCTTCAGAAGCTCATCCAAATCTTCGTTAATCATTGCATAAATATTTTTTTTTTTCTTTCTAATATCTTCTAACACCTTATTTTCATACTCGTAAAATTCATTTATTTTTCTCTCCTCCTCGGCAATACTTGGAATATCTTCTTCATAAACTTTTTCAAAGTCTATTGTATTTTTTTCCTTTTTAACTTTATCAGTTATATCTTTCAATATGGTGAGTTGGTTTACTAACGTTTCGTTTTTGTTACCTACATTTAATTTAACAATTCCGTTATCATCCCTACGTGTCCCTTCTTCTTCTTCTTCTTCCAAATCGTTATCACCATCATCATCATCTGACCCGTCTTCCCCATTGTCATCGTTATTATCTTCAGTATCATCATCATCATTAATAGCTTCAATTCGTCCGCTTAAAAAAGATGTGTTTACTGACCTTTTATGTGTATCCAATTCTCCCAGTCGTCCCCTACTACTCGCACTTTGCAAACCACCCATTTGATCCACCTCTTCACTCCTAACCGAAGAATTATCAGAAGAAGATTCATTCAATAAAGAATCACATCCTTCACATCCACCATCTGTACCTTTATTATGTCTCCAATTTTCAGCATTTACAAATGTCATTGAGACATTATGAACACACAGTAGAATAAGCATAAAACAACCTATGAACACTTTCATGCTTTCAATATTTTCAAACATGTAGAATATCCCCTTTATTAACTGTATAAATATATGAACAACAGTAATCTGTACTCAGAAATGAAGAACGAAAAAAAATAATAAAACAGAATAGAACAAAACAGCTTAATTGGGAATACTAAACACATAACATAAAATGTTACACGTCCGAAAAAGGTTACAAAAAAAAAAAAAAAAACCTAACCTTATAGTATATATAGTTCTGTTATTGCAAACATTCACTAAACAAAATAAATAAATAAAATACAACAAGGAAATAAAAACTTATCTGGAATAATGTACAAAATTTGAAGCAAGTCTTTGTGGGCGCTTCTGTTAGACAAATTTTGTAATGTGGAAAAAAAAATGGACAAAGCACATTTTTTATCTTTTTTATTTTTTTTTATCTTTTTTTTATTTTCTTTTTAATTAAATATACGCATATATACACACACTTCTGTAAAAATGAAAAAAAAAATTGCATCCAACGAAGTACTGTCAAAATGGAAAACACAAGCTAACGACGTAATTTTGTTCTATTTTTTTGGAAAGCCTAAACGGAAAAAAAAAAATAAAAAAAAAATATAAAAATTATGAACGTTCATAATTTAATATATAGCTATATCTATTTATTACCTTTATTTTTATTTTATTTTTTTTTTAAGCTAGCCAAGGATAAGATATAGCTAATTGTTCCTCACTGCTAAAGGAAACGTAATTCTACACACTCAGTCGCTTCTTTATCCAAAAATATCCTGAACAAATGATAAAAAAAAGTTGAAGAAGAAAAAAAAGTCAATTTAACGTGACATTGTTTATCATTTGTTTAAATGTTTCTATCGAATAACTGAATTTTTTTTTCTTTTTTTTCATTGGATTGATTCGACCAAAAATAAAATTTCCAATTTTTACAACATTAGGGGATACCAAAAAAATACAGCATAAAAAATCTAAAAGGTAAATAATCTCATACAATTCAAAATTAACATATTGAGCTATGTAAAGTAATAGTTCATTATTTTTTAATTCTATACGGTCTAAATCCTTGAAAGACTATATATCAACAGACTTGTGTCTCGTATCCATTGTATGCTTTTTAAAATCATTGAAAATTTCCTCCCCCGTAAACTTCTTGCAATACCAAAATTTACATTTTTAATTTCTTTCAGTTTTTTCCATTTTTCGTACTTTTCCCATCATTCCTATTTTACTTACAACTCCGTACAACACCACATCAAGGTAAAAAAATGAAAAAGCCAAAGTAAAATTTTAACGATCTCTTAGTTCCAGGGTTTTGTTCACAAAATTGTTACAGCGCCAAAAAGATGTACGTAAATGAATATACGTATATCTCAAAATGCTTAAGCAAAAAAAATAAGAATCAATCATAAAGAAATGTGAAATTTTTAGCAAATAAGCTAGAAATATGAAAATTATGAAGCAAAAGAGGCAATCAAACAACTTACCATGTAAAAAAAAAAAAAAACGACAAAAAAAAAAGCATAAATAGACAACATCATAATATGGTCGAAAAACAAATTATTAAAAAATGCAAAATGAAAACTATAAAAACGTTATCAGAATGTCAGAAGACAAAAAACATTTTTAAAGCAGTTATATATGTATAAAAAATGGAATCTACCATTTTTATAAATGGGAAACACAAAAGTGCTATTCGTGCATATTTTCAAAAAGTATGCACGATTACTTACAATGTTAAAAAAAAAAAAAAAAAAAAAAAAAAATCGAAACTAAAATAATCTAATTCTTATCTATTTCTTCTTCTTTTCACTCAATTTTTCAAAATCATGAAATTCTTGAATTATTTGTTTATCAGAAGGCACTGGATTTTTTAATTCATCCTTTATTTTTTTTTCCATTTCTTTCAATTTTTTATATTCTTTGTTAATTTTCTTTATTTCACTTTTTATTTCTTTTCTATTTAAAGTATTTTCATTTGGTTCTTCAGACACACTTAATAACGAAGTTTCGTGTGTAGCAAAACCTTTTTTCCCCAAGGGGCCTATATAATTATGTCTTGAATTAGATCTATCCTTCGACATTACTGTATTTTCTTTTAAAACATTGTTAGACAATTTATTCTTTTTATTACTTTTTCCAGCTGTGTTATTAATGAAACTTTCACTACTGCTTTTTTTTTTTTCTTTTTTGGTTTTTTCCATGTTCTTCTGCTTTTTATCAACACTCGCTTGTGCTTTGTCAATGCCTGACTGAATCACTTTTTGAGCTTTATCCACACCTTCTTGTGCTTTATCAACACCTTTTTGTACTACCTTTTGTGCATTGTCTACCCCTTTTTGTGCTTTATTGACCCCTTTTTGTGCTACCTTTTGTGCATTGTCTACCCCTTTTTGTACTACCTTTTGTGCATTATCTACCCCTTTTTGTGCCTTATCGACTCCTTTTTGTACTACCTTTTGTGCATTGTCTACCCCTTTTTGTACCTTATCGACTCCTTTTTGTACTACCTTTTGTGCATTGTCTACCCCTTTTTGTACTACCTTTTGTGCTTTATTGACCCCTTTTTGTGCTACCTTTTGTGCATTGTCTACCCCTTTTTGTACTACCTTTTGTGCTTTATTGACCCCTTTTTGTGCTACCTTTTTCACTTTTTTTTTCCCTTTTTCTATACCTTTTTTCGATTCCTTTTTAAGTTTATCAACTCCATTTATGGCCTTGTTAATAATTCTATTAGCACCGTCGCTCGCTACATTCACAGCATTATGAACGACATTTTTCCCTTGTTCTTTGAGATGCTTGCCTTTCTTTTTTGTTTCATCCTTAAGTTTGTTCATGCCATTCTTTCCGACATTTTTTAGGTTCTCGACACTATTTTTTGCTTCAGTTTTAAGTTTATTCACATTTTCTTTCGCTACCCTTTTTGCCTCCTTAGCAAATGTTTTTCCTTCCTTTTTAATGCGAGAAGCACCGTTTAATACGTGCTTCTTAGATTTATTAATACTCTTCTTAGTTAATTTTTTAATTTTTCCTACCATTTTATTAGCTTTATTTGACAGTTGGTCTAAGTTAAAATTCTTACTTATAGCGTTAGAAATTTTGTTTGTTGCTTTATCTATTAAATGGTTAGACCCAGTTTTTAACAAATTACTAAATGTGTTTTTAACTCCTAAAGATGAAGGATTGAATTTCTCTTCGTATTCCTCTTCATCATCATCATCGTCCTCATCATCATCATCATCATCGTCCTTATCATCGTACTCATCTTCATCATCATCGTACTCATCTTCATCATCATCGTCCTCATCATCGTACTCATCTTCATCATCATCGTACTCATCTTCATCATCATCGTACTCATCATCATCTTCATCATCGTATTCAACATCGTCATTATATTCTTCCATATCTCCGACGTCGTCGTCTACCTCATCATCATATTCTTGTCCGCCTTCTACTTCTTCGTCGTCTTCATAATAATCATCATCGTATTCGTCCCCCAGTTCATAATCTTGAATCTCCCCTGATATGTGAACAAATGATTCATTATCTCCTAAATACTTTCGGTTTTCTTGCAAGGTAGATGCATCCATTACAATATTGTCCATTTTACCAATCATCTTATTACTGTAATCGTCATGATCCGTAACTTCATTGAACAAATTCATAGAGTCAGATTCAGATATAGGAAAACCTGAGGAAACATTAAAAGAGGAATCTTCATATCTTTTGTCTTCCTCCTCAGAATTTATTATTCCATTGCCTTGTAATACCTCTCTGTGCATTTGAAAATTTTCGTTTTTCATACTTTCCGAAACATCCGAATGATTTTCAAACATATTATTTTGTAAAATTGATTTGAAAAATATTTCACACTCGTTATTTGTGCTTTCCCAAGAACCCTTCTCCATCGTTTCACTTGCTGAATATATAAATTGGTGACTTTTAATACCTACTTCTTTCGTTTGGGTTGTTTCTCCTTGTACATCCATTTCTGCCTCTTCCTCCCCTGCGTTCGTGAATATAGAATCTAATTTTCCATCATGCTGTAATATATCATAGCAATAAAATATTTTGCTAACAGAGTTTATGAAAATTTCATCTATATCTTTTTCTGCGATTATGTCGATATGACCATTTTCCCCATTTGTGTTGCTATTCTTTAATAAAGTTATTACCTTTTTTTTCATCATAAAAGAATCTTTTAAATTTCCTAGTATTTCATAAAGTGAAACATTTTCAATATTGATATCGGACGTGTCAGACATCGATGTCGACTTAATATCTCTTGCCTCTGATTCATGATTGCACTCTTTTAAATGATCTCTTTCACTTTCCAATCTGTATTTAACGATTGAAGGAATATTTATTCTACTATCCGCACTATCTAAGTAGTTAATAATGTAGTCAATAGTTTCGACATATTCCGAATTGATGCATGAATTAATATTATCATTTTTTAGCTCGACATTTGATAAGATAGAATCATTTGATTCGACTGATCTATCCATTTTCTTGTATTCATGGTCTAGTATCTCTTCCGTATCATTACTTTGATCACCTTTTGGCAAAAAGGACATATAATCTAGAGATTTATCTAATCCTTTAAATAACTCACTCTTATTATTTTCACTTAATTTTTCTAAATTTAAATTAAATGTATACCTCATGTAACAGTAGATAGTAGATTCTTCACCTGAGTTTTTCTGATAAACCTTACGTAACATATGAACATCATTCTCAATAGACTCCTCCGTTGATATTACTTTCATATTGCTTTCGTCTTGTACAACATATTCCTCACCATCATCACTTTGCTGTTCCTCACCATCAGATTCAGTGTCATCATCAGCATTGTCATCTTCATCTGTGTCGCTCAAGTTTTGTAAACTTGCGGTGCTATTATTCCTCATAGACTCATTTATACTTTTAATTTTGTCTATTTCTTGAACAATTAAGGCCCTTTCAAGGATATTTTCCTTTATTTTTTCAAAAATTTTAATCTTAATATTTTTTCCATTTTGAATTATGTTCTTCTCTTTCTTCAAATGCTCATGTGATAACAACAAATCCTTATCAACTAACTCTATTTTTAGATTAATTTTTTTATCATGAAACTTTTCACAATACAGTACCGGGAAGCAAAAAAGTACAAAGCAAAAAATAGCAACTAATACGTTAAAATTTCCCATATTTCTATACTATTTAATATTCAAATTAATATAACGTATAATTTGAAAAAAAAAAAAAAAAAATGCATATTAATCTGTAGAACAAAATGCAATAAGGAAATACAAAATGCACCTTTTGTTATTCGAGGCTCTTGTAAAATTGTGTCTTATTTTATAGACTTCTTAACATGTATGTAGGAGCCGTTTAATCAAATAGTATATTTTTTTAATTTACCAAATAAAATGGAGATTATGTTTTATTTATTTATAATTTTTTTTTTTTACATTTTATTTAAAAAAAATATATATTTAAATTTTTCTTTGTATTATTTATTAAATCAACATTTTAATTTAAAAATGTGTAAAAAGAAAAAAAAAAAGAATAAACCTATACAACGTTTTTTTTTTTTTTTTTTTTTTTCTATTATTACCCCCCAAATAGCTACAAAAAAGTGAGGATACTGTAGAAATAAAGCTAAAATATGGAAATTAAAATGTAGCTATTTTAATTAGTTACATGACCTTTTCAGGACAAATTATTTTTAATCCCATTTTTTTTAAAACATTTTTGGAAAGTTAGCTAGCCGTTTTGCGTTATTTCACATCATTGAGAAAAAAATGTCTGAACAGTACAGAATGTAATTTTTACTCACGACATTTTAGCTGTTTTTTTTTTTTTTTTTTTTTTTTTTTTTATATTTAGCATGAGAGAAATTCTGTATTTTGTGTGTAGCTTAAATAGTGCTACATTATGTACTTTCTCCTTATTTGATGTTTTAGGGAAAAATATAAAACTCAAACACTGAAACATTTTATGTCTCCCGCTTTTTTGTATCTCTATAAAAGGGTTGCACATTCTTTTTTTATTCAAGTGTATTTGTACAAAAATTGTTTTGTAATTTTAGATACATAATGTCAAATTAGCATAAATAGTGTAAGACAAAATTAAGGAGCAAAAATTCTAAAATCTTGTTTGTCTATGGAGAAACTTAGAGAAGATACAAATTGATTTAGCACCTTAATGTCACAGCTTGCAACAACATGACACTTTGAGAATGAACTAAAATTTAATTTTTTTGCACAACTGTGTGTAAATGAAGATAGAAGATCTTATATTGTGATAAAAAATGAAAAAAAAAAAAAAAAGTAGCAAGACAAAAAAAAAAAAAAAAATATATATTTCGCTACATGGGTATTCCGATGATAATCTCCTTAAACAGATCTCCCATCTTTGAATGAGAAATCCAAAGTGATATTCGTGTATATAATCCCTCTATTAACCGAGAATTGGACAAGTTTAAATCTTCATCCCAGCTTATCATTTTTAATGCATAATAGTGTTTTCAGGTAACAATCTGTGTTAAAAAGTAAATGAGAAGCGGGGTATCTATTCTCCTTTGAAATGTTAAATGTCACCACAACTTTGATTTACTTTTGCAAAGAGGTATTGCTTCTTCCTATATGTTAAACCTTTAACACTATACGTATTTTTCAAACGTTACCATATAATAATCATTATAATGCTTCATTATTAAATATTCAAAACTCTTATTATTAATTGATGGTTAGGATTTTTTGAGACAAATTATTGCGAAATTAATTCAAAGCACAAATAATTCTTAATATATTTTGTATTCCATGAACAACTATGTTTTATGAACACGTATGATGGAAAAAAAAAAAAAAAAAAAAAATCACGTATTAATTTACGTAACAGATAAATATCCCAAAACAAAAGTAAAAAAAAAGAGGGGACAATTTTCACCATAAATGTAGAAACTTCTAACAGTGCAGTGAATTAATTAGAAATGTATTTTATACCAATTTGTCTAGGCACGTGCTGTTTATTATTAGTGATATTTCTTCATTGCATCATGTACGTGGTCCTTTATAGTAAGACACATATCTTTTGATGCCGAACCAAAAGCTTTGTTTTTTCCCCCTCCTGAATGACCCTCAACGGAATGCATTATTTCTTTCATAAAAACATCTGCCTGTATATTTTTATCTCTCAAAGAATCCTTTATTTCAAAAACACAATAGGTATTCCTTTCATCCGAGATGATAAAGAAATAACTACATGTTTTGTTATGCTTACAATACGATTGGATGATTTTTTCTAAAACCTTTTGATTTCCAGATAGTTCATCAAAAAACTTGATATCTAAAATAATACCATTTTTTTCTTCTAGGGCATAGTCTTTACCAATATTGGATGCCCTATTAAGCAGTTCCTTCTGAATATTTTTCGTACTTTCGATAATATTTTTTTCAATTTTGTCTAAATCCTGTATTATTTGGTTTTTCTTAAGATATGGTAAAAACTTATCTTCCTTTAAAATTCTCTTATACATTTGTACATCGGTTAATTTATTCACATTAGGGTCATCAAAAATGTGTTTATATTTGGCATACAAATCGTCGAATTTTTTTTCTATTTCTTCTGCTTTTTTATTCGTCACTGCACTGATACGGTAAATTCCTTTTCCAATACTTTCCTCCGATGTTATGATAAATTTTTTTATATATTTTGTGTTGGCAATGTGGGTACCTCCACACAATTCAATGGAACACAAATAAGAGTAATTCACATCCAAGTTTTTCAAAATTTTATCAACATCATTATCTATAAAAACTACATTCACTATGTCTGCATAATCTTCCTCAAAAATGGCTCGAATTCCTTTAATTTTTTTACTTTCTTTCAAATCCATAGTTCGAACAGAAACATTTAATGATTGTTTTATCAAATCGTTAACTTCCATTTCTATTTTGCTAACCAATTCCTTCGTTATATTTTCAATAAAGGAAAAATCAAATCGCAATTTTTCATCATCCACTAGAGATCCCTTCTGATCACAGTTAAAAATAGAGTTCATGTTCATCATTGTTTGATTCTTCTCCTGTGTGTTCTGCATGGAATCCCCATTGTCCACATTTCCATTTGTTTTGTCACCAGTCTTATGAATATAATCTGTTAAAACCTTTTTTATGACAAAGTTAAGCAAATGGGTTGCAGTGTGGTTACAAGCTATCAATTTCCTCCTGTCAAAATTTATCACAGTCTCTACAGAATCATTCTTTCGAATACATCCCTGTAGGAGTACACCAATATGGAGCACATAATCATTAGTTTTTTGTACATTCATAACTTGGAATTTCATTTTATCATTTTGAATATATCCAGTGTCATATATTTGTCCTCCATTTTCATAATAGAAATTTGTTTCCTTTAAAATTAAAGCATATTTTTTGTCATTATTTGGTGATTCAACAGCATCGAGAAATTTCTCTCCATCGTATATAATTTGTACATTTGTTTCTACCTTCATCATATGATTTTCTCTTTCATCATTGTTCCATTTATACTTATGATGATCCTTTGTGGCATCTACGTTATGCACCATTTTCAACTCGTGTGCCTTTTCCACTGGGAGATCAAAAAATTTATTAATTTTAAAATTGTTTGTATCTGACACTAACTGATGTTTCTTAAATAAGTCATTAAATTCTGTCATATTTAATTTGAAATTTTTTTCTTCACACATAATTTGTACCAAATCAATGGGGAATCCATACGATGTATACAAATCGAATGCATCCTTTCCGCTAAAAGTTTTCTCTCCATCTGTGTTGCTATTCTTTTTTATAATCTTATGAAATTGATCCACACCTTTCTCTAACGTTCTGTTAAATACCATTTCTTCTTGTTTAATAGTATTTTTAATATAATTTACTCTTTCTTCATTTTGTAAATCTGTAAAACAATTTTTTAATATTTGGCACACTGAATCTACTAATTTGTAAAACCAGAGAACGTTACTTTTTATTTGAAATATTTGCTTACCTACTCTTATTGCTCTTCTTATAATTCTCCTTATCACATAATTTCTTCCTTCGTTTCCTGGGAGACATCCGTCACTAATCGCAATTGTTACACATCTGATATGATCACTAACAACTCTGTACGCATAATCAATTCTGTCTACATCTTCTTCATTTACTTTCCCTCCATATTCTGGAAGATAATTAAAAAGTTCTTTTATTTGCTTAAAAATTGGAATGAATAAATCGGTGTCATAATTACTATCAACATTTTGCAAAATGGATGTTATTCTTTCTAAACCCATCCCTGTATCGATACATGGGAATGGTAATTTGTTCATATTTTTTTTTTCATCTTTATTATATTGCATAAAAACAATATTCCATATTTCTAAAACACTTGGATCATCTTTATTTACCAAACCAGATGCATCTCTATTACCAATTCGATCATAATGAATTTCTGAGCAGGGACCACATGGACCAGTTTCTGCCATTTCCCAGAAATTCTCTTTCATACCAAATGGTAAAATACGTTTTTCATCTACATATTTTAACCATATTTTTTTGGTTTCTAAATCTTCTGGGCAAGTAGCTAAATTCTTATCCCCACCAAAATATGTTACATATAATCTATCTGCGTCTATTTTATATACATTTGTTAACAAATCCCAAGCATAATCAATACTTTCTTCTTTAAAATAATCTCCAAAACTCCAATTACCTAACATTTCAAAAAATGTATGATGATATACATCTTTACCCACATCATCTAAGTCGTTATGTTTCCCTCCTGCTCTTATACACTTTTGTGTGTCTACAGCTCTTTTCAATTTTCCTAGATCACTATTTTTATCTACTTGTCCCAAAAATATCCTCTTAAATTGATTCATTCCTGCATTTGTAAATAACAAAGTGCTGTCATTGTATGGTATAACAGATGCACTTTCCACAACAGTGTGATTCTTATTTTTAAAATAGTTTATGAAATTTCCACGAACTTGTTCTGAAGACAAAATTGGACTCATTGAAAATGGAGCTGATTTAATCGACATTCCATTTCTGTTTACACCCGTATTTAATACTTCCACATCCCGATCCATCATTAACTTTTTCTCATAATCCTCTTTTTCCTCATTGTGCCTTTTCTCTAATTGATTTTCACCACTCCCATTAATCATCTCTCTACGTGTTTGAAATTCTATTTTCTTACCTCTGATTAACTTATTTAACTGGTAAACGTGATACTTCACACTTCTGCTTGTAGAGGTGATATATGCAAAGCTTCTCAAAAATGCTCTTCTGATACTTTTCCCGTTTCTGCTGCTGTTTGTACTTTTTACTTTTCTGAGTAATCCTGCAAGATGTGTTTTTTTTCTTATGTTGATAAAAGGCATACACAAATTTTTTTTATTCTCTTTATTTAAAAATAGGGGGGATATATGCATAAAATGAAGATTAAACAAGCTAATTATAGTCAATGTGTCTATATGTTTATCCCTCGTGTGTAATTCAAGCACTACGTTGCAATTCCCCTTTGGATTCTTCAAATTTATTTTATATTTAAAAAGGTAGGGAGATGATCTTTGTTTCTTATCGGAATGGATGAATTGGTGGGGGATGATGCAACTCAAGGAATTACTTCTGATGTTACCAAACTTTGTATAGTTAATTTCTTTCCTACGAGGAAGAAATGGATTTATCCAAAATTTTCGAATTCTTATATGTCCCTTATTTTCTCTGATTCTCAAAATGAAAAATAAAAAAAAACTGACGCAGAAGAACAATTGTCTCATATATATACATATATATATCGACTAACTAGTTGTTCTATCTGATCTGTGGGAATACATCTTGTATGCACAGTTAGATGTTCAACAGGATTTAAATATACTGCTTATCCTCTTGCAAATCTAACTATACTTTTTTTCCTTGTGCTCATGCACTTTATAGTCACGCAACTAATATGTAACCAAGCATGCGTTCATGTAATGAAAAAAAATGATCAAAAGAAGATCATAAAAAAATGAAAGAAATGTTCGATAGAGGACGTGAGTAGAAAGTTCAAAAAAAAAAAAAAAAAAAAAAAAATGTAGCTTCGTAAACTTCTGAAATGCCACCTCTATGCTAGTTCCACTGTTGTCACATAAAATTTCGCCACTTGCATGAGATATATTTAACGGTGGTGAAACTTTAATGAAAAATTGAAAAGGTTTTAGAATTATCTTAATCACCTGAAAAATAATATCAAAGTTGCACATATATTGTGTGCTTGTGCTCATAATGTTTTACATTTCTCTCATTCATATATATCAACTTCATAAATGTGTAGCCCCCAGATGAAATGCCAATTGGAAGGTTAAATACAAGAATTAGGGTTCCAGAATAGTTAAATAATAAATTACAAACTACAAATTGCAGAACAGGTTAAAACTGGTATACAGAAGAATAAGGAGCATGAAATGCTAGTGAGATTTTCCTTCATATGTGAATTATTTTTCTGATGCTTTTCAATTATTGGGAATATCTATAAATTTTTTTTTTTTTTTTTTTTTTTTTTTTTATAGCACTTTTGAAAAAACCTCTCTACCATTTTACAAAAATATAGCAATTTTTGTTATGAACAAATCAAATCTTTTGCCATTCACAAAGGAACTTGGAGGAGGTAAAAAGTAGCATTATGTGTCATGGATGTAAATTGCATATTTATGTAATATCCTCAATTGTACCTAATTGGCATACTCCAAGAAATTCTTTATTTTTAAAGTACCCTCAAATAAAGTGTGCACAAAAGTGAGAATATAAAAATGTATACCTAGCACTTGATCCTACCTAAGTTTACCACAAAAAAAAAAAAAAATGTTTGCAATTTTGCACAGTATATGTTCCATCCATAACTTGCTAAATATATTTTCTACCATGCAGGTATGTTCTTTTTTTTGCCCCTCCGTTTGCAGGTCGGGTAACGATTATAAAATGAAGAAGTACGTCACATCATTGTTTTTTGTTTCCTCCTCAATTGGGAATAATTATACATATATGAGTATTGGGAATTTTAATTTTTTAAACTAGAATAGGTACAAAAAAAAAAAAAAAAAAATAATTTTTTTTTTTTTTTCCTCTGAAAAATGGAAGAGCAAATTAAAATTTGTTAAGGGGGTAATATATAAACAAAAAAAAAAAAAAAAAAAAAAAAAAAAATACAGAAGAAAAAAGAAAAAAAAAGAAAACAAAATCAACACGTGCATGTATTTTTTTCACTTATATGTAGAATATATAGGGGTTAAAAACTTAATGAGAAAACATGTATATGTGCCAAAATAACAAAAACGTTAATGTATATCCAACTGAACAATAGCCAGTGTTTATACCTTTACCCTATAAAATGAACATGGATTGACTTGTGAACTTATTGGAGGAGAAGAAGAAAAAGAAGTAGAAAAAGGAGTAGAAAAAGAAGGAGAAAAAGAAGGAGAAAAAAGAGAAAAAGAAGGAGAAGAGCACATCCGCTGCATACATATATACATGTAAGAAAAAATCAGCGTTCAAGACCAGGGCAATTTGCACCTCACATAATTGCTGCATCACAACGGTCCTATAATGCAAGAGTACAAATAAAGTGAATTTTGTGATTACATAAAATTTCCGTACGACAACAACCCATTTGAACAGAGCTTTCAAATAACTAGTACCCCCACCCACGTCCACACCACTCATTTTTTATTTTTCTGAACGAAAATGCCAAAGTCTAAGAGAAACATTACCATATCGTTAACCAAGGTAAAAAAAAAGTTGAATAAAAAAGAATTGAAGGAACAGAAACTTTCCGAATTGAAAAAATTTATTGAAATCCCCAATATTTTTATTTACGTTTTGGACATTAGAACATGTTCTAATAATAACTTGAAGCAGGCCATCGAGTACTTCAAGCCAGACGGAAAGTAAGAAGCTAAATTGTGTTTGCACTTGTATAAGCTCATATACAGTTCGTGAGGAATACATACATATATATATATATGTATACTCGCCCCATGGCAATTCTAAAAACATAAAAATGAACGCAGAATAAACTCATATCTGCATGTGCATACATACCTTGTATAAGCCTCTGAACTTTACACGACATGACTTTAACTACATATTAATACGCCTTATATATATAATGCAGATTTTTTATAGGGAAAAATAAATTAATGAAAGTGGCCCTCGGAAAAAACGAAAAAAGTGAATTCAAACCGAATGTCTTCAAGGTGGCTGAGGTAAGTATCATCGCATAACCATTACGTGTTCCACATTTTTTTTTTATTTTATATATTTATTTTTTTCATTTTTTTTTTTCGTGCTGATATGTAAAAACATTTTCCCACATAATGAGTTATTTTCAGTATAGTTATAAACGCCAGTCTCATTTGTACCACATTCAAATTCCATTTCGAGATGCTAAACTTTTCAATTTCCTAACGCCATTTTTAAAACTCATATCACCATTCCCTGTTTTCAGCTCCTTGTGGGGAATAGAATTCTCTTAATTACGAAAGATGCACCTCTGAAAGTCTTAAAATTTTTCAACGAATTTCAACCTGAAGAATACATAAAACCAGGAAATATATGCACACAAGATGTGACCTTAAAATGTGGAGATGTATTAGATGTTCCTGTTTCTATGCAGAAAGATTTACAAAAAAGAAAACTAAATTTCGATATCATTGATCAAAAAATTATTTTACGAGAAGATAAAATATTAGCAGAAAAAGATAAGCTTATGAGTGTTGAAAATTCCAAACTGTTAAGAATGTTAAATATGAAAATTTCACATTTTGATATAACTGTGTTGGGCTATTGGAACATGAATAATTTTGTTTCTTTGATGTAGGAAATTTTACACCATTCCATTTTGTTGCGTTTTATTACTATTCCATTTTGTTACTTTTCATACTATTTTATTTACTTTTTCTTTTTTTTTTAGCACAAGTGTGAGAAAAAGAAAGTGGTGACATCTTCATCCATTCGATTTCTCATATGTGTACACAGTAGCACATTTTCTTATTTATTTTTAATTTTTAAGCAATTTTTTTTTTTCTTTTTCTCCACTCTATTTGTATGAATAATCAAACACAATGTTGCCCTATATTTTTTCTTTTTCCTACACTCTATTTGTATGAATAATCAAACACAATGTTACCCTATATTTTTTCTTTTTACTCCACTCTATTTGTATGAATAATCAAACACATTGTTACCCTATTTTTTTTTCTTTTTACTTATGTCATTTTATTCATATTTTTAAATCAGACATGAAAATATGTTGCAAACTAATACGTGTCCGCTTGCAAATTAAGTCTTTTTTTTTTTTTTTTCATTTTTCAAAAGTGTTTAATTACAATACAAACCTTTAAATGAAAAAAAAAAATATATATAATAGAATTATTTGTTCTTTAGAAGAGAGGATAATCTGCAAATACCTGAAATAATTACATACCATGTGCACACATATATATAATATACATATCAGGTGCCGATTTGAAAACAATTTTAAGTCTGCACCTCTGCATGCTTAAAATATTTCCTAACTTTTTAGGACACACTAAAATAATGTGTATGGACGATTAAAAAAATGGAACATATGTATGCATGGAGAAATGTTTACAGGATATACATGAAATGTGTCATAAAATAAGGTGATTGGGAAACCCATTTCACGTGATTATTACTTTCACAAATATATCTACAAACAAAGACAGCGATACACACAGCGGAAAGCACGCTAGTGCTGTTCTAACCAAATGGCAAATCCACCTTTGCTTCACCCTAAACAGTTATCACATTTTCCATCTTAATATCCTCATTCAGCAACTTTTTAAGAAAAGCAGTCATTGGGGGAGGGCCACACATCAAAATGAGTGTATCACTCTTCTCAATTTGCACATTTAATTTCTGGTACTTGAGAATGTACATTCTCAATATTTCCACATTGAGGTATCCTATATTGTTCATTGAGACCTTCTTTGAGTCATCTATGCATTCGTCAACGCTATACACTATTTTGAATCTCTCGAACCTTTTTTCATATTCGTCAAAAACTGGAAAGTATCAGGGAGGAGTGAAGAGGCGTGTACATTTATATAAGTGCGCACGTGTCAGTGTGACTGTGTTTTTTTTTTTTTTTTTTTTTTTTTCTATTTTTTTTTCTATTTTTTTTCTATTTTTTTTTCTATTTTTTTTCTATTTTTTTTCTATTTTTTTTTCTATTTTTTTTCTATTTTTTCTTCATTTTTCTCCCTCTTTTCTCCCTCTTTTCTTCCTTTTTTCTCCCTCCTTTTCGTTGGTCGTAGCTTCACGGACCGACAGCGCATGGGGGTGTGTATCTGTGGAAGCAGTAGTCGAAGACTTACCCGGCTTGAGGAGAATCTCTTCCTCATTTCTATTTGCATAAATGAATGTTATGAAAGGGTGGTTCGTTTCAGTTTCTTTTGTGTCAAAAAGGAGCAAATGTTTTATCAATCGAAAAAAAGGAGTCATCCCAGTACCCCCAGCTATCATTACAATATGCTTTTTATTTTTTAAAGATTTGGATAAATAACTAAATTCATTATTTCCTTTGTAGTCTAAAAGCCCAAATGGTCCAGCTATTTTGACATTATCATTATTATGCATCTTATTTAACTGAATACTCATTTTTCCACCATCTATATATTTCTCATCAGGATTATATATCCGAATCACAAAATGAACAAGTTTATTTTTTTTATCCACATAAATAGGTGTATAACTTCTAAAAATTTCTTTTGAATCATTTTCTCTATCCAATTTATCATTCCATTTACCTTTTATTTTTCCTTCTCGATTTGGAAGATTAAATTTTATATGCTTACATATGTCTAAACCAAAATGAGAATATTTCGATGGGTACGAAAAAATGAAAATCTTTACTGTATTCGTTAATTTTATAATTTTATTAAGCTTCAATGTTTGGTTATTCCCATTCAGAAAGCAAACCTCAGAGGATTTTTCACATTGTTCATCCTTTCTAATTTTAAGTTCTTCATGTTCATTCTTTTGAGAGTAAAGACTAAACAAATCTTCTACTTTTTTTTTATCATTTCTGTTTTTCTGTGTAAAGAACAGAATGAAACTTATGGACATTAACAAAATTGTGACATTCAAGATATTTTTAGAAAGAAAATTCAGGATTTCCCTCAATATCTCCATTTTTCTCCCTTTGGTTCTCGCGAGGTAGTCAGTTGTGAAATGGGTATATATAAATGGTATTTATACGTGTGTGTATATTTCTATACGTGTGTGTATCTATGTACAATTGCATATGTTCTGGCCGTGAGGTATCGGAAGGTCTCACAGAAATACAACCACTTAAGTATGCCTATAAGATAAAATGTAGGAATACATAAAAAATCTGACACGTACACGCAACAAAAACGTGGCAAATGTTCGACAAAACAAATGTTCCTTAAAAAGGAAAAAAATGTAAGGACAAGTGAGAATACAAATGTGAGAACTTACAGTTAGGACAGCCGATGTATTTCTTTTCTTTTTTTTTTTTTTTTTTTTCATGAATGTTTATTTTATTCTTATCATTCTCAACTTTTCCAACAAAATTTTCAGTAAAATGGTAATTTATAAATTCATTTATTTTCTACCAAACACACAAGCGCCTCCTTCCTCCCTCTCTTCACGGGATAAGAAAACTTTTTCTTTTTTTTTTTTTTTTTTTTCTTCACCTTTACAGCAAACTCAATTAGGAAACAAATCCCCCTCCCCCCTTTTTCTTATGAACAAATAAATATGCCATATTCAGTTGTACACGAATATACAACTAATCTGATAATTTTGTGAAAAGCATTCTTATAGGTTTGATGACTTTTTCTATTTTCTACGATAAGGGCCCACAAAATATTTTCACTAATTCCTTTTATTCTACTTTTGAAATTAGCCAAATGGGGGAAAAAAAAAAAAAAAAAAAAAAAAAAAAAAAAAAAAAAACAAATCCACATATACCATCATATGTGTGCATTTTTCAATTATCTTACATGAAATAATGTAGGCATACATATTTTTAAGTTCGCACAATTGATTCAAATCTTTGCAATATTTCTCAATGCTGAACAACAGCACACACATACACAAAAAAAAAAAAATAAAATAAAATAAAAATAAAATAAATAAAAAAAAATAATAATTATAAAATAAAAAGAAAAAAAAAACAATAATTTATACACAATATAACATAGTGTAAGAAAATAAAAGAAATCTGTAACCAACTTCTTCCTAATATATTTTCCCAATTTTTGTTAAGAACTAATATCCTCGCAAGTAAGCATTACAGGGTGAAATTTCGCCCTCACAAGTATAGGTCTCCTCTTCGTAAGTTTCAAACACTGCACAGCAGCGTCAGAAGCAGGTTTAACAATAACCAGGACAGAAAAAAAAAAAAAAAAAAAAAAAAAAAACGATACAACACGACATGATACAAAACATTACGAAACATTACAAAGCACTATGTGACGAAATGCTTTGCACAACATAATCACACGTGCATAGGTAGTGATATGGTAATTATCCCTTTTGATTAACTTCTTCATCTTGCACTTTGAGAATATACCCCTACATATTGCAAATTCCTGTGGGAATAAATCCATAAATTCGTTTCTACACTATAACCATGCTCCCGCCTTGTTATCACTTGTATATATCAAAAGTAATGATCCATTTGTAAGCGAAATGGAGAGGCGTGTTTGCAAATAAACAAATTGAAAAAGAGAAATAAAAAGGGGAGAGGGGGTGGGGGGGTTTATATACAAACGAGTTAATACAGAAATGTTGAAAAATTGATACAACATATATAGCAAAATCGACATATCACACACCTTGACAATAATTCAAACACATATGTACATAAAAACGCCTTAGGAGTACTTAGCAATTTTCCCTAATACATGATCTATTTTCTCCTTTTCCTTCTTCCTTTTACGATTTTTCTTTTTTGAATTTTTTATGAAATCTGTTATTAAATTCATGTAACCCTCATCTCCAACTCGACTGTCTTTACTATCATTTTGTCCTTCCCCATCTTGGTGAAAATTTTCTTTCCCTAACCAATCAGCGCTGCGAGTCTCATCTGAACTGGCTACTTTATAGTCCTCATGGAAACCTCCCTCGTCTTCCATATCCTCCGGATCCTCCTTCTTTTCGTTCTCTTCTTCCTTCTCTTCTTCGTTCACTTCCTCTTCCTCTTCGATCTCTTCCTCTTCCTTCTCTTCCTCTTCCTTCTCTTCCTCCTCGTTCACTTCCTTCTCTTCCTTCTCTTCCTCCTCGTTCACTTCCTTCTCTTCCTTCTCTTCCTCTTCGATCTCTTCTTCTGCTGCCTCCTCGTTTTCGCTATCTCGCGTGTGCGACTCTACAGTTTGGACGCTTTTCACCTTACCTACAACTTTCTCCTCTTCCTCCCTTTCATCCCTTTCCTTTGACGTTGTCAAGATATCTTTGAACATTTCTTTGGCCTTGAGGTACTTCTTACTATTCGTACTTATGGTCTTGGTTTTCTTATACTCCTTAAGCTTCATGAAATTCTTTATATAACTATTATACACAGTAATATCATTCTCTACGAGCGCATCTAATATATTTTTTTTTATGTCGTCAGATCCTAATTTAAAAAAGGTAACTACTGTGTGAGCCCCTATGTAATGGCTGGCTATTTTCCCATACTCATTTCTAAATATCAGGATGAAATTTCTCAAATACTTTTCATTTATCAAATTAAATGTGTGTGCAATTTTTTCACAAAGAATGGACAAATTCTTGTCACAACAAAAGTATAATAAGATGTTTCCTCGCAATTCTGTGTTCTTTCGTACGAATGGTTTGACTTTCTTCCTCACATCATTCGCAGTGCTTTTTCCACCTGATCTGGTTTGATCAGGCCACGCATTATTTCTCCAACCTACTACTACCTTCTCCTTACTTTCAGTATTTACATCTTTTTCTCCCTCTTCCTGAGTTGGATTGTCAGCCCCACCCCTCCCCTCTCCTCCCCCATCATGAGTTTCTGTAAACATTTGAACAAAATTATTATACTTTTCAATATCCTTTTCACTAGCTCTATTGGTATTCACAATTTTTAAAAAATTACAAAATTGCTTAAACGAATTTGTTACAGGAGTAATGGAATCTCTAGGAAAAGACAAAATGTGTGTCATAATGTAATATCCATTTGTATCTATTTTTATGTAATCATAAAAATTATAATTGTTTAAGTTGGATTTGTCAATTTGATGCTCTTCAATTGACAATTTTTTTCTCTCCTCATTGAACATGTCTCGAAGAATGGGATGAAGATCTTCGTGCCTTCGCATGCACAAGATGCATATCCAAAGAAATTTCCATCCCGAATTTGTCGCACCAGAAGTGCTACCAATTGCAGTTCCATCAACTTGCAACCATCGTAGCAACTTGTTCAATAACAACTTACAATTTCTCTTGTAAAACTGAGACAAGTCGAATAATCCCCGCAACACATTGAATTTTTTCCTACGAATTATCATATCAATGTCTATATTTTTTATTAACAAGTCAAACATCTCTTCAGTAATATATTCCAGAGTGAGGTAATTATTCATAACCAAATTGGAGTATGCATTATCACATACTAAACTATTTATATTTTTCAATATATAAACATTAAAAACATAAAAAATGGGTTCACTATTCATTTTAAGCATCTTTTCAATCATTATACTTGGACCATCTAACTTAATCAAAATACTTAACATCTGTTTTAGTGGACTTTCCTCATAACATTTACAATTCTCCCGTGCTTGGTTAATAAAATATTTTTTCGTTTTATCTATTAATAATATTTCACTTAATAATTTATTGCATTCTATATTTTTCTCCCTCAAAAGCTCAAACAGCGTTCCTAATGCAGGAACAGAATATGTGTTATACAGCAGTGGAGGGATCAAATGCTGACTCAAACTTTCCATAATATATTTGTTCTCTCCAAATGTTTTCCTCTCCTTTTCGTTATGACTACTGTCCTTGCACACGTCATGTGCATCACTTCTTCCGTTGCCATCACTTCTCCCGTTTGCATCACTTCCTCCGCTGCCATCACCTGCATGGCTAATCTCCATTTCATCATAAAACACATACTGATAGAGTAAATTTTTTGCGGATAGAGATACCCTCGGGTTTACTATTTCCTCTGTTACCTTTTGAACAATTATGTTCATATACTCATATAACATGGCATTATCACCAGATGTGTTGCTTCGACAGTTTCCAGCATACCCTTTATCCATATACTTCAATTCTGTTCTAGTGTTCGTACTTCTAATTTTAGATTTTCTAAATGATATATTGGATATACTAATATTTAGATAGCCACATAAAGAATACATAAATGATCTTAGCACATGTGTACCTGATTTATGTAACATTAAGGGAAAGATATTCTCTGTTGTGACATTACAAATTTCTTTAAAATATATGCACATCTCTTGATAGTTCCTATTTCTATTTTTCATTTCATCTATATATTTCTCTTCAAATTTTTTAAAAAAAGTGTATACACATATAACTGTTTGCACAAAATGAGACCCATAACTAGACGTTGCTAGATGTAGATAATCAGAGCAAACAACATGCAGAAAGTGGTTATAAATTTCTAAACACTGAATACTTATTTCATTACTTCTTGTGCTTATTTCATTACTTCTTGTGCTTATTTCATTACCTCTTGCGCTTATTTCATTATTTTTCATATCTTTTTCATTACATTTTAATAAAAAGAAACAATAATATATTATCTTTTCCATTATCTTCGAACACTTTCTCTGATTTATTAATTCCTTTTCATTATTTTCTATTTCGTCTTTTATTTTTATTAAAATACATATATCATCCTCCAAATTGTAAGAGTAATTCAAATTTATGGCACCAAAACATTTATTTCCTTTTTTTAAATTCTCTTCTTTCAATTCGTAAACAAAATATTTCTCATATTTTTCATTCAAAATATATGAAATGTTATTTAAGTATTCCACAATTTCTTCAACATTTTTTGTTTCCTTTCTCTTGGAATTCTCATTGTTCCCTCTGAACCTCCCATTCTTATCATTCCTAGTTGTGTTTCTTCTATTATTGAAATACTTCCATTTCTTGCTATTTGTGTTCGCCCTGAACCCGTTCATTGTTCTTTCATTCGTCCTGATTGATCTTATATATGATCTTTATAAAAAAAAAAAAGTTCAATATTATTCTCCTCCTTTTTATTATATATACATATATATAATATTATCTGCAAAAAAAAATATTGCCTACATACATAATGGTATTTTATTATATATGGCATACCCCAAAAAAAAAAAAAAAAAAGAAAGAGGAGGGGGGGAAGGGGAATTTTTTCTTTTCCTTCTTTTTTTTTCCCCAATTATTTTGTGGCACAGTTGTTCAAAAGAATGAAAAACTTTTTAAAATTGGATATACATATATATAAACAATATATATATGTATATTTGCATGTTTGTACATTTGTATATATACTGCTGAAGCATTAAAAACTTTATTCCATTTTTTTTATCGACTTGAATAAAAAAAAAAAAAAAAAAAAAAATTATGTAAGGAAAAAAGAAATCTTCTACGATTTTCTTCTCCTCTTTTTTTTTTCTATTTTCCAACATATTATTTGTTGCTAAAAAAAAAAATATATCATTTAAACCGTCTCTGTGTTCACCTATTTCTTTAGCACCGTTCTTTATATAAAATAATTTGGGAGCAGTTCGATATTTTGTCGTCCATACTGCTTCTTGTCGCTTCTTTGACCATATGAGTATAAATGTTGTTGCACTTTTTATTTTGTGCTTATTATTACAATTTGCTCCAGTTTGCTTGTTCTGTTTTATCCTTATTTATGTTATTTTGCTCGTTTTTGTTTTATATATTTATTTTTTCTTCACTTTACAACATACTTTACTCGTTTTCGCCATTTAGGAAGGGGGGTGGTCTCCACACCCCTCAGAAATGCCACGAAAACAATTCTCCAAGTTAATAAAAAAAAAAAAAAACACACAGTAATTTTAACCATCCCCCCAAGGAAAAAAAAAAAAAAAAAAAAAAAAACAATAAAATAAAAATCACACTTCCCACAAGATAGATAAAAAAAAAAAAAAAAAACTGTAAGTGATGTTTATTTTATTTTAATTTATTTTTCAAACTGAGGAGGAATACAAAAATTAGCGTATGAGAAAAAAGCATTTCTAAAAATAAAAAAAAGAGATCTATATTTTCTTATACGAAGAAAGAACACATGTTGTATTATATATGTCTTCTTCTGCTCGTTTATAATTACGAAACATTACTTCTTTTCTTTTTTCATACTTCATTTCACACCCAATTAGAAAAATGCTGTTCATCATACATGTATGAAAACGTGAAAACCTTTTGATGCTATAGGTTATTTATTTTAGAACATTTCTCCATACCACATGTATAAATCTGTCCAAATATAAAGCATGTCCAAATATAAAGCATGTCCAAATATAAAGCATGTCCAAATATAAAGCATGTCCAAACATAAAGCATGCTCAAATATAAAGCATGTCACATTTTATTTTTATTATATTTTATTTTCTCATAATTCGGAGAACAAAGCATTCAAAAAAATTCCCTAACGGTTCATAATGTTCTTTTTATTTTTCGCCAAATTTTAAAAATTGAGAGTTATGAAAAAATGCCCTTGGGGGGATACATAAATAGGAGAAATGAGAAAAGTGCGAAAATGGGGAAAGTGGAAAAATGGGGGAAAATAGGAAAAATAGGAAAAATCGGGAATATAGGAAAAATCGGCAATATAGTAAAAATCTCTTTTTACTCCAATTTGAGTCCCCCATAAGTGTATGATATAAACACAAAGTAAGAAAAGTGCAACGAAAGGATATGCTAAAGTATGTGCCAAATTTAGCATTTATACAAATAACATTCCAACAAACCACCAAGGCCTACATGTCCATGCATACGCTGTATAGCCTATTTTTATTTTTCATAATTTTCTACCAATGTAAGTTCTTCCAATGTGTAAGATCCGCTAATGTAAGCATATCTTTTAATTATTATTTTTCTTGAAAAAGTCAAGAGCTAAAAAAAAAAAGACATTTTTTATCATGGAAAAATTTATGCATGACCTGCTCTGAATTTCCCCCCCCCCCCAAAAGCCCCTCTGTGCCCAATGTAGAAATAACTTTCCTCAAAAAAAAAAAAAAAAAAAAAAAAAACGGGTACATAATACTTGATACAAATAAATTGGGACAAGTATTTTGAGGTAGTTCACTCATATTATACCCACGTATACAAATTCTAAAAATAAGATGCTAACAAAATGGTGAGGGGTAAGTACACCAGTTATGAATCACATTTTTTTTTTTTTTTTTTTTTTTTTAAAGGATCCCTTTATTTATTCTTTTTTTACATGAAAAAAAATAAAATAATTTAGAAAGCACGAATTCTTAGAAGTCTCCATATTATTTTCAATAAAAAAACAGGAATGTGGAAATGTAAAACGGCAGCATATGGGTAAAGTATTCCTGAGTAACACGACACTCTCTGTATCCAGCTCCTTCTCTTTCTCTTTTTCAGTCTCTCTCTCCCTCTCTCCCTCACTCCCTCTCTCTCTATTTAGTGTACACACTGCTTTATAGGCATACATACGGTATGCTAAAGAAATTTCCCTGAAGGCAAAATGCTGCGCAGAGTAACTTCACTTCTTATATATTCAACTTTATTGTGCAGCATAATCCTCATTCCACATGTACACAAATTTAACTGTAGATATATGGGGAAAGACTATTTGCAGGATTTATTAGAAACAGGTATATTTGAAAAAAACACAACAAGAATAAAAAAGGAAGTATATGAAAATATAAACCACACCCATTACAAGTATTCATTATGTAAAACATGCATAAAATTGATACAACTTATAAAAAAAATAATTAAAAATAAAAAAGAGACATATGTAGATATAGCTATAGAGGACACATTAGAAATTAATTTATGTGATTCAAAATTGTGGCATGAACATTTTAATTACGACGAGTTATTGTATAATGAACATGTTGTTGAATACTGTAAAAATACTTTAAAAATTATTAAAGAAAAAATAGAGCAGTTTATATATCAATTATATGATCAGGAGGAATTATTTTATCAAAAGGTTTGTCTACACATTAATCAAATTTGTAAAATAGCCATTCAAGAAGAACAAAATAATTTCAGTAACTCTGCAAAAATTAAATTAATATACGAGGTTTATTCCGATTATTTAACTGCAGAAGTAGGACCTTATCATTTCCACCAAACTCAAAACCACACGGGATGTATCTCCATATTTTTATTTCTGTGCACCTTAATTTTTATACTACATAATATAATACTACGGAGAAATTAATTCTATCTTTTACACGCCTCTCGTCACTGACACCATCACTTAATTTTTATTTCATTTTTTATTTCATTTTTTATTTCATTTTTTATTTTATTTTTTATTTTTTTCATGTTCTTTCATACTATCATTTAACGTCTGAGTTTACATAATACTGAATATCACACGTGTCCTAACACTTTTTCAACACCACAATGTAGGAAGAATTCAATAGAACGAGCAAAGGAATGCCATATAAAAAAATTGGAAATGACAAAGACTCAAAATTAGCACTCAAAAGAACAAATTATGCAATTGTCCAATCACAAATTAGGACAATGTACCAAAAGAAATTGTCTGACGATTTTGAAAGTAACAAATTCAAACTAATCAAAATTAGCAAGGTAAGTCATAAAAGGGGAAGTAATCCATAAGTTCACACATGTTCGTGTATATTCATATGAAGGTTTAAACTAATACTACAACTTTACTAATCTCTTATTATATTTGCTTTTTTTTTCTTTTTATTCCTTCCCTATTTATACACGGATTTTATACGCAGCTTGATGATAATGTACTAGAAGTTTTCCTGGGGATGCGAGAGCAAAACATGTTTAAGTTCTTGTTTTATTGTGAATTTTGCAAAGGTGCAAAAAAAAAAAAAAAAAAAAAAAAAAAAATCAATAAAATCAATAAAGTTGATAGAATCAATGAAGTCAATCAAATCAATAAAATATTCACAAACATGCACGCGAAAATCCGTCAGGTAGCATGTAAATTTAACTGCATATCCAAATCCCACTTACAATAAGAATTTTTTTCCCTATGCAGATCCTATTCTGGAAATTAAAATTAAAATACACCGAGCATTGGACGATTCAGATATTCTTCTTCAGAATTACGAGAATGATTTAATTACAGATGATAACAATTTTTTGTTATATAAACAATACACTATAAATAAATTATAAAAATTTTTAGAAGATTGAACTTACAAGTGCATAAATGTTTCTTCAAATGGTACGTACGTTTCTGTAGACGTCTCAAGAATTAGTGTTTCAGTTTACCCAGATTTACTAATATTTATGGACTGATCCATCCATTTGTTATTTCATTTTTAAGAATGATCTTTTTTTCATATGCCATTACATCTTTTTTTAACATTTGAATATTTGTGAAATAATCTTGGTTACCCCAAATGGGCACTCAATCGATGAATAATTCGTGCCTCCAAGTCATTGTATAAATTATCCATCTGAGAAGTTCAAAAAAAAAAAAAAAAAAAAAAAAAAAAAAAAAAAAAAATTATTCCCCTTCGTTCTTTCTTTCTTTTTACTATATACCATGCCACTTTCACGTGTCTCATAAAAATGTGCTAGCAAATTTAGCACAGAGGTATACGTCCCCCACATATTCCAATATAAATATATGTGTACATGTGTGTAAATGTACACATGGTTATATTTCTGACATCACTTTCGCTTTTTGTTTACCATTTTTCTCACTTTTTCCCTGGTAAATGAATCCCTGTAAGAATTGTATTTCTCGGGACCCTTTTTCTCCCGATCTTCTACCTGATTATAGTTTTCCACGCGTTTATACAACTTTTGTAAGTTTTTATTCTTTTTACATTTATTTATTTCGAATGTGGATGGCTCCTTTTGTATTTGAAATTTGTCTAAATACGTTAATAATTCTTTTGCGAATACATCTTCACGACTTTCACCAAATTTCACATCATTTATTTCCCCGACAGACACTACAAAACAGTAGGACAAATATTCCAAAAATATATACATATATATGTATATCTTTCTGCACATAAAGAAACCAGCTCAAGCATCTTTAAATGGAGAGACGAATATATCACATTCCAGATGACACACAACTGGGAAAACGTTCATATACATAGTCACGGCACGGGTAAGAAGGATACATACGAAAAGGTATTATTTTAAAACGATATGAAAGCTTATGGTTGTGGATTTAAGCTTATGGTTGTGGATTTAAGCTTATGGTTATGGATTTAAGCTTATGGTTATGGATTTAAGCTTATGGTTGTGGATTTAAGCTTATGGTGTTGCTCTATTCATGTTCGTCTTTTTTCTTGAACATTCGTCGGAGCGCGTAAACTTAGGTTTTGAATTTCATTCTCTCTTTTCTTGTCACATACAGTTGACTAATTCCCTCACGTGGTCCCTCCCTGGGTGTGTGTCCAAAGTGCAGATCAAGGCATCTTCATTGAAACAAATCTCTTCAGCCATTTCAAGCTGATCGAATTCGTCATCCTTGCCCTCAAAAGTTATTTGATAAATAGGACGGAAAATAAACTTGTATAAAAAAAAATGTTTAAAAAATGTATTTAATGTATACTTCATTAATAACTTAAGCGAGGAGTATGAAAATACTTTGACATAATTTGGTGATCTGTTGATAGAATGGTGTAACATAATATTTTTGAAATATGAAAAAAGATTAACAACATTGTCATTGCCACTCACAAATTTAAAAAAAATGTTTTTCTGAATGGACATATACGTAGATATTTCAACAACAGACAGGTTTTTTTTAATGCAAAATATTAAAGTGTTGTAGAAAAAGTCGTACAATATTTTTTTCATTTTTTTTCTTTTCATATGACTCATATGATACACATCACTTTCATTGTCAACACTGCTTGCACTATTTTCTATGATTCCATTTTGTACACTCTGTGGTGAATATCCCTCCCTCGAACTGATAACATTACGATAGATGAACTTCTTCGATTGTTCCATTTCACCATTTAAACCTATTGGTAGAAAGTTATCAATAATTAATTTTATTTTCTTCTTCTTTTCTCTTTTCATGACCATTTCATGTGTACTGTTAAAATGAATGTTCAGCTTTTTTAGTAATGTCATTTTCTGTTTTCTCTTATCATTCATGACTATGATTTTCCTCATATTATGCTTGCTTATATCTGAACATGTTAGAAATTCTTCTACCCTCCTTTTTCCATTTTCATCAATCACTTTATTCATCTTTTCCTCCCCCTACCCAAAAAAAAAAAAAAAAAAAACACACACACACAGGTGCGTAGGTGAAGAAATTTTAAATAGAAAAAATAAAAAAAAGAATACCTTTCTTAATAAGGTAAGTACAGTTTAGATATGCCAACCAAGTAGACAATAAGAATATATTCCATAAGAGACTCCTTCCACATACATATGTACACATGTAAGTATCTTTAGATATAAATTTTTCTCGTGTAATATGGAACTTCACTTCCAATGACCGATATGGTATTATAGGAAAAAAGACCTCAAGTGTGAAACCCGCTTGGGGGTGGGAGTGAGGGGTAAGACAAAAAACTTCTAAACTTTGAATGGACTAAGGGTAATATGTACTGGACAAGTGCACATGTCAGTAGTAAACTTTTTCACAATGTGCAATATCCACCAATTGAAATGTGTGGTAAGTTCTTTTCTCTCATTAAAAGAAAACAATTTAACAAAGCGAAGGAATAAAAAAAAAAAAAAAAAAAAAAAAAAAAAATAATAAATAAGACAAGATAAAATAAGATTAAATAAAATAAAATGTAGTAATTGACAAATTTACCAACCCCACGTTATAAAGTGCATGGAAACTTCCCTTAAAGTTATATATTCATTTTTCCACATCATGAAAAACAATGTCATAGAAAAATGTGTCATACTACTCCAAATTTGCACTTTCAAAATAATGCACCTTAAAATGGACTTTATGTTTGTGCTTAATTTTTTTTTCACTTATCACTCTTTCAATATTCTAAATATATTCAGTTCACAGTTTGTATGTCTCTGTGCAAGGGCTTACACAATGAGGTTTCATATGATTACGCAAATAGTGTACGCACATGTGTGTAGCTCATATGTTCATGCAAAAATTATATAACACTGTGGTTCATTCCATGTGACCCCACAAAATGCATGAGGCTTAAAATTAATGTAGATGAAATAAGAGCGCCTAGAGGCAAAGTATGAATGAGTCAATAAACGAATAAATGGATAAACGAATCGTGGAAGGTGCTTCTTGAAAAAAAAAAAAAAAAAAAAAAAAAAAAGACATATCATGACACGATATGCATTGTGGAATTTTAAAGAAAAATGGACTACGATGTATAAACTAATGTTAGACACATTGCAGCATAATATACTAATAACAGTAAAACTATACAAAAAAGAATTCAATAAAACAATTTACAAATGGGAAAATGCAGAAAAAAAATTAGTAAAAAAATTAGTAAAAAAATTAGTAAAAAAATTAGTAAAAAAATTGGTAAAAAAATTAGAAAAAAAATTAGAAAAAAAAAAAAATTGACTAACGTACAAAATTTGCGCATTAACAGGGAAGAGAAAAGTGATAGGGACGTACCACAACAATAATTAAAATGGGGTAAGAATAATTTTTACAAAAATTGGAATAGTCATCGGCTCTGGATGCAAGTTTAAGAACAAGTCCGCGACAAGTATGCTGCGTTCTGATAAATCCATTCGTACATGTATACATATATATATATATATACATACTCATATACCTATTTCTCACTCCCCTTGGGGTTTACAAACGAATCAATAATCCTTGTTAATAATTGTTATAATAACCGTACTCTCTTCCTCCATATGGGTCTGCTCCATGCCCATTTGGCATATTCAAGTGTGGAGCGGTCTCATCATGTTTTCCTTTCCTTTCGTTTTCATTGGAAATGTAAACGTCATTTTCTTTTTCCCTCTCTCGACTTCTGTATCGGTGTCTATCCCTGTCTCGGTCCCGGTCTCTATCTCGACCCCTCTCCTTTTCTCGGTATCTGTCTCTCTCCCTGTTTTTATCTCTATCCCTACCAGGATCTCCATCCCAATCCTTATCTCCATCTCTGTCTCTTCGTCTATGTTTGTGCTGATGTCTGTCGTTTGACTCACTGTGTCTGCTTCTGTGGTGTCGATCCCGCTTCGAGCTCCTGTGATCATCTCTTTTATGCCGCTTAGCATTTTTGAGCACATCATTCACATCATCACTATCATCATCATTTCTTTCATTATACAAAGCCACATTCTTGTAAATTTCCTCTACTTTCTTCTTATCATTTCTGTATTTATCTTTATTAATCAGTGCTGTCCAATTAATGTTATGATTAATTTTTTTCCTTTCATCTGAACCCCTTGCAGGTCCTTTTCCTCCTCCTAATCTTCTGGGAACCCAATTCTTAACAGTTCTACCTCTTTCTATATCAACAAGGATTCTTCTGTTGTCTATTTTTTTCCCGTCTGCTAAATTATAAGCATCATTAAAACTTTTTGTATGTTCGAATTCGATAAAGGCATATCCTTTAGGTTTAAAATTCTTGTCATAAATTATTTTTACTTTCCTTATCTTTCCATATATTTCAAATTCTTTTTTTAATTTTTTTTCATTTACATCGTATGATAATCTACCAATAAATATCGTCTTTTTTGGGTCGGTAGTTAAATCAACATTTTTAAAAGGATCATAATCTTTTCTCATTTCTTTAAGCATTAATTCATTGTATGTTATTTTCTCCTTTTTTTTCCTTTCTCTTCTTTCCTTTGAATTCTCTAATTTAATTTTTGGTGGAGGTTCTTTATCCTCAAACAAATTTAGGTATTCAAAAACTCCACTATATTCTTTCGATTTCTTCTTCTCAATTGGTTTGTAATAACTTAGTAATGGTCTTGCCTGAAACAGGATTAAAATGTGCGGGGGCATTCCTATAGCCGACATTTTTTCACACCCCTATATATGTTATGTATGCATATATTTGTACGCATATATTTTTATATGCATAGATATATATATGGTTATATCCTCTTCTGCCCATACACATGTGCATATACATATATATATTCAGGATGGGGATGGCAGCAATTCTTTGTTAAAATGAAAAAAAAAATAAAAATAATAATAAAATAATAAAAAAATAAAAAAAAAACAAACAATCAAGCTAGCTGACAGTTCAATCCAATAATAACAATCCTCCCAACAAACTTATTTTTCCTCCTTCTTCTGCCTCCCCCCCCCTCTCCTCCTGGGCTGAATATGTATAAGTATATATGTATACCTTTCACCGTTCCTTCTTCTTCTTCTTCTTCTTCTTCTAACCAATTTCACCACAAAAAGTTGGGATATTAAATCTCATTTATATATAACTATGCTACAATAAGAGAATGTACATAAAAAGGTGAAAAAAAAAAAAATTTTTTTTTTTTTTTTTTTTCATGCAGATACTTTTTTTTTCCCCGTACATTATACTTATATACTCTCCTTTGTAAATTTTTGCATTGTTCCTAAGTCATCACACTAAACTTCAGAGTGTCATAATTATGCTGGAAAATAAAATACCATGCTCTCCATTTCCTTCTTTTATGATATATTACTTGTATTCCTCCTATTAGGTAAATTATTTTAAGTATAATCATATATATGTTGTATATATATTTTATTATTATTTTTTTTTTTTTTTTTTTTTTTTTTTTTTTTCCTTATACCGTTTTATCGAATTCATATATAAATGTAACACTCATATGTACATATCCAAGTACTCCTATACACAAGTCCTGTATATGCATTTTTTTTCACGCCTTCGTCAAAGGTTTGCCCTTATTATATTATTTGTGGCCTTTAAATTTGGTCTCGAGATTTCCGTTATTCTCATTTTCGACTTGGGCTACAGCTCACAATTTTACGGCTCTTTTAATTTTCTTTTCAGTAGGAACCACGATACCCCCCCTTTGGGGTGCAGAAAACTATACCTGCATATTTTTTTTTTTGGAACCTTTATGCACAACTATTGGCAGATTCGTGCAATATAAATACAGTGGTGTTGGGTGACTACAATTTTTTTCAACCCATTTTTATGCTATACATTTATGCATTATCTCATATGGGGTAGTAATATATATTTTCCCTTCTATTATACCCAATATACCATATATATATCTTCACATTTGCATACATATGTGTAAGTATTCTGCGCCACCTCGTGCTTTTACTTTATTTAATTTTATTTGGCTATCTTATTTGGCCATCATATTTGACACTCTTATTTTGCTATCATATTTGACACTCTTATTTTGTTATCATATTTGACAATCTTATTTTGCTATCATATTTGGATTATCTTGATTATTTTATATTTTTTTTTTTTTTTCCCTTTGCTTTTTTCCGACCCCAAGGACAAAATAATATGTACGTATGCATAACCACACTCACTTCAAAGAAAAACGCATAAGCCCCACAACCTCCTCCACACCTTACCTATACCAATTTATGACACACACAAAAAAAAAAAAAAAAAAAAAAAAAACAATTTAAACAAAAGTGGAATTAAAAAAAAACAGCTTAAACAAAAGTGGAATTAAAAAAAAACAGCTTAAACAAAAGTGGAATTAGAAAAAAAACAGCTTAAACAAAAGTGGAATTAAAAAAAAAACAGCTTAAACAAAAGTGGAATTAGAAAAAAAAAAATAACAAAAAACAGTTACTTGAATGAATGTTAAATGATCTCCTCTATTCCCTAAGGAGAAATATACGAATCTGCATGAATGCAGAAGGCGCACATATATGTTTTCACTACCATTACTACTTGCTCATATGTGCATAATATATTATATACACATAATCCCAAAATTGTGACAATTCATTTTTTTACTTTTTTATTTTATTTTTTTTTAATTTTAACCAAACAAATAGATTTCCTTCTAATTATTCGGTACCCAAAAAGAGCTATCAAATATTGATCCTTGTTACTTAGTGAAATAAAAAGAATGTAAAACAAGTGTGTACAACCATAACATGTGTTACGAATATATTTACGTGTGTTTGAAATTATTTAAGGAAAAAAAAAAAAAAAAAAAAAAAAAAAAAAAAAAAATTAAAAATCTGCAACGCATGGTTCTGTAAGTGATGTCGATATACTATTACACCTCTTTTTTTTTCTTTTTCTTACATATATACACGTATTATTTTACAGCTCTATACATACCCCATCATAGCTCTTACCCCTCCCCACGTTAGACATCACTGAAGACATCACTGAAGACATCACTGAAGACATCACTGAAGACATCACTGAAGACATCACTGTAGACATCACTGAAGACATCACTGTAGACACCACTATAGACACCGCTTAACTAATTCTTCTTACCCATGTGCAAAATGAAAAATGAAAAGATAAAATTAGTGAGTTTCGAGGGGGACGAATTCATAGTTGATAAAAACACAGCCTCCATGTCAACGGTTATACTTAACATACTTGAAGGTACCTTTAAAACATTCGTAGAAAATGAAATTCTAATGAACTTAATTACACACATTCTTGCGAAGATCTGGATCCGAATCTTCCAATATGTATGTTTACAAAGGTGTACACTCCTCCCTTTTTGATAATCTTCCATTCCTCATCTGCACTCGTAGTCATGACTCCCGAGGAAGATACCATACCCCTCCCAAATATAAAGACACCGATTTTAAAAAAAATTATAGAATATATGGAATATCATATCAATAACCCAGCTGACGAAATACCAAAACCTTTGATCACTTCCAATCTCCAAGATGTAAGAATGAGATACAAATTGAAATAAGGAAAAAAAAAAAATATATATAAATAAATAAATTCATGATTAAGTTGTTGAATCGGTGCTTTACATGCGAATATTCAAAATATATTTTCTCCATCTCTATTCCTATTTATTTACCCACTGCAAGTTTTTATAGACTTCTGTCGAATAAGACATATATATATGTATATATACAAGTATGTACTTTTTTTTTTTTTTTTTTTTCTTTCTTTTTAACCCCTTTAATATCGACAAAATGCAGGTAGTTTCAAGTTGGGATTTCGATTTTGTAAATACAGATAAGGAAACCCTGTATGAACTTATAGAGGTGCGAATTTTTTTTGAAGATTTATTAGTAACAATATTGACCATGAGGAGAGAGCAACATCAATTGCATCCAGAGGATTTAGATGACCTAATTTCATCCGTTTTATCTATCATAGATATATATGTACCAAATGTCCATATACTTAATAAGTGAGAATATTTATACAACCATGTTGGTCGCACTTATTTTTAGGCTTCCAATTATCTTGATATAAAACCTCTTCTAGATCTAACCTGTGGAAAAATTGCTTCAATGATGAAAGACAAAACTACTGAAGAAATTAGAGCCGAATTCGACATTGTCAACGATTTTACAAGAGAAGAAGAGAAGCAGGTGGAAATAATACAAAAACGAAAAAAAAAAAAATTTTTTAAAGTGTGATAATGGCAGCTGCTTTCCTCGTATACACATCCATAAACAGTTATTCTAGATGATAGTTTTCAAAACTGTCATCATTTTATTGTACACAAATTATCTATAATTTCTTTTTTTTCACCATTATGTAGATACGAGAAGAAAATAGATGGTGTGGTGACATCTGACGAGACTATGCTTGACAGAAGTGACGAATGTCTAACGTGTCCTTTATTCAGTACAGATGTGATGATGAGGGGGTCCTGTCGCTAACACATCAACGTGCACACACACACACAAACTTTAGCGAATTGAAGGGATAGAGTACACAAACAAAGTGGTTCTATACACCCACATTAGTACACTTAAGTAGAAGCATGCGTACAACTTTGCACACATATATGTGTATACCTCAATTATGTATATAAATAGAGAAAATTATATTCATTCTCCAGCATGCTCATATTATACTCATCTATTTAAAAATTATTATGTGATTTAAGAATACTATTTTGCTTAATAGATTTATATATTGTTCTTGTTTTTTTAAAAAATCTCACTATATACTTTTTTTTTCTTTTCTTAAAAAATTTTACTATCCCTTTTTTTTTCTTTTCTTAAAAAATTTTACTATCCCTTTTTTTTTCTTTTCTTAAAAAATTTTACTATCCCTTTTTTTTTCTTTTCTTAAAAAATTTTACTATCCCTTTTTTTTTCTTTTCTTAAAAAATTTTACTGTCCCTTTTTTTTTCTTTTCTTAAAAAATCTTACTTATACCCTTTTTTCCTTGTTTTTTCTCTTTTTTTATGCAGTCCTATTTTTCACTCTTAACAATATAAACTAAATCGATAAAAATGCGTTACAGATAGTTTACTAAAAATAGAACAATAGGAAAAATGCTATTATTTGTATATATTACAGGTTACCTTTTTATTTATTCATTTGGTCTATCTCCAGATCGTGAGGTCTCAAAGGACTCCTTAGTAGGGCCTCTTCGACGAACTTCCTGTCTAAATTGCATGATAGGAGGGGATGTTAAGGTGCATAGGGCAATATAAATGATTGTACAAATTTTGTCTACTTTCCTGTGAACAATGAGATAAATTTATCTTTACAAGCAAATTTAAGCATACTTACAAAGACGCTCGAACATGAGGGAAATGCAAAAATGCGTAAACCTTACAAAAGCCAACTGAAATATGCTTATAAAAGTAATGCAAAAAAAAAAAAAAAAAAAAAAAAAAAAAATCGAATGTTTGTGTACGATGAATATTTTCATATTCACGCATGTCCTATTTCGTTTGTACCTTCACCATGTTTTATCCCCTAATTATTTTTTTATTTTATTTGTCTGCAAATCAGAATCACAATTTTTTTTTTTTTTTTTTTTTCACTTCTCCACTTTATCCGTATTGGGTATAAGAGAAAAGGAATGGAAATCACCATAAAATTGCAAAATTGTAATTAATCTTAAATGTTTTATATTGCAGTTGTGTTGGCATATGCAAATGTATGGAACATGTGCCTTATGTACGCATGCTAACATACATGTACGTTGCAATTTTTTCTTTTTTTTTTTTTAAAGATCATTAAATATACGTGCATGTGCAAACATATACATGCACAATCATGTATGAATTTGCACACATCTATATTTATATATGTATATATGTTCATACACATGTATATGTATATGTATATGTGTATATAATGTCATGCCTCTCCATGTATGTCTATTTACGCCTTTAAAAATTAATTTTTTGTGTCCTCACATATACAAGCTGTACACGCATATGAATATGTCTTAAATGTGTGGGTACACCGGTGCTACATATGTAAATATAATGGGTAAAAAAATTAAAAAATATAATCTGAAAATTATAAAAATCTATTAGTAAACATATGTAAAGGCCACTTCTAGTATTCAATGTATGTATGTATTGTATGCATGCATATATGAATGTACTCGCAAAAAAAAAAGATGAAAACGTGAAAAAAATGGGTACGTGAGAAAACGTGGGAAAATCTGAAATATAAAATAAGAGCTTATTAAAATTGGGTCCTCCATATAATAGGTACATGGTTACACACATATGGATGGGCATATGTCTACTGGCTTAATTAAAAGGATTGGTCGAAATTTAATTTTTATACTATACTTGTGCATGTGTATATACCGCACATATATACTACTGTGTATGTGTATATGCATAGATGCACGATCATGTGTTTTTCTGTGTGTGCATGTACATATAACCTTCTCGATGTATGCATGTCTTCATATATGTGTACATATTTATACGTATATGTATGTGTAGGAGGTAGCAGCATTACGCGAACACCTATGCGTTGCTGCATAGGCTCGCATGAAGAGGGTCTGCATAAATAATTAAAAAAGTTACAATAAATTCATTTTCTCATAATTATGAAGATCGATATTCCTTCCTCTAAAAAGGATTGTTATACAGAAGTGCATGAAAACAACAGAGGTAGGCGTAACCCTGACAATGTGTTTTTGTAGATAAACACATGCTTAGTCACTTGTACTAATTTTAGGTCTTGTGTATGACCTTGAAAGCACCTATCCACATTATATACATCTGTACATGGGCACATATAGGAGGAGGGGGGGGGGAAACGAGGATAATAAACTCAGTATATATCATACAGGCACAAACATAATAACAGGAAAACATACCTACATTTACACCCATGCATATATACACATACTTGTACACTTATGAGCCAGTGTTCATACACTCTACAACTTTTAAATCTTCAAAAAAACAAAAAAAATGGGATTCGAGGATTGGACATATACATATATATATATATATATCATGCAACTCGATGTTCAACCTCGGTTCTTCGTAAAGTAAAAAAAAAAAAAAAAAAAAAACTATCAACGAGTGCATGCATAAAAATAAAAAAAGAAAAAAAAATTATATAATAAAAAAAAGAAAAAAAACGGGAAGTGTTGCATCAATGTATATTCACCACCTGTATCTCTCATTGTATATTAATCCCTTAACCCTTCCAAATGTCAATGTCCCTGTTTATATTTCCACATCTCTGCCTCGCCCCACCTCTATATGTACATAGTCCCATATCATCTCTACCATATTTCTCCTTCACCTCAATTCGTTTTTACCCCAATCCGCCTCTGCTTCTGTCTCTGCTTCCTACCCTTCGTTCACTTTATTATTGTGCTCGCTCATGTTTCTCATCTCTCTCATTCTTGCCTTTCGGAGATCCATCGAATGCATCACTTTATTACCTGACCCAAAATTCGCACCAAATGCATTTTTATTGAAATCAAATTTTTGATTCCTGTTATTACCCCCTCCGATGTTGTTCGTGTTTCCATAGTTAGATATCTTACCAAAACCATCTCCACCACTACCATTCTCATTGGTTAATCCATTCCCTTGTCCATCTGCACCTGAACCTAACAAACCACCTTTGTACGCCCTGTTGCTTTTCTCCTCATTCTTGTCATTCATGATATTTCCTTTAAAAATATTATTTTTTACATCCTCATTGCTTTTCATAAACATGTTTTTATTATTACCTGGAACATTTCCTGTTCCCTGGAAATTCATATTCCCCATTTTTCCATTCCCAAAATTTCCTCCTTTCATCCCGTTTGGATTTATGTTATTCATATTCATATTGTTCATATTCATGTTATTCATATTCATATTGTTCATATTCATGTTATTCATATTCATGTTATTCATATTCATGTTGTTCATATTCATCTTGTTCATATTCATGTTGTTCATATTCATGTTGCTCATATTCATGCCACTTGTATTAATACTTCCAGTACCCCCAGAATTATTGTGTGCCCTCATATTCTTACTGTTTCCACTGTTGTTTGTACCAGAGTTTGCCATTCCACCACCTGTGATTGTCTTATCTGCCTCTGCTGCTGCTCCTCCTCCACCTGTATTCCTATTAGCAGAACTAGCAACTCTCCAGTTACTTTCTGTGTCTATATCTTTTCTTCTGAAACCCCTGTCTTCCCTTTTTTCATTTCTTTTCATGTGATTCATATTGTTTCCTTGCCCACCTGTACTGTTATTCATTCCTTTAGTATTCATCATTATATCATCCGCATTATGCATATTGTTATTGTTATTATTGTTTCCAAACATTTTCCCACTTCTATTAAAATTATTTCCTTTCATCATGTTACTATTCTTATCACCAAATTTGCTTTGATTATTATGTTCAACCATTGATGAAAACCTCATGCTACCTGGATGATCTCCTCCTCCTGTCATGTCTAAATTGTGCATTGTGTTGTTCATCATGTTCCTCTGCTGATTGTTCATTCCTTGGACATTCATATGCATATTAGGGTTCATATTAGCATGCATGTTATTCATTGGAAGATGCATCTGCATATTCATTTGCTGTGCCATTTGCATATTCACTGCCTGACCCATCTGCATATTCATTGCCTGACCCATCTGCATATTCATTGTCTGCCCCATATGTTGATTTATCAAGGGTCCCATTTGCATATTCAATCCAGCAGTACCAGCCATTGGCTGACCCATCCTCATATATTTCTTCTGCATACCACTCTTACTCTCTATATTTTCAAGAAAAAATGTCTCCTCATGTTGCAATATCGCTGGGGGAAGGGGAGCTGGGTTCTGTGAACCACGTTTTAAAAAACACTTAAAGCCAATCATATGTTTTCCTTTAAAGCCTGGAAGAATATATGCATTCTTAATGATATGTTCATTATTTTCATTAGGTGCATTATTATTTGTGCCACTAAAATCAGCTGATGATTCAAGCCACTTTTTCTGATTATTCTCATTTTTTTTAATCTCATCAAGCATATTCATTCCAAATTTTTTCTTATCATGAAGACCATTCATTTTCATTTTTTCTAGATTTGCATTATTTAAAAAATTATCATCTCCCTTTTTAAAATCTTTCAATTGTTTTTTTTTCTTATCCTTATCTTTTGATAATTCAGATTTTATTTTTTCCGTCGATTCTAGCAAATCTGGAAAAGATTCATCATCTATTTTTTTCTCTTTCTCTTCTTCAACCTCTTCATTGTTTTTCTCATCTTTTTTCTTCCATGCCGAACCAGCTTGTTTCGAATTGGCTCCTGCGTTCGCTGCTCTTCCTCTAACACTCACACTGATTCCTGTAGTGTACAAAAATATACATCATAAATGAAAATGGTACTTTTCACTAATTCTTTTACACGAAAGGACGTAAAAAAAAAAAAAAAAAAAAAAAAAAAAAAAAAGGCACACCAAGTGGGCTACCGAAATGGATATGAAACTTATTAAACTCAGGAAAAAAAAAAAAAAAAAAAACACGAAAAACAAAATAAACACATAAAACATGCTAACCACCCAAAACAAACTAAACACACAAAACACACCTTAGTTACATGACATCAATAAAAGGTCAAAAGCATATATCCTCACATTAGAAACGCATGTAAACAAATGGACACACACATACTCATCTACTTACCTTTTTTTAAGGAACTACCAATGAGTAAGTGCTTCCCCAATGAGACGTTATTGACAAGTGGAATTCCATTTTCTTCAGAACCGTCTGTGGCTTTTTTCGAATCCTGATCTTCCTTTTTTAATTGTTCTTCTTTAATGAGTTCTAAATAATAAAAGTACATGGGAAAGAAACAAAGAAGTATGTGACATTTTGTTTATGTGCTAGATGTGTGCATATCGATACAGTATATTATAATATAGAAAGAACTACACGCATATATAAAGGGCCAATATAGCTATAAGCACAAAGATCTAGTTCATACGTACCTTTGTTGTTATTTTCATTATCCATTTCCTTATGTTCCATGTTTTTACATATAAGCCTTTATAATTTCATAATTTGTCTCTTTTTTTTTTTTTTTTTTTTTTTTTTTTTTTTTTTTTTATTTCTCAAGTTTTTCAAAAAATATGTTCACAATTTTATAGGGTATTTATCGATAATATGGTTTTTGTATGACTTACAGGTGACACATATATTTATCTACATTCACAAGTATTCCTCTAGGTTTTATTCGTATCTATTTTGGCTATTATATCTCCCTAACTAGGTATGCTTCTCAAACAGTATATATACATACATGCATACAGGTTGACCTTAAATGAAAGCGAGAAAATTCAATTTCTACGCAACGGATTGGATACACATGAAGCGGTGATGGAGGAAACCACAAAATGCACTAGTTTCATAAAAAAGTAGATTAGAAAAATGAACAAGATAAAGTTTTTCATGAAAATCTGGTACAATGGAATTCCTGAAACGTAGCGGTAGGTAATAAAAGAAAATGTAATTCCGTGACGTAACAAAATAAATGAATTGTAAAAATAAATGAGAAATTGGGGAAGGGGTTGGAATAAAATGTGAACAATATAAAATAAAAAAAACGATACAAAAATGTCATGTAAACTTTTTTTTCTCACACTTTAAAAATATGACTAACATGTATAATTGTGTGGATAAACATGTGTGATTATAATCCCTGCTCCTTTGTATGCAAAAAAGAATTATATTATTTATATAAAAATATGTAAAAAAGGGCCAGCCAAAAAAAAAAAAAAAAAAAAAAAAAAGTAAAATAAACACGCAGAATGGATGACAAGCAAAAATGATACGTAATAAAAAAGTATATGCAAAAAATAAAATAAAAGGAAATTTATAATTGTGAAGAAAGTAAAAATGTAAATATATATATTATACAATTTTTTTTTTTTCATAAAATGAAATTGTCAAAATGGGAAAAAAAAAAAAAAAAAAAAAAAAAAAAAACAATGTATATAAAATCTTATGTAAAGATAAAAATGCGAAACATATGTGTATGTCATGTAAAAGTGAATTGCAAAAATGTACATGGGGGTAATTCAAGGAAATTGTAAAAACAAATGTAATCTTTTACATGAAACAATGAATTCTTAACCGAAACTGTCAATGTGAATTGCTTAGGCGAAGCTGTAAGCGCATATGCAAAACTGGGAATACTTATACGATACTGTGTTTTAATGCCTATGTGAAACTGAGAACTCTTAAATTACTCTTCTGATGAGAACATTTAAATATTTAAATCAAGTTTCACGCACCCCACCCCCGCGTATATAAGTAATATTTATGTATATTGATATGATATTTTTCTTTTCTTAAAATATATGCAAAAAAAAAAACTTTACGCACTTAGTGTAATTATTGTGTTATACGCAATAGTAATATAAAGGGGAAACTAGGCATAAAAAAAAAAAAAAAAAAAAAAAAAAAAAGTAACACACTGGCAGTAGAGAAAATAAAATGACGCAAAAAAGATAAAATAAAATGACGCAAAAAAGATAAAATAAATGACGCAAAAAAGATAAAATAAATGACGCAAAAAAGATAAAATAAATGACGCAAAAAAGATAAAATAAATGACGCAAAAAAGATAAAATAAATGACGCAAAAAAGATAAAATAAAATGATGCAAAAGGGAAAATAAAATAAAGAGAGAAAGGTAAAACTGTAGTGTCACATTACTTCGACAGATAGGAGCCATATCATCAAAGCACAAAAAACATAGAATGAAAATATACCCCCCCTCATGTACACCTTTACAAGCATTAACAAATTGTAGTTACAAGTTACCAAGTGCACACATAGTTAGCACAAGGTTTTGAAATGTATTTATAAAATATACCTTTGAAAACTTATTTCCACATATATTTGGTTAGTGGGAATACATTTACGTATATCCATACATACATCCATACATACATCCGCACATACATCCATGTGCACATGTTCACATTTTCTTTTTGACAAATTGCGTTGTCCCCTCCCTTTAACCTAACGAAAACGCATGACAAGTAAACTCTTCATGTTTGTTTATGCGAAAGGATAAGAAAATTCTACACAAAGCTATTTGTAAAAACATGCAGGTGAAGGCAAGTACCAAGTAATTTCGTTCTCCTAATATATTGCACGTACTTATGTGTATGCTTGTATTCATTTTTTTTTTTTTTTTTTTTTTTTGTCCTATTACAATTTTTTGTGTATATGCTAAAAAGGCACACATATAACACATACACACACGTACACATGCCCATACCAGCTGAACCTATATATATGTTACCCAACTTGCTTGAATTGCAAAGGGAAAATATAACTACTCGGGTAGGGGAATGAAACAGATATCTTCGAAATCTACATGTGTGCTGAAAATTATATGATTCCGAAAATGTCACCACCCAAAAGAAAAAAAAACTAAAATAAAAAATTAAAATATAATAGATTAAAATAAAAAATTAAAATATAATAAATTAAAATAAAAAATTAAAATAAAAAATTAAAATATAATAGATTAAAATAAAAGAGATTAAAATAAAAGAGATTAAAATAAGGTAGAATAAAATTACCTGTCAAGCGAATTTTTTAAGACTCCTTAGACAGTACGAATCGCATAAGAACATTTCCCACAAACATGAATGGTGCAAATGTGAAGATAATGAACATATACACAATTACTATGCTTTATGCATTTATGCACAGCCCTTATGTAGGCAAAGAGTGTATAGTGGCATTCTGGTATGTTCTCCACACCGTCATGCATATAGTATTATTATGGTCTTATTCAGTGGATATGCATCCAATTCACCTGTTCCATTTTAACACACTTTTCTTTTTCTTTTTTTTTTTTTATATCATATCCATACTTCTTATCTTGTTCATACCGGAATATTAGAGTAATTCATATTTATGTTTATATTTATTTTTACTTTTACATTTGCGTTCATTTAGCAATTCATGGTAATAGTGGCATGGGTACGAGGGGTGTAACGAATGCCCGAACATTGGTCAAAAGAATAAAAATATAAAAATAGCTACTTGGTCCCCCCCCCCCCCTTCCCAAAAAAAAAACGTAACACACTCATAGAATTACCTAGCAAAATGTTTCATTTTCAAGACTATTTATTCGACCTTCCCGATAAATAGCCTGATTTTTCTGCAGAAAGGATATGGCCATCAGTAATGATTTCAAACGCTATATACTGTAATTTACTAAATGCTATATTTTGTAATTTACCAAATACTATATTCTTTAATTAACTTTGCCAAATGCTATACACTGCAATTACCTCTACCTGAATTAAAATAGTTATATGAAACAGCTAAAGAACAATTCAGTAATTACATTATTACCCTTTTAGTTCAATTCTTTACTAGGGCATTTATGCTTGAAAAAAAAAAAAGGGTAAGGAAGAGGAGGGGAAAGGTTATAACAAAGTCGTGCACAAATTTAAGTAAAAATATGTGTGTATAAGTATATATATACAAATGTGTGTGTTATTATGTATATTCACACAGACGAACAAAATAAATATTATTGTTCCATTCTTCATTTTTTGAATGTTTAGAGATTTTTTTTACTCTTTGTGTGCACAGGAGTTTTATTATAACAAGATATAAGAAATAAAACTATATAAATGTTGTGTAAAAATATAAGTAACGTGGTGTATTAAAACATTCCCTAGTTCCTTCGTTTTTTTTATCTTTGTTTCTTCGCTTGTTTTTTTTTTTTTTTTTTTTTTTTTTTTTTTTTTTTTTTTTTTTTTTTTTTTTTTTTTTTTTTTTTTTTTTTTTTTTTTTTTTTTTTTTTGTTTTTTTATTTACTTCTTTCTTTATTAGTTCTCTCATTATTCATTAATTTTTTTTTTTTTTTTTTTTCTCCCATACTACTTAAAAATTGCCCCTAATAAAAATCACAGCCCATTTTGTCACAATTCTTTTTGTATATAAAATAAACCCACGATGTAAATAGAGATGCGAACAGCATGTGTAGAAAACATTAAAAAAAAAAAGATTAATGGTAGAACAAAATTTCGGATAAGACTATGTATAAATTGACAATTCTACTTCTATAGGTTTGTGTAGATTTTTTCGAGCGCTTGTGAAGGTTTGTAAAAGAATTATTTTATCCATGCTAATCATTTAACACAGTCGAGTATAAATAATTACCACAAAACTTTTACTGCATTTTTATATAGTTTTTAGTTTCTGCCATTTTGCCACATACCATTTTGACAGTTTCTTAATTTTTATTTTTTTTTATACCATTTAACAGCGTTTTATATGTTTCATCCCATTTTTCTCCACACTGTTTTTTAACACGTGTAATTTTCCCCTTTATTTATTTTATTTTATTTTTTTCTCGTTAAAAATCGAGGCACTTTGATATATATATATAATATCTCAACACATGAACGATAATTTCATTTCATAAAAATCAACAATAGCAACCCTGTTAAAATTATTTGTCAGAGATCATAAATTTCTCGTGCATGTTTTATTTTTTTTTTTTTTTTTCTACTTGTCCTTAACAGAACTAAGGAAATTTTAAAATAAGTGATTTATTGAGAGCATGAGAATAAATTTTTTTCCATCCCTCGAATTCATTCACAGTTGGCTTAGCACATGAAGTATTGCAAATATCATACTAAATAATTTTGTTAAGCTTTCTCATTTGTTTTATGTTCAAATATTTTACATTATTTTATTATTATTATTTTATTTTATTTTTTTTTTTTTTTTACTTGTCACTTTTTCCATTTTGCTGTTTTTGACTACTTAACATATGTTGATTACATTTTTATAACACTGTCATGGCTACCCATAATTTCTAAATTTACCCCTACCTCAACCCCACTTTTCCCTTTTGCATTCCACTTTTCCTTTCATTGGTTGCTTCCTGCATATGTATTTTTTTTGTTTGTTTTCGTTCTTAATCTTGTCTTTGATCTTGTCCTTGTCCTTGTCCTTGTCCTTGTCCTTGTCCTTGTTTGTTTTTTTTTTTTTTTTTTTTTTCTCCCCTCTCATGCACCCCTAAAACGTCCATTATAACCCATTAGTATGCGTATAAAAGCATGCATGTACATATATATTTATAAATATATACACATAAACATTTCTGTTTTCGATTTAGTCCATTATATATATTATGCCATCCTTATTCTGAGGAACAGCCATGTACATATGTTAATTTGTCTTGCTTTAAACATGTATAAAATTTATCATTTATAGCTTGCACAATCTGTCAGAAGCTTTTAACAAAAAGATAAAATAATTCATTTGTCAAAGTCATACAATAAATTCTGTCTAATCATATATATTTTTTTTTTTTTTATATTTACCTCCTATCCTTCCCCGTTTCCTCATTTTTCGAACACCATTTACAAAAAAATTTTCAACACTTGTATTCCAATTTTTCTTTCCATCTTTTTATTATAACCTTTTCCTCTATCCTTTCGTTTCATCCCTTCGCCCAATACTTTCTTTTTAATAATTTGTATCGGTTTAGAATTCCAGATTGTTCGTTCTTAATCATTGTGCATTTGAAAAAAGCTCTGTCTTATTAGTACACAGAGTATTGTATCGAAAGTTTCCCAAAATAAAAAGAGATAAAAAAAAAAAAAAAAAAAAAAGGATCTAGCGAACGTGCAGAATAGAATAGGATCTTAATTTTAACATAATTTCAAGCAGAGCGTTTCAAATTCCATATGCAGAAATGTAAGGAAGAAAAAAAAAAAAAAAAAAAGAGTAAAAATGTAGTAAAGCATTTTTGCAATTACTGATGTATATATAATATATATATGTACATATGTATGACATGGGTCTAAGTGATATTTTACCACAGAAAAAAAATAACAGAGAAAAAATTACTGTTGTCACTCCCCTTTTCATGAGAAATACATATGGTGTTATATGTAGTTTCCTTTTAATTAAAACTATATGATGAGTGTGAATGAAACAACAGTGCTTATGTATATCTTTACACATACAACTGTGCGTACGTACGCACGTTTTCCCATTTATTAACATATGTACATATATATATATATATATATATATATATATATATAGATAGATAGATATATAATTCTTTCATATCCTCCATCCCACCCTCTTCAGGATAAGTGTCCATTTTTTTGGAGGTTCATTGCTAACAAGCATATTGTTAGCGCATATAATGGATGGCTGGGATTTTAAAACGCGAATAATCATGTAAACTTCAAAGATTTTTTTTTTTTTTTTTTTTTATCCCTTATAACATATATGCATACCGAAAGACACAACATATATATTTTTGTTTCTCTGTAATCACCATCATCCTCTTGCAGATCCTCAATAATGACATTTGCTAACTTATTAGCAGTAATGAATTTGTTCAGAAAATATGTGTATTCTGTAAAAAGAGACATCTTTACACTTTTCGTAAATTCTTGCATTTTAGTTTACTATCCCCTCCTTTTATTTATGAACTTTTTTGTAAGAATGAAAAAAGAGAAACAAAAAAGAATGGAGAATAGGAAAAGAAAAGAAAATGCGGAATAAAAATGAACAAATGAAAGAATTTAAAACAAAATTAGTCGAACATCCTATATCGCCTAAGCATAATATAACATACCATTTTCACCCTCTTTGCAGACAACAAGTGAGGTTCGATCAATGATAAAACTATTATTCAAGAATGTAACTTTTCACACAGTTGAAAAGTCTTATATGGAAAATTGTAACTCACTAGAAAATGTTATGGTAAGAAAAATAGGAACATATGGTTCCCAATAGCAAAAAAAAGAAAAGTTAAACTATTCATATGTATATATGTATGTGTATATATGTATGTGTATATATGCATGTGTATATATGTATATGCCCAGTTCTGCTTACGCAGCTACGAATTTCTAACTCATTTGCCTCTCACTTATTTTATTTTTTTTTAGGACAAAATTGACATTTTTGTAATAGCCCATTTGGCAGGATGGTTCATCAAGGCAATTGCCATTCGTAACTTTTTCGTATTAAATCTCACTAGTGTGACATTCGAATTGTTAGAATTAAGATTTCAGCACATTTTGCCAAACTTTTATGAGTGCTGGTGGGATCATGTAAGTATCAAGAATTTTAATACCAAATGGGAAAGAGAGTTGAAAGAAAAAATAAAGAAAAAAGGGGCTCCGGTGAAAAGAAACAAACACAGATCGGACACATTTTTCCATTACTGTGATATGCAACTCACCTTTTGTTCGAATTAACCAAAACCTACGCAACCATATACTTCTAATTCGTTACATATATTTATTTCTCTTATCTCCCTTAGATATTATTAGATATCTTGGGGTGTAATTTGTTAGGAATACTGATAGGCCTCGCCTTTATGAAGTGGCTAAATATGCCCGTAAGCAAATTGGAATTGAGTGCAGATTGAACACTAGGTCGTGTATTTGTGATTTATATTGATGATCCCCTACCCTTCTTCATTTCCATTTCCATTTCCATCTCCATTTCCATCTCCATTTCCCGTTCCATTTTTTTAGCTATATTCCTGGAAGGTGCGAGATAAGTTTAAACCGAATAAAAAAGGCATTATATTTCCAAAACTTGACACAATGTAATTGTACATTTGCATTTGTGTGCGTATTTATTACCCTGATGCACATTCTCATCGACACAAAACACACCTGTTCATGTGTTATTATCTCTCCCTTATGTGTTGTGATTAATTATCATTTCACTTCTATAGCTAAATAACTGACTTTTTTTTTTTTTTTTTTTTTTTTTTTAAACATATATAGGCTAAGGAAGGTATTCACAAATAGTCGTACCGTGGTATTATTAATTTTTTACTCCCTCATGACAAATCTGATCGATTTAAACGTATTTTTTTTAAAGGCAGAATTGCAATTGTTACAAACAAATTTTTTAGTCATGATGAGAGAATTGTTCATTGCCACAATTCTGAGTAAGTTTTTTTTTTTTTTTTTTCTTTTTCGAACGAGACAAACATTTCAAACCATCATATAATGTGCAAATGTAACTTATGTAACCCTTAAAATGGGAAATATCTCCCAGAATTTCTTCATTTTCATTACTCATTCTTACCCTTCCTATTTAGTGTATGGCTCCATCCATCTGAATCTTCTCCTTACAGAACAGTAAGTATCCACATTTTTGTTATTAAATGATATAAATGCCATGCTTTACAGTCATACCGAAATATAAGCAATTATTAGTGAGAAACTTATTTTATATACATACTCATAAAATATGTGTTACATGATCTTTTTTTTTCCTTTCCTTTTACGTCCTTTCTTAGCTTTACCCCCAAACGATTGTATTATTCCCTTGCTGCAAGCGGGGTTCTTCTGTTAGAACTCTATTTGTCCTTTAGGTGGAAACACAACTTGGTGTCTGACAATTCTGACTTAACTAATATTAACGTAAAAAATATTTTTATGAATTATTCCTTATGTGCCCAATGCACAGGAGTGTGTGTGCACATGTTTTTTTTTTTTTCCATGTATACGCATATCTGCATGTGTATATTCTGACTCCCCCAATCTATCCACTCTACCCAAACTATCCAATTACCCAAATTATCCAACTACCCAAACTATCCAACTACCCAAACTATCCAATTACCCAAACTATCCAACTACCCAAACTATCCAACTACCCAAACTATCCAATTACCCAAACTATCCAAACTATCCAAACTATCCAACTACCCAAACTATCCAATTACCCAAACTATCCAACTACCCAAACTATCCAAACTATTCAAACTACCCAAACTATCCAAACTACCCAAACTATCCAAACTACCCAACTACCCAAATCACCCCAAAACACTCGCGCACAAGAGCACTAGTGCAAACGTTGCTTTGTGCACGTATGCACACGTAGCCGAACACCCATTGATTCATTCACCCCTGTTTTCATCACCCCTTACAGATGGTATGGTTCTCGATATTCGCAACCCTTTTGTCAGCAATGGCCCTTCTTTTTGTCAACGAATCTCGTACTTCAACAAAATGAGTCAACAGAATTGACCTTTTTTCATTTTTTTCCCCACGAGTGGCGTATGTTCTAATTTTAATTCTTTCATATTAATATTAAATTAATTTTTATTGATATTCCAAAAAAAAAAAAATTTTAAATAAATTATTATATTAGTAGTCAATGCACGTATGTGTGTTTGGTGTTTGTGTGTAAATTTGTTTCGTACATGTGTATATACATGTATATTGATGTGCGTAACATCATAAGCATATTCATAATTAGACTTATAATCAGATACGTACATCTTATGTACACTTTATATATATATATATATATACACTCAGCAAATTTGAAATGCTATTTATGCAATAATTAAGTTACAGTCATGTTTTTGTGACTTTAGTGCTTGGTCTTATTCTCTCTGTAATCTTTTTACTTTATTTATTTACTTCTATTATTTTTTATTTTATTATTTCTTATATATATATATATATATATATATGTTTTTTTTTTGCCTTATGAACACAAACACGCAACAACGCCCTTTCCCCTAATTATTAGCTATATTTAAAACATATTTAATATCCTTTTAATATTATTTAAATATGGGTTATAGTTAAGTATTATGGTGCATTTTTTTATATTCACAGAATTTATATGTATTTCACTTAATATCAAATTACAAATTTGAACTCTCACTTTAAAATCCTTCTCCATATAAAATATAACAGCTGTTAATAAAAAAAAAAGTTTTACTTGTTTTGTCCACGGATGAAAACATAACGATGGTTCATGAGATAAGGTGAAGCACCTCTTTATCATTTTATTAATTTCCCCATTAGTATAAAAATCAGATACGAACGTATTTTTTGTCAATCCCACTTCCAATTCGTGTCCATTTATTTTGTTCTGTGACAATAAACTTGAAACTATGGTACTCTCTGTCATCATTTTATTTCTCGACTCTCTCCTCTTCACGTCCACTGCAACAGTAGGGTCCACATCTCCGCGTGTGTAGAAAGAAAAAGGATCCAAAGCAGCTGACGAATCTGACGAATCTGATACATCGCTTATGTCTTTCCCACAGTGAACAACATGAGACGTCAAAGAGCACGCCTCCGGTTCCCCATCAAAAGGAAACTCGAATATAGACATGTATAAGCAGAAAAACAACTCCTTCAGATTTTTGCAATTTTCATCAACTTGCCGAACTACCAATGACAAACTTCGTATCAACTCTTCGACAGCACTTAGTTTCTGTTTTAGACAATTTTCATTTTTTTTTTTTTTCAAAAATTCCTCGTCATTCAGTGTGTAATCCATAATGTTTTTTTTCATTTCTTTAAAGTTCGTGTTCAAATTATGCCGCAAACATTCTGAATTTTCCACTAAACTTAAAAACCATTCATAAAAATTCTTATTCAATTGGAAATGCCTTCTAATATGATGTTTTACTTTACCCAATAAATGATTTAAGTCTCCCATTCTTGTTGCACTATTTTTTGTCTCTTGCATGATGAAGTTATCGAGCGTATCAAAATTTAAATTCATTGTTCGATATAGAAATTTCATATGTGTCTTATAATGTGAAAAAAAAAAAAAAAAAAAAAAAAAAAAAACATGGACTCTTCCTAGTTATTAACAATCCATTGTGCTAATGAAAAATGGACCAAAGACAAATACAATATGAGAAGAAAAAGATTATCTTTCTTTTTGAGATAGGGTTAAGATACATGATCCTAGCAAATTCCTACTATGCTATTTTTGTCAAATTTTTCTTTTTCTCTTTTTCTTAAAACAAAATTTGACCTTTTTGGCAGTTCTTTGACCTTTTGCATATTCCTAAGTGAACCTGTGTATGTATATATACATATATATATAATATACACTGTTTGTATTACAAATCATTTGATACATATAAAAATGTATCAGCATATGTGTGTTTAGAGCTAGTCCCAGACATTTATATGGATACTAAACAAACCCTTATGTGCATGGTTCGTCCCCTTGCTATTATATACGACCACTTTTTTTATAATTTCATAAATCTACATTTTTGCAAGAACAAAGAACACAACATTTTTACACTAGTAGTTATGTGTCTGAAAAGTAAAAATGAAGCACTCTCCCATCACCACTGCATATGACTGCATTATGGTAAAGCATCAAAAAAGGAAAAAAGAAAAAGGAAAGAAAAGAAAAGAAAAAAAAAAAAAAACTTTCGACATAAAAAGAGAGGAGAAGGAGGTATATTAAATCATATACGAGGAACAAAAAAAAAAATAAAAGAAAAGAAAAGAAAGTGATATTTCTAAAAAGTTTCTTTGCTAATTTGCTTATTTTAATTCCTACTCCTGCAAATATTTTTGCAACACAAATTTTTTTCAACTTTCATTTGGTGAAGAATATATACAATACTACTTTCCCAATAAGCTTAGCCTTTATTTTGGCCAAGCACGCAGAACGAGTCCAAAATTTTTAATTATCATTTTACCATGATTTTTAGGGGGCTATCATTTTTTTTTTTTTTTTTTTTTTTTTTTTTTTTTCATTTTATATCCATTTAAAAAATTTGTACAAGTTATGATTGTTTACTTTTTATTTTTTCCCCTTCATTTCTTCTTCATTTCCCCTTCATTTCTTCTTCATTTCCTCTTCATTTCTTCTTCATTTCTTCTTCATTTCTTCTTCATTTCTTCTTCATTTCTTCTTCGTTTCCTCTTCACTATTTCCCCCTCATTTCTTTACTATTTCCCCCTTATTTCTTCACTATTTCCTTTTTTTTTTTTTTTTTTTTTTTGTCACAAGGTAAGTTTCTCCTGAACACATGATTCTTTTGTGTACATTTCTGTATATGCATATATATTCGGACTTGTTTAGTGCTCATGTTTGCGTATATTACTTGGATACGCGAATTTATGAGAATAAATTAAACATGTGCTTCACTTGAGTTCGTTCAAATTCGTTCAAAAATTAGTGCAATTCTTAACATGTATTTACAACTATTAAATGATAATTAGCGCCAATTTTTTAAGGCGAGTCATTTGGAAAGATTTGAAGGATATTTGCATTTCGTGCGCTTTGCATTGTACTTATTTTTCCTTTTTTTCCTTTTTTTCCTTTTTTTCCTTTTTTTTTTTTTTTTTTATTTTTGCAAGAATCCCTCACTTCCCCATGTACTACCTGACTTAACATCTACCACCATGTTTATATCACCACATTAGCAATTCTGTTTAATTAGTATATAATTTGCATATTAGAATGTAGAGGAGGGGGAGGGGTTCTCTTTAAACTGAAGCATACGAGACATGCCACATGTGTAAAATTTTGAACATTTGTATTTTTTCCACATTTGTAATAGTTTTAATTTTTTTCAGTCATATTTATAACTATGATAACTGTCCTCATTCACAACATTTTAATTTGAGCACACATTATTTCCTTCTTATTCGTCTGATTTATTGGTATTTTTTTTTTTTTTTTTTTTTTTCCATTTCTATAAATCTGCGCATGTATAATTTGATCTGATCAAAATTACTTTCCTCAAGTATGCCTAGACTATCTCGCTCTACATCATAAGAAATCATACATAACTATACGTAATCATATGTAACTATACATAACCATACGAAAGGTCGATGCACCATCGAAGTGAAGTATCAAAATGATAGATGTGATCAGAATATTTAGTAAAGGAGGACTGATTTTGTGGTCTTACGACTTTTATGAAATCGAAGATGTAACCATACGAACCATTGTAAAACAAGCACTAATAGAGGAAAAATATGAAGAATTTAGTAAGAAACACAATAAGTTTCATGCGAAATGGAAATTATTAAATGATGTGGATATAGTTATCCTTATTGTTTATGAAGGAATACAAAATTCAGCATACTTGCAAAATTTATTTTTAAAAATTAAAAAAGCCTTTGTAAAAATTTTGCCAAAAAATTTAAACTACTTTGATATTGACATTCCTCTAAATTTTGACAAGCCATTTTTGAAAATAGTGGAGGATGTAGAAGCCATATTATCATCCACTCCTTCAGCAGGATCCTCTGATAGAAAGAGTCTTCTTCATAAAAATAGAGGAAGCATAAACAGAAGAAGAGGCAAGAAAGACAGAGAGAACAAAAGCAGTTATGAAAAAAATGTTAGTGATGAACGTAATGAAAGTGAACACACAAATGCAGATAGCTGTTCATATGATAGCGATAAAAATGATGATGCTCATGATGATGATGAAATAAAAGGGAAGAACAAGCATGGGGCAGAAAAAATGGAAAGACATAAATACACCAAACAGAAAAGTGAAGAAGATGATAAAACTATCGATGATGATGATGATGAATGCAGTGTTAAGCGAAAAGGAAAAAGTAAAAAAAAAAGCGCAAGAGAATGGGAATTAAGTAAAAAAGTAACGAAACGAGATATAGACAAATTAGATTTTTCAAAAAATGAAAAGATTTCAACAAATTTTCAAGAAATGAACAAATATGAAGGAGAATTTGAAGATTCAAGTGATTGCAATATAGATACCAAAAACAACCTCTTAAATAAGTTAAATGATTCCATTTTAAAAGTATTTTCTTACAATAGCAAAATAGAAGAAAATGATATAGAATCCATTTTACAAGGAATTAAAAACAAACTGCTTTCAAAAAACGTTGCAGTAGGTATATGTGACACGTTAATAGATAAAATGAAGGAAAATTTAGTTGGAAAAAAAAAAACACTATTCTCCATGAATGTTAAAAAAACAGTTTCAACAGTTCTATCAGAAACCATACAATCTATACTCATACCCAAAGAATCTGTAGACATACTACGATCAGCGTTAGAAGCAAAATCCATTGGGAAATTATATTCAATTGTTTTTCTAGGTGTAAATGGAGTTGGGAAATCAACAAATTTAGCAAAAGTTTGTTATTATCTTAAAAGCAAAGGAAATTTAAAAATCATGATCGCTGCCTGTGATACTTTTAGAGCCGGTGCTGTAGAACAATTAAGAACACATGCTAATTGTTTAGATGTATTTCTATACGAAAAAGGGTATGGAAAAGATGCAGCTGCAATTGCCAAAGAAGCAATTTCTTATGCCAAAAAGGAAAATTATAATGTTATATTAATTGACACAGCTGGAAGAATGCAAGATAATGAACCACTCATGAGATCCCTAGGAAAACTTATTTTAATTAATAACCCAGATTTTATTTTATTTGTTGGTGAGGCATTAGTAGGAAATGATGCCATTGATCAATTGAAAAAATTCAATCAAGCATTAACAGATGCTACTTGTAATGCCAATAAAAGGACTATTGATGGAATACTGCTAACAAAATTCGACACAGTCGATGATAAAGTTGGTACAGCACTCTCTATGGTTTATCTCACTGGGAAACCCATCGTTTTTGTCGGCATAGGACAAAAGTACACACACTTGAAGAAGTTAAATGTCAATATGATTGTCAAGGCGCTCGTTTAAAAAAAAAAAAAAATTCAAGAATCAATAAGAATACGAAAAGAAAAATAATGCATGAGATGTCTAATTATCGACTCCACAAAAAAGAGAATTATAGAAATAGTATTTTTTTTTTTTTTTTTTTAATCTTTTTTTATGAACTTCAGACGATTTTACCGCATTTCTCCTTAAATTCCTTTGTCAGCATCGAGGTTTCAATCAAGGGGAGAAAATCCTTCCTTTACATTGTAAAAAATTCGCCAAAATAAAAACAGACCAAACCGATTAACAGACTATCTGATCACTGGTTAAACAAATTTACATTTTACTGATAGCAAACCTGACACCAAAAGGAATGCATATTTTGTATTCTCATTTCAAGCTGCGCTAAAAAAAATATTGGCTCGTGCACGTGCACAAAAGGTTCATGTTTTGTATTCTCATATGTTTATGCATGTGTATATTTTTATGTATGTTTATATTTATGTGGCCACTTACGTATACTTGTGTATATGATTTAAGAACCTACATTTACTGGAAACGTGTGCACATAGCTATTTTCATAATTGAACTGTTTTCTCGCGGAAGAATTTCCTCCTTTCCGTTATTTCTCAAAACCTATATTACATTACTTTAGGTTACTTTATATTATCCCATTATATGTTTTCCCCATCCCGACCCTCATCCCCTTTTTTTTTTTTTTTTTTTTTTTTTTTTTTTTTTTTTTTTTTTTTATTTTTTTTTTTTTTTAAAAAAAAAAAAAAAAAAAAAAAAAAAAAAACTTCAAAACATGGGGTAATTCAAATTAATGATAGAAAATTGAATTCCAAACATTTTGAATAAGCTAACTATCACATATGTTCTTTCAATGCTTCTGTGTGTATACACACGGGTATAAGCTTAGGAAATACGGATAGACGATCGAGTTGAACAGTGTGTATACATATATATATGTGTACTTGTGCCTTTAGTGAATTTTTTTTTTTTTTTTTTTTTTTTTTTACACACTACTTTTGCCGCATTTGAAATGCAGAAAGGACTTTTTTCATTCTGGGGAAATTCTAGCCTGTCAAAAACGAGAGAAATTCATTCTTACTGTTTCCAAGAATGCAAAAAGGCATATGAAAACTTGTGAGAGGAAGAATAGTTATTCATGCATAATTAAAGATAAAAAGTCGAAATAAAACATAAATAGGAATAACAACTGGGTTGTTTTCAAAACATCCATTGTTTCCTATTTTTCTATTTTCCTATTTTTTTTTTTTTTTTTTCTTTTTTCGTTTTTATTGCATATTCATTTCATTTTTTTTTTTTTTTACATTTGCGTGAATGCTCTATATAAGAACGATCACATATAAAAAGTTGTTAATTAAAAATGTTTTGTAATACAGACATGAATTTTTACATTCATTGAACTCACGAGAATAATGCAACCATTTTGATGAGGTCCTTTCTCCATAAAAATTGGGATAAAGATAGCATATTAAAATGATGAATGGGCTACATAGGTATGTGTGTGCATGTTTTTGTTGGAATTTCTGGTGATGATAACACACACAAGTGCTCTTTTCCCACATTCGTCTCAAATATGCGATTCACCTACACTAAGCGTAAATCCATTCCTTAGAATGATGATTCCATTGAACTAGTTCTTCAGCCTTAAACCAGATGTTAATTTCCCTATTAGCAGATGCAACTGAGTCACTACCATGAATTATATTTCTGCTAACTTCTAAACAAAAATCCCCACGAATAGTACCAGTATTACTATTCAAAGGGTTTGTTTCCCCTATAAGTTTTCTACCTTGATTCACGATTTCGACACCTTCCCAAACCATTGCTACAACTGGACCTTTGCTGACGTAATCAACTAAGGTATTAAAAAATGGTTTATCAGACAAATCCTTATAATGTTCTTTTAAAATTTCTTTTGATGGATTTAACATTTTAATTGCAATCATTTTATAACCTTTTTTTTCAAAACGTTCGATAATTATCCCAACTAGTCCTCTCTGTACTCCATCAGGTTTTACCATAATAAAACTTTTTTCCATTTTTTTTCTTATTTTCCTCCTGATTTACTCAAAAAATTGAAGAAATTTTTTTTTTTTTCTTTGTTTTTCTTGATTATTTCCCTATGCTTTTAATAAAAGGAGGCAGAATAAAACAAGGACTCTTGATATGGTTATTCAAATGTGTAAAGGAGGGTTCAGCAATTTATATCTACCTGCGATGATATTTGAAAAGTTTTGTATTTATGCATAGAATTAGGGAATGGGCTAGAGACCGTGAAAAGGTGTTGTGGTATATCTATATCTATATATATATATATATATATATATATATATATATATAGGGCCATGGAAAAATAAAAAGGGGGCAGCAAAAGTAAAGCAAGAATTTATAAAATTAAAAACTAACTGAGATCGAGTGGGTAAAATAAAAATACAGTCAAATTATATTCCAAAATTTTTTAAGGTGTGTTAAACGAGAGAAATTATATCTCATACGTGAAATTCGTGAAAAAGGCATAAATCAAAAACGAAAAAGAAAAAAAAAAAAAAAAAAAAATACACAAAATAAAAATAAAACCTCAAAAAAAAAATTTCTTAAATAAATTGTTATTGTGTAGTAGTGTTCTTTATTATTGTTACCATGTGTACTTCTTCCCCAATTGTTCCACCACTGGTGATCAAGTTATAAGAATTTTTTTTTTTTTTTCCATTATTTTTTTGGTGCCATTTCGGAGGGACTTTTTTTTTTCCTTTTTTTTGTACGCCTTTTTTATTTTTCAATGAAGTCCCAGTATATTGTATCAACAATTTTGACTTATACTCATTCAAAAAAAAAAAAGAAAACGATTTAAAAAGAAAAAAATACCCATATATCTACACGATTGATTAGAATGAATGGAAAAGTGGAAGTAATGAACACTATGATATATCCATTGCCTGATGCGTTAAAAAAAAAAAAAAAAAAATATTCACCGGAATTCACATCTGTTTTAGTATATTTTTTCCTGCTTAACCTGATATATCTTTTTGGATATTAAAAATTGTGAAATTTTCTTTCTATTTTTTTACGAATTCATGTTCGCATAGAATTTTTTTCATACTATTTTATGGGACAAGAGAGGTGGATCTTCTGTTTATTTTATCATATATATTTTTTTTTTATGCATAATTCCCAATAAATATGTTAACAAAATGATATTTGTTGACAATGCTTCGATATGCATTTCAAACATATCTTAAGTATACTGCTATAAAAAAAAAAAGGGACAAAATGGGCACACCTACTTTTTCTCCTTCACCCACATCTAGAGGTAACCGATGCCGAATTATGAATTCCATTTTTCGTATATTTCACAACACCTCAAATACATACTACATGAATATAATTCTTTTGGACCAGAAAAAAAAATAACCCAAATTATTTTCCAGTTGTAAAAGTAATTTGAGCCCCAACATTATATCATAAAATACATCTGCTCCAACAACTTCCCGTTTTACAGCGTTCAAATGTTACATTACTTTGTCACATTGCTTCGTCACATTGCTTCGTCACATTGCTTCGTCACATTACTCCTTTTCCCTAAATGAACTAGTTGATTTTCCTCGCATCGTCACCTTAGCAGAGCGAGCTAACATATAAAAAATCATTTACACGTAATGTGCAAAATGATCATGGCATATTTCACTAAATCCCATTCTTATAACCATACATATATAATCGTAATATGTTTATATTATCTTTCAGCAGGGATACACATTTTTTTTTTTTTTTTTTTATTATTCCTTTTTAAAGATCTTTTTTTTTTTTTTTTCTATAAAATATGTGCATTCAGAATTCAAATGATAAAATACAAAATTGATGGGAAATACTAATCTAAATTTTGAAAATTAAAGATGTTTTTTTTTTTTTTTTTTAAGTTATCGTACAAGATAGGTAAGAAATGTAGGGGCTCATACCGCTATGTTAATTATATTGAGAAAATAAAACAAAAATGAATAAGTGTAACGAAAAGTTAACGATAAAATGATCTAGTGTAAGTATAATAAGCTGAATAAATGAACACTACCCGGAAATGACTGTCATATGTGTGTATGTCCCACCACATACACCCTATATCATATATACTAACTAATTGCATCTATCTATTCTTAAAGAATGGACAATAACACTAATGCTTTTATCATTATTTTATCATTATTTTATCATTATTTTATCATTATTTTATCATTATTTTATCATTATTTTATCATTATTTTATTATTATTATTTTTTTTTATTATTTACCTATTTATTTACTTTTCTTTTTTTGCATAGATTCGTTACATTGAGGAGTTCGTGCTATGAATACTTGCTTACAACGTGATATTTAAACATATACATATATATATAAATATGAATATATAAAAAATATGTATGCCTTCATATGTATGTGGTATTATATACCCATTAAGAGGTGTCAAATAATGCCGATTCAGAGGAGGAACTGGAGACCCACCATATTTGCTACACAACAGGTACGCGATTAAAATAGGGTACCGGGCGAACATACATATGCATATATAAATATGTATATACCCGGTTTTAATATTTACATAATCTCCTGTATCTTCGATATGGAATAAGAAAAGGAGGGTAGTAGAACATGTTAAAATTCGTATGTACTTTTTCCTAAGTTCATCCATGGGATGCATCACAGAAATTTTCCAACTGAACCGTGAGCTCAATATTCATTCAGGTTTTTTTGCCTCGTAATAATATATATTATATACGTAATTTTTCCTACTGATCTTTCTTGGCCTCTTGATGCAGGTGGGAAATGTACACACTATGTTAATAATAAATGTATGAATATATATGTATATATACATATATACATGCGTACATACATACGTACATACACATATAGGTATGTATATGTGTATGTAAACACAAAACTTAGTTGAAAAAAACAAAATGAATAAATAAAAAAAAATATATCAACTCTTTACGAGCTACTCGAGCATACAAAAATAAACCCGCTAATGATTTTTAATCTTTTTTTTAATTTTTTTGTTTTTTCATTTTTTCATTTTTTTATTTTTTTTCATTTTTTAATTTTTTTATTTTTTTTTATTTTTTTACTTTTTTGTTTTTTACTTTTTTGTTTTTTACTTTTTTGTTTTTTACTTTTTTGTTTTTTACTTTTTTGTTTTTTACTTTTTTGTTTTTTACCTTTTTACCTTTTTATTTTTTTATTTTTTTACTTTTTTATTTTTTTACTTTTTTATTTTTTTATTTATTTTTTCATTTTATCCTATTTTTCCCTTTTTTTTGGTTCTTTTGTTTTTAGTTTTACTAGTTCAGTTTTATTAATTTTAATAAAAATCCTGCACCCTACTCCTCTCTTTCCCCGTGGTCTCGGATTTTTTCCTTTTCTCATACCCGCTACATGTACGTATATATATACCTATACGTGAAAAGTTATGTACATATATATATGCATAATATATACACATATATATACATGGATCCAACTAGGAACTAGAAAAATCGTTGCAGTCTTTCAATTCTTCATAGATGAAAATCAGCGTCAGAGTTAGAAAATGCAATTGACTAAAAGCAAATGCAAAAAACTATCACCCAGCAATGAGAACATTCGAATAGTTGCTGAAAAGTTGCTAAAAAGTTGCTAAAAAGTTGTTGAAAAGTTGTTGAAAAGTTGCTAAAAAGTTGTTGAAAAGTTGTTGAAAAGTTAATGAATTACGGCACTCCAATAATTGTCAAACAACAGATAACATAAACAAATGATGCTCTAGTTTTCTTTTTTTTTTTTTTTTTTTTTTTTTTTTTGCCATTAGTTTCAACCTTCTCTAATTGGTAGGGACACACGAACATTTGGCATACGTTTCAACAACAATTTTCTTCCTTCATTTATGAAGAGTACCTTTACGAATAATCATATCCTACGCGAACACAGCCATGTTCTAATAACTCCCTTTCCTCTGTACCATTTAAAGTTTAGATAATTACATTTTACTTCTCTCTCTGTTTAAGCAATCAGGACGTACGACAACCAAGTACTACAAAAGTACGAAGCAACACTGTGTTTTTCACAATTTGGAATCCACACAAACAGGCATATACACACACAAAAAAATAAAATAAAATAAATAAATAAGCAAAGATGCAGGATATCTCCCATGAACAATACACTCTACAAATAAAGTTTCTAAAAGCTTTGGACCTATTCTGCATTTTTAAATTCATTATCACAAATGATTTAAGGATACACGAAGAAGAAACGTACAATCTGTTAGTGAAACTTGTCAACTCATACTCAGTTATTAGTATTAAAAGATCCTCAAAGGATATTTTTTCTGAAACAGAAAAAATATACAAGAAATACTTTTACAGCAATGGGGAAGGGACAAATACAACTACTGGAATGGGTTCTGCATCTGAACCTATTGTAGACACAGAACAAGCTCATCGAAATATCAGAAATGGAATTAACAACACATACAAAATGGGCATGGAAAAAGAAATTCTTACCAATGATTCTCTTTTTTCAAAACGTCTAAGTAACAAACAATTATTCCAATTTTTCAAATTTCCAAAAAATAAAAAAGTAGGAGATTACGTAAACAAATGCTGTGTTAATGAACTTATAAACGAACCATTAAATATAAATGTAGGATTTGTTAAATTTGATAAAAAGAAAAGAAAAAGCAAAAAAAGAAAGAGATCAAAAAATGGGACAATATATATGCCAACAAATCTATGTAAATATAATAGTGATTCTGGTATTAACAATATTCGATTAAAAAATTCTTGCAGTTGTTGTTATGAATCTAAAGAAAATTACAAAAACTTAACAAATAATTTTAAAAAAAAATTTAACGAAACGGACCTATCCCTTTCAGATTCCTCAGAATTATTTGCAAATTTAAAAAATTCATTTGTTAAACCAAATAACACTGCCTATTTCGATCTCAATAATACCAATTGCAGCAACTCTGAAGATGAATCTGATTATAATTATTACAGTGAAAATACAAATAGGGAAGATCTTACTAATGAAACGCGTGAAAATAAAAATATTAAACTTAAGAATAAGTACCTTTCAGTCAAGCTTTCTCTTTATAATTCTCGTCTATGCAACAAAGGCGGAAAGGAACGCACCGGCAGCATAACCAGCAACGAAAGCACCGACATCATCTCAAATACAGAGAACACACCTAATGTGCTTAACACTTCCAACAAGACTAACATTTTAGACATCCCCAACAAGACTAACATTTTAGACATCCCCAACAAGACTAACAGTTCAGATATCCCCAACAAGACTAACATTTCAGACATCTCCAACAAGACTAACATTTCAGACATCTCCAACAATTCGAACGTACCATTTGATGAAACGTCCTTGTGCCTCAACCACTTCTACGAAATACATAACATCCTAAACAGAGACCCGAATGGACTGAGAAAAATTAAAATAATGTTGAAAAAAGATATTGGAACTATTAGCATTTCCCCATTTTACATAAACTTTGATTGGACGAGGATATTCAAAAATGTCTGTCGGGCCTTTAACTTCACTAATTTTGATTACAAGAAACAAGGTGTATACCAAATTATTAACTCCTGTTTTAGTACCCCCAAGTCTAAACATATTTTAAAAAATATATTTCTAGATGACCTGTATGAGCAACAAGAAATATATGAAAATGAACTCAATTGCAAAAAAAATTTACGAAAAAAAAATTTACTCAAAATGAGGAATAAAGAAAATATTTTAGAAATACTTGATGATGAAAAAAGAATTAATGTATTATACTTTATTAACCGTTTTTTATACTCTCAAAAAACTCCTCTCTCTAGTTTGTTTACAAATTATTATACAGCTACCAATTCCAAGCATAATGAGGAAAAAATGGAACACCAAGAAGAAAAGCAGAAATGGAAGAAGCAAGATCAGAGAAGTTCTGTAACTCATGATGATGACTCCCCTTTTGACGAACTAACTGTAGATTATTTACTTTTTTTAATGATTTTTGAAAAAAAAATGGATGAAGAATTTCATAAATATCTTATTCGTAAAATTGATGCATGTAAAGCCTACTTGTCTCCTTATAGTCAAAACATAAATACCACCACCTTCACATCTTTGTCAACTCTTCATTCCAAATATAGTTATCATCCATCCAATCATAAGGTTAATGCCGAAAGCACCATTTCTCACTTACATACACATAGCGAAAAGAAACAAATAAATGATTCGATTGAAGTTATCCAAAATCATTTTGAGGTGTTCAAAAAGGAGGAAATTCTACTGGAAGCAGATGAAGGAGAAGAAAGAAAAAGAAATCTCGTTCACAAGAACCTCCTTGATGGAAGAAACAAAATGGAAACTGCATTAAGCACAGATAGGAGGCATTCTTCCTACTCCTCTACCAGCATCAATTCAGAAACAAACGAAAGCGTGACAAACAACACACACAGTACATACAACATGAGCATGTCGATGAACACCCTCACATCTTATAACTCCAATGACTTATCATGTAGTGAAACGTTCATGATAAATGGACATTCCACAAACGAGAATAATAGAGATGATAACATATTCTTGTATCCTTCCAGCGACGTTAATATCCAATCGACGTGGATTAATGGGAAACAAAATAGAGATCTTGCGAAAGAAAAAAGCGAAGAAATGAGTGATTGCACGAAGAGCACTGTAAGAGATGGTTATGAAGAAATGGAAAATGAAATAGAAGATAGGGAAGATAGAGAAGAAAGGGAAGATAGGGAAGATAGGGAAGATAGGGAAGATAGGGAAGATAGGGAAGATAGGGAAGATAGAGAAGATAGAAAAGATAGAGAAGATAGAGAAGACAGAGAAGACAGAGAAGATGGAGAACAAAATTCTTTTCAAGATTTAAAAAAATGCAATCCGTCTTCCGAGCTAGAATTGAAATATAAAAATAAATCAGAATATAAATCTAGCATAGAAAACGAAATAACATTGCTAAAATGCATAAGACCCTTTCCAACGGTTTATTGGTTAATAAATAAAAATATGTGTGGATATATTTCACATTTAGAAAAAATGAACATAATAAAAAATATTGAATATTTTGTTAATAGTCAGAAGGAAGAATTTCATTTACTCAGATATTATTTAATACATGATCATTTGAAATATATTATTATCCGTTTAAGACATATTAACAAAAGAATACTTTGTTTTTTTTATAATATATTTTTAAATAGCCATAATTTTAAGGAGCAGTTCAATTTGGATGAGACCAACAATTCATTATTTTCTATATATAAAAATTCTTTTGAATTTTCTCCCCATATTTTAAATGAATATATACACAAGTATAAAATCGATTCGAATGTCATTATAGAGATTCTTAGAAAAATTAATACCTTACGAATTAAAGGAATTGGTGGAATATCAAATTTTTTAACTGTTAAATGTATACATCTTTATTTTGCATCTCATTTGTCTTATCCAAATACAATTGGCTATATTTTGGAAGAGCTTTTCAAGTCATGACCAAAAAATCACATCTCCCGTGTTACACCTGTTAGAATGGAGCATCGTGCCACGTCCACCGTACATACATATATATACACACACTTATATATGCACATTTTTGCAACATCTAAATCAACATGCGTGCGCATCCCCCTTGTGGACTAGCCATTTATATTCTCACATAAAGCATAAGAGAATTAGGCGATAAATGTACAGGCGTTCGTCAAAAAAGTATATTACGTTACTCTGGGAATAGAAACCACTGTAGCTTGTTTCTATTCAACATTGCATTCTGCTATATTTGAGAAACATTTTTTTCTTTTTTTTTTTTTATGAACAAATTAAATATAGGTTTATCAAAAAGATACGGAACCCAGTTTCTTTTCTCGTCTCGTTAATCTCATTAATCTAGTCAATTATTAAAACAGACGGGATTATTTATGCTCGCTTCTCATACCACATTGTGGGCACAATGTTTTTTTTTCTATACAGTTACTTACACCGTTGTGTGTGTTACTTTTTACCTCCTTGACACTTCACATATCCCACTAGATACCTTATGCTTCACCCCTTTTGTAACTTTTTCACGTGAAAATAAGTTACCATTTTTTTTTTTATACTCACCTCGAACTCCCATTCTCCCGTAATGCATTTGCATCCAACACCTCCCCACCAACCCCCCCTGAAACATGTCTCTTTCATGCATATTCTCATATTGATATAACGAGTGGAAGTCTATTTAAAATTTACATGCTTTTTTTTTTTTTTTTTCACCGGTTTTTTTTTTGCTTCTCTAAGAAAATTTTCAAAGGTCAAAAATGTATTAACAATTTTTTTCAAACAATTTATTAACAATTTACACGCATAACACTTATGTGAGCGAAGGAAAAACATTTCAAACTTGACATATATGAACTTTTTAAAGAAAATAAAACAAAATAAAAAAAATTGTTTAGGACAATGCCCACCTGACTTAACAATATTTTGTCTTAACTGCTCAAACAAAATATATGTCGAGAAAAACTCACAGTTCCACTTTTTTTCCAATTTATATTCCATATCTTTCAAAATGTATTTCTTTCTGCTAAATATATATATATATATGTGGATATGTTTTTCTGTGTACACATTAATAGGCTTATTCAATCCATTTTTAAAAAAAGTGAATTTTTTTATTTTTCATAGTGAGATATAATTCTTCAAATTCAATATATGCAAATAGAGAGGAAGAAATTGCACCTATGAACTCATAAATAATCTTCTGGACAGTGTAATCGTCCCCCCTTCTTTTGTTGCAAATAAAGTAGACGTGTACAATTTTACTATATTGCCATATCATACGTAACAATGTAGAGCAAAATAAAAGGCACCAAAAATTTGACCTATTTCTTGTATAAAATCTTCATCTAGTGGAAGAAACGGAAAATAACAAAAAAAAAAAAAAATATTGAAGATAAAATAAAGCACTCATGTAGGAAATTCCTACATAATTTCACATTACCATTTTGTGCTGTTCATTTAATTTTCTACTTTTGTTTGCATAAGTAATTACAGAACGTGGTACTGGTTGGTAGTAAGGAATACTCAGTTTTAACAGTTTCCTTACACACTTAAATCATGTACTTATGATATGTCCCTTATACTGAAGTTTTGAAAATTGTGTAAATCTACTTTTTTTTTTGGGGGTGGAGGGAGCCTCTACCACATCTTCTACAATCTCCAATAATGCCAGAGTTGTAAAATCAGAAACTTCGTTAGAAAAGCAGAGACAACTTTCGAAAAATAACCGAACAGACATAAATAACATCATCCTTCCTGTTATCAGTGGATGCATAAATATGGGATAGCAAAAAATGTTCTTATGCGTGTTATGTTAACCCCCTTTGCAGCTTAAGTAAATTCGAGTTAATTTTGCCAATATGAAATGAATGTATTAATTATTACATATTATAAATGTATCGTATATGTATAGTATAGTTATCCCTTCATAGCAATAACTAATTCAAGTTGTTATCATAAATTTCTTATCAAATTATTCTCGTTTACATGTGCATGTTCAACAAATATGTGCCTTTACATTCCATATACATAAACGTGTACATATTATAAAAACATATATCATGGATATAATATGCATATTTCCAACATGGGTAACAAAATTTAATATGACTTTGCATATGCATCTCCTCTAGCCCAAATTAATCACTTGTGAAATATTTTATAGGGAAAATTCAAAAAAAAATATTATGAACAGCCATAAACGATATATATATATATATATATATATATATATAATTATCCAGGTGTTAATACCCTTCCCCTCCCTTCTCCACCTTGTGTATATGCTCACGAAAAATCCGACCTTTACTTCCTCCACATTTATCATTCGAAAATGTTTTATTTATATCTCTTTGCACCAATTTATTTGATTGTGGTGGTGGTGTATATATCTGTTTTTTTTTTTTTTTTTTTAATGTACTAGAATATGCAACACCGCTCGGTTATATAATTGCCATGTCATTTGATATAATCCCACTTGAAAGCATTTATAAGAACAAGCATTCATATTTTTTTTTTATTTTTTATTTCTTTATTTCTTTACTTTTTTATTTTTTATTTTTTCGTTTATTTACTTTTTTCCTTTTTTTTTTTTCCTTTTCCCAACTTACCCGTTCACCATAGGCGTGCATAATGTTACGCAGCCTTTGTATGGCACATTCGTACGTAATATGTATGTTGGTATGTATATATATATGTACTTATTTATATATATATATATATATTTTTTTTTACCACATATAACGACAATGAACGTATAGGGGAAATGCTACATTATACATGCCGTACGCATTTTTCAAATGTTTATTTTGTAGGAATATAAATGTACCTGAAAAATGTGTTCACTTGCCAATTGTACTAAAAAAAGAATTTCCTCTTATTTCAACCAATTTGCAATAGCACATGGAGTAGGATGGGGAAGTTATCATAATTTTTGTGTTAACTCTTCGATAGTATTTACATTTTAATTTTCACGTGGATTTTATTCTTTTTCATGTGTTTTTTTATTTCTCCTTTTCATTTACCTTGCTTACATGCTTTATTTTTCATTACATTTTTGTGAACATTTATGAAAATATTTATGAAAATATTTATGAATATTTATGAAAATATTTATGAAAATATTTATGAAAATATTTATGATCTTTTATGAACATTTATGAACATTTATGAAAATATTTATGAACATGCGTATGAAACATATATCAACATGTCATGATTATGCTAGTTTTTATGAATAATTTTCTCCCCCATTTTTAAATTAACCCAATGTGTACCAACTTCGTGCTTTCGTCACTTGCGAAAAACACAAATTTTTGAAATAGAAAAAAAAAAAAAAAATTAAATATGTAAAAATGATCAACTAGAAGGGACTTAACCCCTATTCCACAGTTTGGCCAAAAGCGCCCGTGAAGTGGATAAGTGGCCAAAGCCATAACACAGCTCTAGGGAACTGATAGGGGCTCATAGGGAGCGAGGTTCAACTTGAACTGATTCAACACGTTTACGTAAGCTCTTCTAACAGGAAAAAAATAAAAAAAAAGTACAAAATGAACTGTCCGGTTCATCCTGTATTTTTATTTTATATGGTTTTTACTTTTTATTTTTCATTTCTTCTTATGTTTAATTACTTATTATGTTTAAGTACTTATTATGTTTAAGTACTTATTATGTTTAATTACTTATTATGTTTCACTACGTTATAAGCTTCACTACTTTTTATTTTATTTATTATTCCACCTCCAGACTCATAATGGCCCCGTGAACTGCTTCAAGGGTGTTTACTTTTGTGCATGCATATTTCTCAAAGCATACAATATATATTTCTCATTTGTACCACCTTCAAATCTCACATTGTTTTCATCCTCTGATTGTGTGCATATTTATTAGCGAGAGCACGTTCTACACACACATTTTCACATGCACTGTATGCACATCTTCTCAAATGTAAAGGCGAATATATATAAATTTTCTTTATATGTAAGACCGTTTTTTTCCTATTTCTTAAACTTCTATTTTTGTTCCTCCTTGCAATGCTAATCAGTACATTGACAAAGGGAGCCATACCTAACTCTGCTTAGAGTTACAAAACAAGATATATAATATTGTAATAATATCCCTACATCGTCTATCATTCTTTTGGGAATACATCTTAATCCATTAACCTATACAAAAAGACCCCAACCCTGAGATTCATTTCTATGAAAAATGTATCAGAACAAGGAAAAAAAAGATCATGAAGAGGAGGGGAAAAGAAGTATAGGGATAAAAAATCCATCTGGTCACAGGAATAAAAAATACGGAAGAAATATAAAACATGCTCCACCAGTGTATAACAACAGATATATAAACAAATTTCATAAGCGAAACAATGATTTAAGGATAAAGAAAGGGAATAATGGAATGATGACTTTTAGTAATTTGTCCCTAAATAGTTGTCATCATAATGTTAAAGGAGATAATATAAAAGTTAATCAAGTATATTTTAATAAAAATAATATGAACAGGAATAATAAAGATATTTTAAGAACAAGTGTGTACAAAAAAAATTATTTGGGGCAGGATAATATTAACTATAACAGTTTTATAAATTCACAAACACCTATATGTTCATTACATATCGAGAAAACAGAAGATGATATAAAAAATCAAATAAAATATAATGAAACTGTTTACCTAAGCAATCATAAACATATTGTTAAAGAAGTAACTAATTCCAGTTACCCTTCATTTGTTGAAGAAATTAATTTTACCAACAATTTAGTTCAATTATCTGCAATTCTCATTCTCTCAAATAATGATAAAATTTTCAACAATTTAGAATTTGAGGGAAAAACTACCCCATCACCTAATGAATGCAATCTAAGCATCTATGTTAATGTTATGAACAAATATACTTCTCAATATTATAAGCAGTTGCACCCTGTCTCATATAATTTTAAAAACAGACTTTTGTTTGCCATACCAAGCACATTAGCCATTGTTGATTCCTCTCTGCTAATAGATAAAATAATCATTAAAGGAAATTTTAAGGCGATTTCCCTAATTGTACTTGGTCAAATTGAGGAAATAAGTGACAATTTAATGTAAGTTTATGTATCTATTTATGCATATAAATTGCCTGAATTTGGATGTGCCTATTTATTTTTGTGTATAAATTTTGTTATTTCACCATTCTGTTAGTGCATATTTCATCTTTTTTTTTCTTTTTATTTTTTTCTCCAATTCATTGTGATTCTCAGATCCTACCGCGAAAACTTTTACGACAGCAATTTAAGAAGCAAAATAAATGAAGATACACTAGATGTGGAAAACATAGATATGGAAAAGGATGATATGTATATCCCCAAGAAACCAGTTGACATCAGAACTTATAACATTAACACATTGATAGAAGAGAAACTAATTTCAAAGCAACCAAACAATGAGTATTATTTTAACAAAATCGAATGGCCTTATGAAGTTCAAACGAATGAACAGAATGAAACCTACGAATCGCAAGAACTAGACCAACTTCAAAATTTGTCCAATTTGCTTGAAGAACAGTTTTTAAATAACAACATGTACCAAAGTGAAAACTTGAACCTCGAGTACACAAATAGGGAGAAAAAAAATAAAACCGATCAAAATTCTAACAACACAAATGAGAAGGAAAATGAGGAAGAAATAAAAGGTGAAAACAATAAAATGGAAAAATCAGAACAGCTGCAAAATAACAGCAGTGATAATAGCATAAGTATGAATTTAGAAGAAAATGAAACAAAATCTTCCAATAAAAAAAACACCATGGTATATTTCGTCCCACCAAACAACGAGCTCATAATAAAAATATTAAACGCGTTTACAGAAATGTATAAAGTAAAAAAACGAATTTTTAAAAACAAGTTGTTACTTTATAAAAAAATTATTAAATATGGAATCATGTGGATGTTTTATATTTACAATAATATAAAACAAGATCAAGATGATTTCTTTTTGAATTATGCTAGATATACAGAAATTAAAATTTATGATATATTAGGATGCTTGTTATTGCTTAGAAGATGTGCATTATATTCTGAATTAGTTAAAGATATAATACATATGAATTTCAACTCGCATATGATATATTTGGATCAACAATGCCCCCATGTCTTAATCAATTTAGTCAATATGCTTACTATTAATAACATTTATTTTTTTTCATCATGGAAAATAAAAACTTCTATACTAAAAACGCTCATTGCCCTAATATCTGATGCTTACGTTATGAGCCATTTTTGTAATTATGTAAGTTGAAAAATGGAAAAAAAAAAAAAAAAAAAAAAAGCAATGCAATGAAAGAAAAGAAAAGAAAAAAAAAAAAAAACTGAGAGAGTTATATCCTACTATGCAACAACTTTATAATGTGTGTTTCCTATTGCTCCTCCCTTCCCTATTTCCTGAGCACCCATGCTTTTGTCCATATGTATATATACATTTATATTCTTTTATGTAGTATAGTTAGAAAATTTTTCTTCTTTCACTTTTCATGTTTGCCCCCCTCTATACATGATTTCCCCTGAGAATTACATGAACAACTTCCAATAATATGATAGCTTGTCTCACGTTCTATCCATTTTTGTTTATGTATATTGCACACGTATAAAAGGAGAATTTTTTTTTACCTTTTTTCACAAATTTATCTTCTTTCCGATATCCCAGCGCAACCCTCCCTCCACCACCTTGTTGTTATTTTCCCGTACAGGAGAATAGTGACATTTATGTGTGTACATTCATGTACATACATTATTACTCCATTTGACAAAAATATTATATTTGTTTTAGTTGATCTGCACGTTTGTTTATATATACAACCTTTCCATTCATTTATTTTTTTTTTTTGTCATTATTTTTTTTAATTTGTCAATGTTTTTGTTTTTGTTTTTTTTTTTTTTTTTCCACTTGCCACATAATATTCCATATGACGTGATTTTATTTTCACATGAAACGAATATAATACGTCATCGCTCTAATAATACCGCCTCCCCCCTTAGTATCTTTTATATAGAATATATTTTTCTTATTTTTTCTACCATACAACGGTAGAGTGATAAATATTGTCAACATAGTTTAAATGATTCATTTGAATTTTCTTTTTTGTTTTATCTATCATTATTTGACATTTTTTTTTTGTTTTTTTTGTTTTTTTTTTTTTTTTATATCGAAGAAGTGTTGATGTCTTTTTTGTAAACATGGAAAACCTTTCACACATATATTACCGATGTATTTATTTGTGCTCCATTTTATACGTTTCAATCTTTTTTTTCTTTTCTTTTTTTTTTTTTTTTTTTTTTTTTTTTTTATTTTTTTTTTTTTTTTTTTTTTTTTTTTTTTTTTTTTTTTTTTTGGTTCGCAAAACACATTGCGAAATGGATAAGAAGGCACATTTTAAAACTTTAGTCGAAAATATAGGTTCATGTCGAATTTGTATATTTATTAAGTTAACAGATATAGAAGAGGGGGAGGGTTAGAAAGTGCTCAAGTGATTTATTCTTTGGGTATCCTTAATTTTTTTTTTTTTGCAATTTCCATGATTTTATTCTAGTTTTTTGATGCCCACATTGTGACTTCCTTTTTTTTTTTTTTTTCTTTTTCTTTTTTTGAGTCCGTGCAAGGAGAAAAACAATTATTAGATATGGAATACTATGTGCCGTTCTGTATCCATAACGTGAATATGTATATACACATGATAAACTAATATTTGCATTTCGTTTGTACATTTATCATTTGCTCATTAAGTAGAATAGGATAAGAGGGAGGTGGGAAGAAAAAATATGTTAACTTTATATTATATTTTACATTTTTTTTTTTTTTTTTTTTTTCCACTCCAGGTGGATGAAAATGGAGATACCCCATACCAAAAGTTGTTAAAGTTGTCTTCAAGTAATAAAATGAAAAGGTAAGAAAATTATTTTTGTCTTAGTATGACGACTGTGTTTGTTTTGTATATTGGCCTTAAAATATCTACAAATTTGAAGTTTTTTTTTTTTTTTTTTTTTTTTTTTTTTTTTTTTTTTTTTTTTTTTTCCTCCTTTACATCTCACATGCACTACATGACCCCTACAATTTCCTCCCCACATTGTTGTCACATCTCCCTTCAGCTACAACACCAAGAGACTGCTTGGAATTATCTTGTGCAGAGTGAAGTTATATGAACAGATTAGGAGCTTCGAACAAACCATTATGCAAATTATAGTACATAGAAGAAAGTACGAGAAGAATCTGTTTAATGAAATTGTTACATTAAAGATAATACACGAATTGAAAAATGTACACAAGGAATTATTTCAACATAGTTGTAGGCCTGAGAGTAAAAATAGTTGTTATGATGAACTGTATGAAGACGAAATTTTTATTTTTGATGAAGAAAAGAAAAAGACGAAGAATTATTATATACACAAATTACATAATTATGTAATTTCATATCTACAAAGAAATAAATTTTTTATTCTTTTTCTCTATATTTTAAAAGAATTTGAAGAGTATTTAAAAAATACATTATTTTTAAATTCGTATGATATTTCATTCGTAACAGTTGTGAACGACTTTTTATTTTATATCCTCAACTGTTCAGGTGGAATTCATTTATTAATAAGTTACAATTTCACGTTGTTTGAAAAATTGTATAAAAACATGTGTCTAATTATAAATAAAAAAATGAAAGACTTAAATTGCAAAATGAAGGACTTAGGCAAAGGTCAAAAGAATGACAAAACTGAGGAAAAAATAAGCGACACAATCAAAATTAAAAATACTAACAACAATGAACTTGCAAATGATCCAGAGAAAAGTCAACTATTTAAAAATATATCAAACGAATCAGCTTACAATTCCTACGACACAGTACACCAAACCAAATGTAATAGAGCAGGTTATCCAAATGAAAATAATATATATTCCAACGAATTTGAAGACCCGTATAGCGAAAATAGCAAAATGATGAAGGGTGCAAAACATATGCCTGAGGTCGAAGATGCAGTAGGAGCAGGAGCAGGAGGTGGTAGTGCATCTACAAGTGGTAAAGGTGATGGACCCATCGCAAGTGTAACAAATTTTATGTCAACCAATCATGTTTGCGAAAAAAATGAGGAACTGAATAATAACGGTGCAGAAAATCAGAAATACGATTTCATATTTAACGAGAAAAACTTTTTTTATGACAATTGCAAGTGTATTTGTACATACAATGACATACTAAGAAATAAGGATATTTCAGATCATTTATATTTGGACGGATTTAACTATAAAGAAATGAAAAATGCACGAAATTATTGTTCATATATATTATGTGCGCTAAAAACATTTTTTAAAACGAATTTATTAATTGAATTGTTTTTTAATTCTGGAGATAATATATCCCTTGAGCATTTAAAATATTTTAATGTTCTCAGTTCATACCCACTTCCCAAATTGGCTCTTTTTAATAATTATAATTTTTATCATTTCTTCTTACATCTAATACATCTGTTTTATTATTTTATTTATTTGGAAAAATTATATGAAGAAGGTGTTACAAATGAAGATTCAGCAATAAAAGGAATCGCATATGTAAACATGGGGAATGAAAGAGAAAAGTCAACAAGTACAGAAAAGGAAAGTGAAAAGATACCGACAGGACCAACTTGCAATTCCAACACATTGAACGATTTAGAAAAAGAATCCTCACATGGAAATAGAAACATATCAAATAATATGAAAAACAATCAACACTTAAATAAGAACACAAACGAATGCATCTTAGTGACCATTCGTTACCTCCTTGGAATCATTCATAATTTAATTTTTTACGATGAATCTGGACATTATATACATCACTTGGGGTACTCCATATTTGTGTGCTTAGAAGAGATAAAAAACATCACTGGTGGTAATATAAAAAAGAATAAAGATTATTCCTTTGGTAGTTTAAATAATAAAAACATAAATAAAATCATGCTAAAGGATTATATATGTAGTGATAAGTTCTTTTATAATAACTACATCTATTTGTATGATAATTTGAAAGGATTATATTCTGACCTATATCGTTATGAAAAGAAAAAATTTTTTGAACTTGGAACAAGTAGAAAGAAGGAACTATATGAAAATAGTCTTCATACAATCTTCAATAATATGAGTAGAGGAACAGTACCAATCGGTGAAACTTTGGATGAATGGCGTAACATACCTCAACAAGTTGACGATGCAACTGAACAGAGATATGATGGAGATTATGAATCTAAATCTGATTTCATCAAAAGGAGAGAATCGAATTTTCCAGTTCGAAATTTAATAGATCAAATTAAAGAACGAATAAGTAAAAAAGAAAATATGTACCAAAATTTACCACCCCTAAAATCAAATTATATACCCAATGTGACAAAAATTATTGAAAGCTGCAATTTGGAAAAAGATAATAAATACATGTTGAAAAAATCAAAAGAATTAAATAACTATAATTGTAAACTCAACAACGATATATATATAAACAATGCTTCCAAAAATTGTACACGTTTGGGTAGTAGTAGTAGTACCACAAATCATCAGTATGTAGAATTACTAGAAGAGTTGGATGATAATAATACCATTTCACAAATTTTTTCTACAAGTAAAAAAATAAACACAACCACATACCCATTTTTGTCACTAAACTTGTTGTATTATTACATGAACTTGTGTTCAAACCTAAACTATTTTGTTACATTGTTTGATGAAAATGGGAGTACAGAAAAAGGCATAATGGAACCTCAAGGACAAGAAAAATCCATGATGAATAAAGAACATGATAATTTCCTTTACCTCACCAATGAGGGTATTTTTTATAAGGACCAGCAAGTATGTTGCAAGAATTATATATTCATAAAGAATGATAAAATTGATGAGACAAATAAACCAATAAAGTATGAAAGTATGACGACACGTGGTAACCATAAATATATGGATAAACATTCCATGAATAATGATTATATACCTTATGAAAATGCGAAAGAAAAAAAAATATATAATAAAATACAATCAGAAGAACATTCCTTTTTGACATCAGCAAATTATATGAGAAAATATGAACATGGAAATTTTAAAAATATTGGATCATTATTATATCTTGAAAATAATCTTGAATTTATAATAAAATTAATAACTAAATGTATTTTTTATTTAAATGGAAATATATTCAAATTAGCATTATTAAATTTTAACAAAATGAGTGGAAAAATACTATATAAAATTTTAAAAAATAGGTTAAAAACTTTATACCTAGTTAAATCGATTTTAAATATTCTTTTTAATTTCTTCTACAATTTAACAGACAATTCAAATTCCATTTCATTAAAATCGTATAGAAATAATGAACTTTTCTACGCTTTACTTTATTTATTAAATAAGTTGCTAAGTTTTACCGATTGGCTCGGATCAAATAACATAACGGAATATAATCATCACACATCTATATTCCTTTTAAGATATAATATTATTTACATGTTAAGAATTTTTTATTTATGGTTTAACAAAACATCAGATAATCAAACTTTTCTTTTTCGTTCTGTAATAAAATACACAAGAATTCTTCCTTCCTTTAGTACATCTGGTATGCTTTTGATTCTAGCCTTCTTTGATTTCAAAAATATTTTCCCCGATTATATTTATTCCTTTTTTCTTGCCAATAATTTGAAAGGCATATGTTACGACAGCTGTGACAACAGTACATCACAGGCTCAGTTGACCAGAGAACAACACCAGAACTACATTCAGGAGGAGGCATATCAACAGGAGGAGATGAAGCTCGATGACTCAGAGTTCGAGTACAGTCAAGATGCAGAAGTGGACGAAGTGCTAGATGCTGAAGTGGACGAAGTGCTAGAGGAAGAAATGGGCGAAGTGGTAGAAGCAGAAGTGGACGAGGTGGCAGATGCAGAAGTGGACGAGGTGGCAGATGCAGAAGTGGACGAGGTGGCAGATGCAAAAATGGATCAAGAAGACAATATCTGTGTTGTAGAGAAACATAGTCAGGTGGAGGAAGCTAACCAGGTAGGGGGAAGCCCAAAAAAAATTAGAGGTAGAAAACGAAGAAAAAATCTAAATAATAACAAGAATGTTCAAGAAATGGTTACATCTTCCCAATGTGATGTAGTAGAACACAAGGAAGTAGAAGATACATCGAAAGAGAAATTGACAAATAACAATAACCCTGTATCAGAGAATATAACGAATGATAACATAGCACATTCTGAAGGTCTGATACCAAACAGATTTTCGTACATGGATCAAAAGAAAAATTATGGAAATTTCTCTAGCAAAAATAAATATCCCATTTCTACGTATAACAAAAGGATCATATGCAGAAACAATCGCAATGTATTTGACCATTATATACAAATTCTGAATCAACCCCGTGACAGCTTCCTAAGTGACATGGAGGATGAGGAACAAGAGCAGGATGAACAGAATATATCAGAGCAACATGCTGAAGGCGAAACACTTATGAATCGAAGGAGTGAAACAGAGCAACGAATGGAAGGATCGCCTGAAATCATATCTAATGATGACTCGAATTACCATTATTATGCAAAAAATTCAAAGGATAAACTTATGGGTGATAAAAGCACAGATAATTGTAGGAAAACGAATGATATATCCTATAGTGAAGAAATGAATGCAGAAGAAAATGGAATACATAAGAAGAACCCCAAGTTAGAATTATATACAGATCCAATCATCGATATGAAGAACGAACTAAATGAGGAAACGAACGAAGGAAGAAGAAGCTTGGAGAGGGTTGTCCTATATTGTAAACTGGATGATACATTTCAAACAAAGGAAGATAAAACCTTATATCTATGCTGTGATATAAATATAAAGAAGCGAATTTTAAGTGAATATGAATGTGAACAATTTCGAGTTCTGAATTTAACGCATTCAACAGATGATTATGAAGAAATACTGGATGGAGAAAGAAAAAACATGGATCAAGTGCTTTATTATAACAACAAATCCATGATAGGAAATCTGTCACTTAACTTTAGTGATGTGGAAGAAGAGGAGAATAAAGGAAATAATAATAAAAACAAGAATAGTAATAATATTAATAATAATAGTAATAGTAATATGGATTCAAAAAGTCATAACAATTTTGACATATTAGATAATGATATTTTGTCAAAAAATTATATTGGAAATAACTTAAAAGGAATTTCATTTCTATCTACGTATAAAGTTCCATTTAAGAAATGCAAGGACACATCAAATTCTTATAACAGCAAAGACAAAAATATGCAGTGGTGGGGGGCGGAGGGAAACACCTCATTTTTATCTCCTCTTCAATCAAAGGGTAAAAGTGATAATGAGGATCGATTCCTTCAAAATCATTTTTCTTTCAATAATTTTAAATATAATGCGAATGAAATAATTTCAAAGGACAAACTGAATAATAGTGAGGATTACGATCACGATCTGTATTACTCAAGTCATGGAGAAAAAAGAGAAGGAAAAGAAGATAATCGTCGCATATGGAAAGAGGAATCTGAACTGATAATAGATGGAAGACAAGGGAATAAGAGAATCAATGTAATTCCAGATAAATCCATAACTGTTAGCGTGACATGTCCTTATTCAATTAAAAATTTTGTAGAAAATAATGAAGAAAACTATGCAGAATATATCTTAAAGAAACTGAGAAAAAATGAACATTTAATTGAACATCATATTAATATGAACAGATTAAACGAAAGCGAAAAAGAAAAAATACATTTAATAAAAAAAGAATTAAAAATAAGAGAATATACAAATTTTGAAGACTTATGTGATTATATTAATTTTATTATAAGAATAAGTAAAACGAATAATGTAATTGGTCGTTGTTTAAGTACCTATTGCTGTGTTCTTTTGATTAATCATAGAATCCCAATTTTTTCAATTCTTTTTAATCATATTTACAGCATTGTGAACAAACTAAAAAATCTAAATTTGTATAATTCTAATAATAATGATGATCACACTAGTATATGTATGAATAAAATTAATTTCTACTCTTTCTATTCTTACAATAGTACGCAGTTGAAAAATATTTATTATACTTACAATAAGGAAATCTATCATTTGAAAGAGTTATCCAATATTTTTTCATTTCTTCTTGAAATATTTCACATTTGCTTCTTTAACAATTATAAAAATAATTATAACAAGTTAATAAAACTTATTTATCTACCTTGTAAAAAAATGCTTGACATTCTCTATGATCTAATCCATAGTTTGAATGAAGTCTTTCCTCAAGAACTTTTACGATATGTAATAAAACTTTCAGCTACTATTTTTAGAGGTTATAGTTATGTATTATTCGTCTTCTTCAATAAACATGTCATTTTACAAGATCATTTATGCCATCCCCATGGATACACAAATGATTATTCATTATTGCATCTACAAGATTGTCTTTTCATACACAAAAATCAGATTCACGCAAGGAATTTACAAATAGACGAGGATAGCATAAATCAGAGAGAACAAAAGCAATACATAATCGAAAGCACAAATGAAAAATCATTTTACAGCCAAAAAAAAGTCCTTGTGTCATGTCCTAATTATATAAAATATATAAAGTTTTTTTTAAAATATTATTTCGAATTAATAAACACAAAAAATGTGATTGATGATAATAATAAAAAGGAAGTTCTATACAAATATTCACATTACGTGGATCTGAAAACATTACATCTTTGCTTGATAAATATTTACGAAATTGTAAAAAATCGAATTTTTTTTTTTTTCTCCGTCTTTAAAGTTCAAAAGGGACTTGTTAACTTATTTTTTAGATACATACATAAATGTAAAAATGGAAAAAAAAATTGTACACACATATTTGAAAACGAAAGTGGAAGAAACAATGCTAATGCTTCAATGCAAAAAAACATGAACATTTTTCCTGAAATAAGAGAATTGAAAGAAAGAGAATTACCATTCATATACGTGTTCGATTTTTACATAAAAATAAACAAACACATAAACCTTTCATATTTATTAGAATTTTTTACTCTCTTTTTTAACATTATCCAAGATATAGATTACAAAATTATTCAGCTATATCAGTACATAAATGCCACAGATATTATATTAAACATAATTAGTCAAATTATCGATTACAATTTTAATTCCCTCTTCATCCTTCACCACTTGGTTTCTCCAGACCTGTCATTAACAATGCTGTATGTAAACAAAGTTCTAAAAATGCATCACAAGGAAGTGCAGCTTTTCGAAGCAGAACAAGAGAAAGAGGAAAAAGAGGCCACCACACTAAAACACAATAACGATTTAAATGCTCAGTTTAAAAATAGAAGTGTAAATAAAATGGACATTAATGCAAAAAAGAAAACAAAAAAAATATCACACCTTCCGAATGTTAACGATTTTAAAAAGAACTTCTTATCAAATTTTCTGAATAGCCTGGAAAACCTACACCGTTGTATTGTGGACAATCAAATGCATGATAATAAATCTCACTCCAAAAGTGAGTCAAACGATATGAACGTTGACAACTTCCAAAAGAATCGAAGCAACCAATGTGATGCAGATCCTACCCAAAATAACAACAGTGATGTTAACCAATCGAACAATAAAATGAGACAAAATGAAGAAAAGAAGAATAATAACCCTGCCCATATAAATGGTAACATATCCATTGATAACATTGCAGGAAATTACACGAAAATATCCATACTTCATCTCCTATCAAACACTGTTTTAAATCTAATTCAAAAAGTAAAGTTAATTAAACAAAGAGTACTTGTTTTAAACACATGCTATGTCCCTGCAATAACGTTTAAGAATTTCCTTCTCTTTTTGTGCTATGATTTGAATGAGTTAAAAAAATTCTACAGGTCACAGAATTCTAAAAGAAGTTTCTCAGAGGCACAAGAATTATGTACTGAATTTATTGAAAACAGAAGACGACGAACTGATGGAGCAGAAACTATCATCTCCTCTGAAATGGTAGACAAACAAATAAAAAAACACTCTGAGGAGGATGCGAAAAACACAGGAGAGGAGGAGAAGGAGGAGGAGAAGGAGGAGGAGAAGGAGGAGGAGAAGGAGGAGGAGAAGGAGGAGGAGAAGGAGGAGGAGAAGGAGGAGGAGAAGGTGGAGAAGAAGAAGAAGAAGGGGGATAATGGTCCCAATACGAAAGAGGAAATTTGCAAAGGTGAAGAATATAAAAAAACAGGACCCACCAATCTGGTAGAAGTAACTAAATTGAATGATGTGAATAAGACTATTATAAAAAAATTGGAATCCAAAGATTATTCTTTTTTCTTTGATTACATTTTTAACGACATGGATTTTACTCTAAATAATCAATTTTTATTTAAAAAATTAAGCCATATTTTTTACTCTCCATATATTCTTAACAAAGTAACAAAGTCTTTTGAATCCCACCAACATTTAGATAACAACTATTTAATAACAGTAAAAAATATGAATGCAAATAATTTTATGCCTTCAGTTAATAAAAAGTTGTATGACTACTGTTCCCATCTATTTTCGGATATTCAATCAAGGATATATTTAAATGAAAATGATGAAGATAGAAATAATTTTACACTATTTAACGTTTCACAAGAAAGTAAATCAAAAGAAATTGATGAAAGCCATGCCCTATATAATTACATTAACTTACTTAAGGAAGAATACAATAAATTGCAGAAAAAAAAAATGGATGCCACGAATGCTCAGAATACACAGACAAAAACAGTCAAACCATTCAAGAGAAATGACAAAAACAATTTTGAAGATCATTTTAGAAATAGAAAAACCGTTTCCTCACGGGCCCCTTCAAAACACGTAGATGATTATGAGGCTGCCAATGCTGCCACAAGTACAACACCAAATGAGGCGAAAAATAAGGGAAAAGAAAACGAAAAAGAAAACGAAAAAGAAAACGAAAAAGACAACGAAAAAGAAAAAAAAAAGGAAAATGAAACAGAAAACGAAAACGAGCAAATTGTTAAAGAAATTAATGAAAATTCTATTGAGAGCACAAACAAAGGTGATATCAAAACTGTTCCAAAAGGTGGACTAAAAAATACTTCTAGAAAAAATATGCATCCTCAAAATAAAAACAAAATGAACATTACTCAGAACAAAGTTTACAAAATGAATAACTTAAACAACAGTAGAATTAACACTCACCTTAATGACAACACCCATGGTCATGACATTCCCAACCTGTCCAAAAACATGAACACTATGAAGAACGATATTTACACTACAGCTTCAGTGGAAATGTCTAACAGAAGGAATAACCAGAAGGATTCCAATGTTAGGAGCACTGGTGAATACATTTCCGGAGAAAGCATGGGTGAGTATCAGCATGAGTCGAATTATGATTCCAATTTTGAACCCAATTATGAATCAAACCATGAACCAAATTATGAATCGAACCATGAACCAAATTATGAATCCAACTATGAACCAAATTATGAATCCAACTATGACATCAACTATGAGGCAAACTTGGACAACTACGACATCTACAATCACTACGATCCCAACGATAATATGAATAGTAACAATTACAACATCACTGAAGATGATACGAATCCATATGATCCCAGAAACCATTTTACCAGGGACAATAATGTCGAAAATAATGCATCGAACAAATCAAGTCATCCCAATGACATTTATGACTCGAATTCCTCCATGACCCATAGTTATAACAACCAAAATGATTTCAAAAAAGATAATATAGAAAATAATAATAACTCAAATAATTACCATATAAATATGCATAAGGATAACAATTATGGTATATCATCCCATGATGGAAAAAATATGAACTATATAGAAAGTAATACTATTGTTAATGCTAATGTTAATGTGAATAATATAGGAAACAATGAAAAGGATAATAACAATAATTCTCGAAAAGATGAACATATTGAATCCAACGAAATGGTTAATAAAAATTCCCAGTTCGAAGATTGCACTTGTTACAAATTTAATTTGCTTGGGTGGAAAGAATTTTCAGAAGATGGTCATAAAAATGATTTAGATGTTTGTAAAATTGTAAACAAACCTGTTTTGTTAAGAGATCCAAGAATTAAAATGAAATTTCTTAAAATTCTGGATAGGCATAAAAATATTAAAGATATATTTAAAAAGTTGGGTGTCGACATAAAATGAGCTTGTCAAAAAGAAGAGAAAAAAAAAAAAAAAAAAGAAAAAAATACAAATGAAGAAAAATTCAAGTGTGCAAGAATTTCCCGCTTAGCAAATTTATATAACACATGTGCACTTATATCTCTAATATATCTCATAGTTCATCATATAATTATCCCCAAACCTCCCCATCCTCCCACACAACACCCATGAACAACGCCCAATTTTGCAATTCACGAATTCCGATAGTCTCACAAATACATTCACCCTGCACGGCATTCATTGCATATCGCGTATTTCAAATGAATTTATCACTTACCGCGACGAAAACCACCACTATCCTTTTTTTGAGAATGAACAATTTTAAACGACGCATTCGGGAGAGGGTAAAAGGGAGGACAACCCCTATATGCCAATACCATGTATTCCTTGTTAATCCTATTGTTTTGCTTCACTTCGTTTTGTTTCACACCGTTCTGCTTTTTGCTACATCGTTTTAGTTTATACCGTATTTCATCCCATTTTTTCGAATATCGGCCCCGTGGAAAATCCACAAAAAACCTCTTCATTCGCGACCCTGTTTTTGCCGTCGTCATTTCCTCCACCTTAAATGTTTCGTGTTTAATTCATCATTCGGCTTTAACAATCGCCATACCTGTGGTTTAAATAAATGTAGTTTTGTCTCATATTGCTTTAAAACGTGATTACTTCTTTTTCTATTCGTGTAAGTTAATTTGCTTGCCATTCCGGAATAATTACATAAGGAATAACCTGCCTTCAAAATATGAACAAGCTTTGTCAAAGATATAATAGATGGAGTTATAAATGCCAGTGACTTCATAAATGCCTCTTCATTAAAATTCCCATCCTTCCTTAATTTTTTCAAGTATAATTCTAACGATTTTTCATTATTCAGTGCTGTTGTGTTGAATGGATAAATTAGAGGGTATGCCAATCTGCTCTGCAAAAGGTTTATAAGCATGTTCACGCGACAAATTAGAACAGACAACCTTTTTTCCTTCCCTGTGTAGTTCATCATGTCTTATTTATTTTTATCCTTCTTTTCTTGCAAGTTAATCGAATTGTCAGCCTACACTCTTATCACTGCAAAATCGTGTAACACAAGGAAGAACACACCTATTTTTGCAGTACTAAGGAACACTACATTACCTGTTATTTCTCCGTTCAGAGCATTTTCCAAACAAGTGAAAAAAATTTGCTAAAACTGGAAATTAATGAAATAGAAAAAAAAAAAAAAAAAGTCCTTTCAAATAGGCAATAAAATGTAGACTCCTTTTTTCCTTTAAAAAAAAAAAAAAAACGCAATGGGAATTAAAATTTTTAGAATCATTGTTTTTCTTCCAGCTGAACTGACAGAGTATACCTATCTTCTGAACATTTTTTCTACGTATTTATAATAAATTTTTTTTTTTTTTTTTACGCATATCTAATCAATGCAATTTTTTGAGTTTTCCTATTTGACAAGGTCCTCACAAAGCGTATTCAACGCATTCTTTCTTCATTAAATAGTCCTTAAACCACCTCATAATGAAAAATGTAAAGAAGTACACCTAAAACTTATTATTACACCTGCTTAACACCATCACAATATTTTTTCTGCTCATGCTCTCCCTACCCATATCTTTCAAGCATGTGAAACATTTTTCCTTTTATTCTTTTTTTATTAATAAATGAAGATTTTTCATGTGACACGTGAACCGATTATTGGAACGCATTCTCACATTATTGACAAAGTTGTGAAGTTACACACGAAATGTAAATAATATAATGCAAGAAATAAAAAAAAAAAAAAAAAAAACACGTTTATATATATATATATATATATATATATATATATATATATATATATATATATATATATGCATATGCAACATTGCAAATAATTTTTTTTCTAAAATACACAATTTTATATTTTAATATCACTTAAGGGGGCCACATTTTTGGATTAAAAAATTTTGGAGGACCCTGTCAGTGCCCTCGTCAATTGTTAATGCAATTGTATTGTTATGAAATATATTTGCAAATTCTCCATTACTAATTGGTTAAAAAATAAAAATGATACTATTCTTTTATGATGGAGAATAGAATCCTAAATATAACTTATTGCATTTATTAAGCATACATAAGTACGCGTTTTTCAAGCATATTATTTGGAAAAAATATGTGTATCTGGGGGGGTATCCTTATAATATATAAACAAAGGTGTTCTTTTCTTAACGCTTCAGCATACATTTATGTAGATGTGTGACTATAGTTACGCTGTATTGGATTTTTCCACTCTGTGTATTCAACACTTCCTTAATGAAATATCCTCCATATGTTTGCACATGTTATGTCTTGTTATTGTGAAAATATTCATTTTTTCTAATTTTTCTTTACTAGTAATGCTGACCATGTGGTGAGGAATTCATTTAAAATACCTTCATCCGATTGTGTAGATGGAAGAGCACATTTTTTTTTTTTCCATGTTTTTTGAGTTAGACATTTTATTTTATTTCCTTATGAAGGTAATGATTAGGACTGTTCACTAACAAAGGCTTATACTTCGTAGCACTTTTCAGTGATGTATGTTCCTCAATTCTCTGATCGACTTAAAATCATCATCGGATGCCCCATTATATAGTTTACTACCCAAATGATTTTCTTCTCTTTTTAAAATATGCAATAAGGACTTTGCAGATTCCCTTATTTTCGTATATGCTGCAGATGTTTCCTTAATAGTTCGATCATATTCTAAACGTGTTTGTAGTTTTTTTGTTATACTGTGACAAACTTCTTGTAGCTTTTCGTTTAGCATGGCTATCTCTTTCTGCATTCTTTCTTTGTCCTCTTCCTCATGTTGAATGGAAACAGAAAGGGGGAAGAAAATGAGGTGGGACAAATATGGACAATAAATATGAATAGATGAAAAAATATATTCGCTAAAAATCATGTAGATACAAAAAAAAAAAAAAAAAAAAAACATGCACACACTTGGACAAAAATGTTTAGAAACATTCTCATCGCTCCTTGTTTCATTTGTGTACCTTTAAAATTTGCTCATGTATTTCCTGCCTCTTTATTCTTAGTATCTCAATGCATTTTGACAATTCATCTTCACTTTTTATAAGTGGTGTTGCCTTCTTACGATCCATTTTTTTGTCTCAGTATAAGTGAAATTGTGAAAAAAATTTATCAAAAAAAGATATCTTACGTGTTTTTTTTTTTTTTTTTTTTTTTTTTTTTAAAGTTATTTCATAATTTACACTTATACACATGAGAGTCGTGTTTAATCAAGAACTCTTATATATAAAAGTAATACTACACAAAAGCAGTCATATTATGTAAATACAGAAAAAAAAAAAAAAATGTTTCAAGCTTCAAAAAATGCAAAAACTTATGTATAAGCCGAATCAATGTTTTATAATATGAACAATTGTCTATCTTTTCAGCGAACCATATTAACATGTGCAACCCGTAAACAGATGGAGCGCAATTAAATGAAATGGGACCAAATGTAACGAAATGGAACGTGACTTACGAAACATGTGCGACGAAAAGAAATGCGTGCAGGGGAAGGGCTATAGTTTCCCATTCACAATAAAACCATCGCACAACTTTTTATTTTAAGTTCGTCTATAATTTATTTAACTATTCCTTTTTGCTATGCTATATGATTTCCCTTTGATTCGTTATATTTAGCATTCCTTCGCTTTGCTTTTTTTTTCACAACACACCCATGCACGGCGTTACAATTTACATGTTCCTTCAAAATTTTGTCTAAATGTAAAAAAAAAAGAAAAAAAAAAGTAACCATTGAAAAAGAAACACATTTCATGAAATTTTGTATAAATTTTGACACAATTTTGTGCACAACTGTCGCATTACTTTCTACACCATCGCGATATAAATGTATGATGCATATGCACACAATATTTGCAAATGTTCAGAATTTATACTTTTTTTTTTTTTTTTTTTTTTTTTTTTTTTATGAACAGTTCATAATCTTTTACTCTCGTTTATCACTGAAAAAAAAAAAAAAAAAAAAAAAAAACTGAATGAACAAATTTGTTTACCTTTTTATGAACACAATATATTGGTCACACTTTGATAAAATTTTAATCATATTTTTTTTTTTTTTTTTTCACATTCCTTGAACAGCTAGACAATTTAAAAAAGTAAAAGCTACGCTCGTTACGTAAAATGAACAATTCTGGAAAAACAAACATAAATTCCTGATCCTAATTTAACGAAAAATGGGTGATATGCCAACGTTTTTACCAAAAATTACGAATTATTTAATAGTTTGGACATAACCTTGAGAATGACGCAACAAGATGAAAACTGTTTCTTTTACCATCAATTGCACACATTATGAAAATATATTAAAAATTTGGTGTCATTGTGTTGTAAAATGGGGAATAAAACAGTGTATTCGCAGTACAACTATTGGTAATAATATTCATATTTTATTACTGCGCGTAAAAAAAATCACGTCATTATACAATTGTTACAAATTAAAAATAGGAAATGAAAAAAGAAAAAAAAAAAAAAAAGACAAGGTTGGGGGAAATTAGGCCTCAAAATGGACGACAAAATAAAAAAACAGAGCCAAAAACGAAAATAAAAACAAAAATAGAAACATAAGCATAATAGAGAAACATTCATCTGTTTTTTTCCTCCTTTATCTTTTTAGTAAAGTAATCATTTACGTGAACCATCACGCCCTTGACATGATCCGACAAATTGTTATGGCTAAAGCATATTTCAACACCTTCTTTGCTATTTTGAATGCCTTCGATGGGCCCCACTCCAGATGAGCACTGGAAAACCTTTTCTCCATTAATGAATGTGCTCGACTTAATTAACATTTCGCATTTTTCTTTATCTAGCTTGCTGCTCCCAATGTTTTCGGAATCTCTCGTCGTGTTCATTTTGTTACAATTGTTTCACGTGCATGCATGAGCCCACGCCACACATGGGAATACAAAGTGGTGTGCAATTTTAAATAACTGCGTAACTGTATATACATATAAATATATATACAAATCCAGGAATTTAATGGGTCAGGGTTTCAGCACAAAATTATTTATCCCCTACGTGTCAATAATGATAGTCCAAAATAAGAACATTCGCCCCAATATATATAAAAGAACCTAAGGAAATATAACAAACATGAAATAAGTACCCACCCTCTTGTTCTGTAATATTATTTATACAAATTATAAATTAAAGCGGAAAAAAAAAAAAAAAAGAAGCTATTCTTGCATATATAATGCGGTAATACTATCGCTATTGCTCATCGTGCGTTTTTTCTTGCAAAAATACCGCTTTGAATCCACGTAAAATATGGTTCAGTATATAAAAAGACCAAATGGTTAATTCTGTTAAGACACTTATATTAAAATAAAAAGATACTACACCATTCATTCACTCCCTCAATTATTTTTGCTTCCCTTCGTCCGAGTTTTTAAAATTATACATAAGCCTGAACATAAATTTACGATTTGATTGGGGGGACTATGAAGAACGCCTACTGCAAATGGTGTCTCACGCTTATTAGCGATCATGCTGTGAAATTTGAAAAAAAGAGTTATCAAAATATTCTTTAAGTGGGGCTAGCATATAAGAATGCAGAACACGTGAAGAAAACTGGGATTACTCAAAAGTAGCATATATAACATATAGCAACAAACCGTTACTCATGTTTTGCTGTTCATTTTTTTGTGTTTTTTTCTCCCTATTTTCTCCCCCATTAATCCCACCAAATTCAACGATCTCATAATTTGACTTATAGTCTGAATGTATTTTTTTTTTTTTTTTTCCTTCCCAATATTTTTCCCTTAAAGCAAAGTATATAACAGTTGTTTTTATAAATTCTGCTTTCGACGACAAAATGATGTACATATAAAATGAATAATAATTAGATGACCCATTCGGTCGTTGTATGCAATTTAAGATTCGATCGAATATTTTGTAAGATAAAGGGATGTCCACAATACCCGTATCCTTAAAACAATTCGACAAAGATTTGTGTGAAGAGAAAAAAAAAAAATGTTCAAAAGGGGAACAGTTTATATTTTTACTAATAAACGAATGGGTGAACATAAAATAAAAATCCAGAAACTGGAACCCCTTTTCTAAATATATTATTATTCTTTTTCATAAGTTAAACAACAGTAACAACGAAAATACTACATATACTACAGTACCCCCATTTTTATGCTCTAAAATCAGGTACTGTACTACAATATTTGTACACTCGTATATCTTTTATAATGCCCCCCCAAAATTTGATATTCCTTTTATATACCCACGAGGGCATCACAGAAGGTGATGAAAGTTATTTAAATTTTCGAAAAAAAAAAAATATACATAAGTACGTAAGCAAAGCGTATATTTTATGTTCTGCATATACATTATGTTCTGTACATATGTAATATATATAATGTTTTGCGCACTTTTTTTTTTTTTTTTTTTTTTTTTTATAAATGATATAGTGTAGCATGGCGCACGGTACGAAGTAGTGCATTCGTATACGCATATATAATTGCAATGGTTTATATTATATAGTGGTTTAAAGCTTTTTTTTTTTTTTTTTTTTTTTCTTCTTCAAAATAGGTATGATAAAGCTGAATTTAACCCATTTTTAGGTGCTCTTTATTTTATATAATGTTTTAAACAGAATAAAGGAAAAAGGCCTTTTCCATTTTTACAATAAAAAAATAAATATATTTACATGTACAACACATACATGTAAATTTTTTTTTTTTAAATTAAAAAAAAAAAAAAAAAAAAATTATACAATTTTTACGAACAAAAGTAAACACGCTGGTCAAATTTGTCACATAATAAAAGTATAAAAATATTTTTAATTCTGTGAGAAATAAAAGAACGAGAAAAAAAAAAAAAAAAAAGCGAAAGTTTTAGTTTATCAACCGTACCAGTTTTATCACATTATATTTCCACGAGTACATTTCTCCTTGATATTTTTTCTCTTTTTACCAAAATGCAAATATTCGTAAAAACATTAACCGGAAAAACCATCACCCTTGATGTCGAGTCATCTGATACGATTGAGAATGTTAAGGCAAAAATTCAAGATAAGGAAGGAATTCCACCCGATCAACAGAGATTAATATTTGCAGGAAAACAACTAGAAGATGGCAGAACATTAGCTGACTATAACATTCAGAAGGAGTCCACTTTACATTTGGTAATATATAAAAAAATACATATGTTATATATTAAAGAAAACGAATTTGAAGAGAATGATAAATAAATTCATAATATTTACAATTAAATTTGTCCAGCTATATATATTTTTTCCGAACTTATAAATCCGTTGTGTTGTTTATGTATACATGCCCGCCCATACATCATAACTGCAAATATAATTACATTATGAGCAAGTGTTTATTGCGGACAAAATCGACATATATATATACATATATATATATATATATAACGAATACCTTTATTTATATTCATGTCCAGAAAAAAAATAAAATAAAAAATAAGGAAAGGCATCACACAACATTTATGTATATATTATGTGCATGTATTGTGTGTACGTAAGTGCCCATTTAGCTGCATGGACTCATTTATAAGTACTTTCGTTTCCCCTATCCCATGTTGAGATAATACATGCATTACATTATTATGAGGTGTAGATCCTTTACAGTCGTTTTACAAACCGTGAAACTCAGTTTGACATATTTCTTCCTCACCGTCTACACATGTGCAACATTTCTTCCCCTCCCACACACAGGTGTTGAGACTTAGAGGAGGAGCCATCGAACCATCCCTCGCCCAATTAGCACAAAAATATAATTGTCAAAAATTAATTTGCAGAAAATGCTACGCACGATTGCACCCAAGAGCCACCAATTGTAGAAACAAAAAGTGCGGAAGAACGAATCAATTGAGACCAAAGAAGAAACTCAAGTGAACGATGCGAGGTGGTGTCGTCCATCGGAACGTATATGTGCAGAGGCATGGAAGGTGTGATGTACAGGAACTGCTATCGTACTATAGGAAGGTTTAACAAATATACGTTCGCATCCATTCATATGTATATATGACATATATATATTTTTTTTTATTGTTATTATTTTTTTTTTTTTTTTTTTTTTTACTTATGCATTCATATGAACACGTGGGTAACATATATAACACGCCACCTAAACAGATATACAGAAATACACACACCTTTCATTCTTAAAATGCTTCTTTAAATCATTTCTTTTAATGACGTTCCAAGTACACACCCTATTATATATTTACTTGAGTGACTGTGCGCTACTGAAGATGAGTGCCTTTTTTTTTTTTTTTTTTTTTTCTTTCTAACGGCTTGTTAACATTTTGTACATATAACGATGCGCATGAAACTGTATCAGCATATTAACATAAGGAAAAAAAAACAATGGACGGAATAAAAACTTTAAAAAAAATTTATGATGTGTAAGTTCTTTACAAAGATACATGTGAATCATATATTCGGTTAAACGAAAAAAGGATGAAAGTGAATAAAATAATAAAAGGAAAAAAAAAAAAAAATGTATAATATAGTAATAATAACTTTTGCCACGACTTCCGCTATTATTTGTTATTGTTACTATATAGTAATGATACTAATTTAAAAAAAAGAAAAAAAAAAAAAAAAAAAAAGCATACACGGATAGGAGTAGGAATAATAGAAGTAGGAAAATAGGGATGGAGAAAGTATATGTAAATATGTTATACTTTCTCTAACGCTATTCCCACTTCTATTTTAAACCATATATGCATTATGCATACAAGCGTTTTGGAATATCCACTGTTGTGTATTTTCAAATATAAAATGATTATACATCACAGGTGTAACAAGGAGCTCATAATGTTACAATTTAAAAAAAAAAAAATCAAAAAACTTTTGAGAGGCATGAATGAAGAAAAATGATAAAAAAAAAACGGAGGGGGACAGGTTAAAAGAAAGATGAAACGGGAGGAAAAGTTATTGAAAAAAATAAAAATAAAATAATTCAAATTTGCGTAAACACTATACTTTTTCACACAGGTTACGTAGAGGTGTACTACTAATGCACAAACATACTAAGTGAATAACTGGAGAAGGGGATATACTCAAACAACAAAATGTTATTTTATTTTATTATTTTATTTTTTTATAAATAGTCAAACTCTTTGCAATTTGTAAAACAAACCTATTTTCTAAAATCGTCAAATTGCTAATATAGGTATGTGAAAGTACTATGAGAGTCCCCTGTGTGTGTGAACTAAAACATACCGAATATGCATATGTATAAACACACCTATATATATACATATATATTTGCATTTATATATATGTATTTATATATATATGTTTACACATGCGTATTTACAAATACGTATTTACACATACGTGTATTTGCACATTCGTATTTACACATATGTATTTATACATTCATAAACTAAAACAAATGAAAATTCTTTTAGGCACATGCTTATGCGTTCTTACATGCACATATGATGAAAGCTAAAGAGAACAGTTTACAAAAGTCAATAAACGTAAGACGACTGATACTGGAGGAAGATGTTACACAAATATTCGTTTGTATAAAGCCTCCTCTCTATGTGCACCTACCTATAACACATGTTTATGTCGTATCTCTAATGAGAATTCTACCTTGACTCGTCCATATATCCACGTATATATATATATATATATATATATATATATATATATATATATATATATATATATATATTTACATGCACATAAATATAAAAATAAGCATAAGCATAAATGCAAACGTATACATAAAAATTTGTGCGTATGCGAACACACACTTACTGTGGAAATGCAGGGGCAATATTCTGAATGGAATAACTTTTTGCCTTTGTAGATTCTGCTGGCGACGATTTATCATTAACCCCTAGAATACTTTTAATATTATAAAAAATGGATTCCTTTTTAGCATCAGATTCAGTTATTTCTCCATAACTTACTGTTTTCTTGGGAATTTTGTTTTCTATACTTGAAGTGGTGTTACGAGTGAACGGATTAATGCTAGTAGCACTACTAGTATTGTAGTTATAATCTCTGCTTTGACCACTACTCATTTGTATACTTTGCATACTGTGCATACTATTTGTGTGACTGTATGCTTTCTTTTCTTTAAATATATTCATGTCATCTTCTTCTTCCAAAAAGAAGTTGTAATCGATTGGAAGTTTTGGTTTCTTTGCATCAAGGTATTTGAATTTCTGTATAAAGTTATGGAATGAAATATTGTGCTATATGTATCACGATCTCTCACGTAAATTTGCAATATTGTGCAGGCATAATTGAAACAGAAGGGGATATTCTCACATGCATAAGGATGTAGAGAAATGTTCTGATGAGTCAAGCGTTACATGTGTGACATCCAAAATTGTGCATGTACACTCTCTATGTCTGACTCATGGAGAAACATACAATAAACTCAAAAATGAATCGTGCGGAAAGTTTCTTCTTTACTTTCATTTATTTGTTTCTTTTATTTATTTGCTTCTTTTATTTATTTGTTTCTTTTATTTATTTATTTCATTTATTTTGTTATTATTTTTTTATTTTTATTTTTTTTTTTTATTCTATTTTCTCTCGTATTTCAAATTACCAGCTCCTTCAGGGGGTCCTTCAATCTGAGGGACACAGAATTCATAAGAGAAAAATAACATAACAAAATTTCCAGGTCTTTTCTAGCATCAAATAAAACTTTATTTGTTTTATTTTCTAGTATAACTTCAAAACCTTTTTTAATGGCATCATGATATTTCAGATAATCATTTTTAACCATATTTAATTTTGCTTCATTTCTAATAACTTTATCTAAATGTTTTTGATTCGATGTAGTAACTAGCTGTAATTTTCTAATTTTCTTTTCATAATGTTCTATTGATGCACCTAAATTTTTTTTTCGCGACAATAAATTTTGTAATGTCTTAATTTTTTCAAGTGTATTATTAGCAGCCATTTTAGAATTAGCTATATGGGTCGTAATTTGTTCCCTTACATCACTAAATGTGTTCAATATATAAGATACATGTTTAATTATTTCTAGATTTACATCATTTTCAAAAAAGGACATTAGACTTCTGTTCAAATCACTTATCATTATATTTATGTTTTTTATAACACTTTCTAATCTTTCTAGATATAACAAGGAGTGAGAAAAGTAATTGTGGAGTGAATTTAATTGTTTTCTTTCGACGTAAAGTTCATCATCTTTTTTTAAATTATCATTTGACTTTCTGAACTGCTAATATGAAACGGTAGAAACGAAAAAAAATTGGGGGGGTGGGGGGAGAAATAATAACATGAGTTAATGCGAAAAGTGGTCTTAAAAAATGGGCAAAATGCCACTTATAAATGAACTCATAATTTAATAAGATGTAATGTGGTGATGTGGATTCGTGGGTACATCCCAAAATATATGAATATCTGAAGGGACTTCTTTGTTGTTAATTTATTAATGTGAGAAAAAACACACAAAATATATACTCTTAAATATACAACAATCATAGAGATATGAAAATTCCTCTCTTTCATTTCCCCATTCTTTTCTCCTGCGTGCTGTTTAATACCTTTTCAACGAAAGCCTTCATGTTATTCATTGCTACTGATTGTGGACTCAAACTTTGAGTAAAAAACTTCAAAACGGAATTAAAGAAAAAAAACAAAAACAAAAAAAAAAAAAACTACATTATAAATAATTATATCTAAATTTTCGTAGAGTCCACTTTCTTCCTCTTCTGCTTCCTCTTCTTCTTCTTCTTCTTCTTCTTCTTCTATTTTCCTCTCACGTTTTTGTTAAAAAAAAAGTGGTGTACCTTTCCTTTCGAAAAAATGTCATTATACTTTTTCATTTACCTCTTTAATAATCAAAAAAAAAATAATAAATAAATAAATAAGGTCGCATAAAGAAAAACTAAGATGGAAAGGGAAGCGAAAGGGGAAGGATGATAAAACAAAAACAAAGCACTTTCCAACGGACTGCTTAGCGTAAAAAAAAAAAAATAAATAAATAAATAATATAAAAATAAATAATTAATTAATAAATAAATGAATAAAATAAAAAAATAACATGAAAAAAAAAAAAAAAAAGTCTAAATAATAGATTAAAAAAAAAAAAAAAAAAAAAAAAAAAAAAAAAAAAAAAAAAAAATAAAAAAAAAAAAAAAAAAAAAAAAAAAAAAAAAAAAAAAAAAAAAAAAAAAAAAAAAAAAAAAAAAATAAAAAAAAAAAAAAAAAAAAAAAAAAAAAAAATAAGAATGAAAAAGAAGGGAATGAAAATAACAATATAGTGCGCAAAATAACACTTTGCAGATGTGTAAGGAGCAACACAATAAATGCGGGTAGGATTTTTTTAACGTGTACTATTTTTTTTTTTTTTTTTTTTTTTTTTTTCACATATGTGCTTTTTTCTTTAATTTACATAATCTTTTCTATGTACCTTATTTATATGACATATTACATAACCCGTGTTTATATTTACATGTGTGCTCCTACACTGGTATTTAAAATATATAATGTATATTTGTAAATATATTCGTAAACCTAACGTTCAATCCAACACATAAAAATTTATAGGATTTCTTTTTACCTATATTTTTGTGTAAAAAAAAAAAAAAAAGGAGGGAAGAAATCTTTCAGGACATTTAAGACTACCCACCAACACCCCACTTCTACCCCCGCTTTTGCTTTCATTTCCACTTCCTACAAGTCTGTATACCTTTTTTTATTTCATTTTATTTTTTTTTTTTTCTGTTGCTTTGTTTTCCCCTATTAACTTTTCCCCACATTTCCCCTTTCGACACGTACACATAATTAAAAAACATTAAATAAAGGTCCCCCCCCCCCCCAATAAGCATAACTTCATTTGAGAAAGGGAAGGATTATTTGTTCTTTTTGCAAAAAAATTCTAATTGCGTTTGTATTATGTGTATTGAGAAAACTTTCATCATAATGGTTGAAGTGACATTCGAACGCATTTCATTCTGCATTAACAAAGGATTAACTATTTATTTCTTAAGTGAACGTAAAAGGTGAAGGAAATGAAAAAAAAAAAAAAAAAAAAAAAAAAAAAAAAATGGAAAAAAAAAAATAAATAAAAAAAAAAAAAAAAAAAAAAAAAAAAAAAAAAAAAAAAAAAAAAAAAAAGGCAAAAAAAAAAGTGAAAGAAAAAAAAAAAAAAAAAAAAAAAAAAAAAAGAAACAATGGAACAGAAAAGCAAATATAGATGTACATTTATATATGCTCATGTACTCAAACAAGATCGCACAGTAGGAAAAGATCTTGTTTAACATGCACAAAAAAAAAAAAAAAATAAAATAAAATAATAAAATATTCATCATCCCTTTCTGATATGTAAAAAATTTACCGCTTTTCAAAAAAAACAGAAAATATAATAAATATCCCCAAAAATTAGTGCACAGATATATACAAATTTTACCTGCTAACATCTCATACAACCATTAAATTCGTTCCTACGTCCACTGATCTTTCATCTTAGCACGAAGACATATAAGAAAGTATTTACGAAAGAATCTATACACAAGCTTTTTCTTTGTGTAATCCAAATATTACGCATGTTGTTACCTGTGTGTGATTTATATATATACCCATATGTTTGATGGAACTGTCCTTGTTTTCCTTTTGAATTTTTTTTTTTTTTTTTTTTTTTTGAGCGAAATTAAAATTTCACGAGCAGAGTGTCATATGTAAAAGCAGATCATTTTGCTAATAATCATCATAATCAATTGAGTTAATTTCATTTTATTTTTATGCGATTTGTTCTTTTTATTCGTATTGTTTTTCACTCGAATTCATACTTCATGCGAATTGTTCTTTTTGTTCGGGTTGCTTTTTATGTCTGCATTTATATATCCATTTTACTTTTGTACATCCGGATTGAATTTCATATTATTTATTTATTTTGTTTCGTTTTATTTTGCTTTATTAGGTCCTATTTTATTTTGTTTTATTTTATATATTTTTTTTTTTTTTTTTTTTTTTTTTTGTTTGCTTTTTTTTATAATTTTTTTTTTTACATTCATTTACCTCAATGTGCGCCCTTGTTTTGCATCTACATACATAAAATCCCTTTCATTTGATGGCACAGCTATAAAACATATTTTTAACTGTTAATATAAAATGCTTATTTAAACCAAACCAAAGGATTAACATTTATGAACATCTGAGATATAGACAATGCAGTGAACATGTGGAACTTTTGACTTCAGAGCTCGGTGGCCCTTTCTTCATAGCATAAAATCGGACATTGCAAATACACCCTTGTTTTCAGATATGAGCTTTCACACACGTACATTTGTACATGCATACAAAATGTGAATAATGTACATATATTTATATATACATATATACACAATACATGAACCCATAGGATCATTATATTACGACAGGCAAAATTTGCAACGATTTTCTTTTCACAAATGATCCATATATAACATAAAATTCACCCTTTATCTCCAATAATTTCATCAGTGGGTACTAAACACACATTGTTCATAATAAACTAATCCCATTGACTTATGCATCCTTTCTACATGTAAATGACAATTCATTTTACTTTTTGTTGAACACACGGAACGATCTTTTCTTACACTTTTCCACATTACAAGGGAGAAATTGTTATAATGACATAGCCTATAGAATGGTCATGATGTAGGCATGAGTGATTCTTATGTATGTAAGTATTTATATGTATGCATGTATGTATGTATTCATGTATGTATGTATTCATGTATGAATGTACGTATGTGTGGCTCTGCTTATATTAGTATGAATGCACCCATCCTATATACAAACGCAGGTTTTTATTTTCTAGCGTCTTCATAAGATACCGTCCCCATAATAGGTGGGATAAATGACATGAGTACATCGCTCTGTATGTACGTTGGTAATTTTCCTTTACGAACTGTGTATAAATATATATACATATTTAAAAACACGAGCTGCGAGAAAATTGATAAAATTAAGAATTAACGTAAAATGTTTATTGGATGATTAAATATGCAGAAAATATGCGAAGAAAATAGTGTATACATATATAAATAAACCTGTATATATATATATATATGTATGCATCATGCGCATACAGTGGAGTTTGAATAAACCGTTGGATTTATTTGTGTTTTAATATGAAGCAGCAGCACTCCCCATATGCAATATTGTGTTGTTCTTACTCCCGGTGTTATTCTTTTTATCTGTCATTCCCAGTACTCGTTATTATTTGCACTTAAGGCTTTATCACTCATCATTTACTATCATTACTTTAGTATATATTTTTTTTTATTTTAAATATTTCCTAAAATTTTAAATTGTAAATTAATTGATAAACATACATGTTGCCCAATCGACTTTTCCATTCGATGTTTCCATCATTTAAGTAGTTTTTCATTCATTCATTTATTTTAGTTTTTACTGTTTTTATTATCCTTTACTCGTTTTAATTTTATATTGACAAAGGAAATCATTTATCCCCCAACGAATTTTCCCTTTTCCGTTTAATATTTTCTTTTTCCGTTTAATATTTTCTTTTTCCGTTTAATATTTTCTTTTTCCGTTTAATATTTTCTTTTTCCGTTTAATACTCTCTTTTTCCTTTTAAAATTTTCCTTTTTTTGTTTAATATTTTTTCTTTTTCCGTTTTACTTTTCCTTTTTCCTTTAACTTTTCCTTTTTCCCTTAACTTTTCCTTTTTTTTTCTTTTTTTTTTTTTTTCTCACGCCACATACCTTTTCTCTCGTTTAACGTGTGTTGCTTTAATTTATATTAGTGGTATATTTGCCATATATATATATAAATATTTATTTATTCATGTTTTATTTTATGTCGCCCAAGTTATTCTCGTACCCTCTGTTTTTTTGAGTAAATATTTAGAAAAGCAATTTTTTGTGTCAGATAATTAATTTTAGTGCTTCTATTTTTTTCTATTTTTTCCCACATTTTTCAAAATTTACCGCATTTTTCTCATTTTTTCCTCCCCTTCCACACTTCTCCCTTTTTTTTTTTTTTTTTGGAAAAATTTTAATTGGCACACATATTGTTTTACCATTAAGTATAACCCGGAGAGATACATTTCCACTAGGAGATATATATATATTTTTTTTTTTTCCCCTTTCCCTTTTGTATACATTTTGTATATATATATTTGCATAGTACATTATTGTATGTATATCCGTGTATACATGTGTGTGTCCACATATGTTATCGTGCGCCAATATACACACTCGTGAACGCACTTAAAATTTTGTTGCCCCAAGTCAATGCTCGTAATGTATACCGCACTGCCCATTGCACATACACATAAATGGGAGAAAAAAAAAAAGTAGTATATCCGAAGAAATAGAAAAACACAAATTCTCAGATAGACACAGAAGCAATTACCATGCTTCGCAGAGCACAAATATAAATGATTGTAACAGAAATGGTACCACAATATGCGTCAAATACATATACGCCTTATTATGCACAAATGCATGAGCAGTAACCTCCAATCCCCCACATACCATCATATATCATCACGTGTACATGTGTATACACCTATAGATGTTGAAAACGCACATACTGGCAAATAGGTTAACTATCCCCAATTGCTAACATGTATATAAGGAGAAATACTGACCTTTATTGAGTTATTCTCACGAACTGATAAAAATATTTTGACGATATCTTTTTTTTTTTATCTTTTTATTTATTGGTACCCCATATAAAGTTACATATACACATATGTGAATAGTTGTTAGACGTACGTGAAGAAATAAACAAAGCCCACAGGCACAATAGGTTAAACGTATGGTAAAACCATCAAGCAATTAAGAAAATAAACCAAGAGATATCACACCAAGCGCCACTTCAACTTGCTTACCTACCATCCCTGGAAACAAAGAATTCAACATCTTAGAAATGGAAAATATAGGAAATCACGGCGGGAAAAAGTATGAATATTTAAGCAACAATTATGATACCATATACAATGGAACTGAAGAAGAGAGTGAATCAATGAGTAATAATTATCATAGTGGTATGAATTACAATTATAGCCAAAATTTATTAAACAAAAGTAACGGTACGAATATGTATATGAATAACAATATGAAAAAAGGTGCTTATAACTCTAGTGATATTAGCATAAATATGAATAATAGCATGAACAGAAGCATGAATGGCAACTTCAATTACGGAAATAATAATAAAAAATACAACTCCACAATGGAAAAAGAAAAACTAATAAATAGTAAGTCCACCTACCAAATAAACCAAAAAAATTACAATAATTTGAACTATGATAGCAACGAAGATGATTGCTCTGAAACGCATTATCATTTTGAAAATAAATATAATTTAGACAAAGATTTAGAAAATAATCGAGTTTTAATTGAACCTGATGAATTATTAACATCAAGAAGAAATCACATGAGAACAAAAATGCAAGTATTAATAAAAGTATTAGTAATTGTTGCCATTTTTTTTCTTCTAGTATTTCTTATTACAAAATTTAAAAAATTCTTAAACTTAATTAATGTAGTTATTAAATGGGTGGGTGAACAAGGTTCTTGGAGTATCCTCTTATTCATTTTATTATTTACTTTAACATCTCCCCTTTTTATGTCTGTAGAAATTATGTGTGTAGGCGCAGGTCTTATATTTTCCGGTGTTTATGGAAAATTTTTAGGAATACTTGTAGCTGTTTTTTCAGTTTTAACTGGTTATGTTTTAGGAATGTCATTATGCTTTTTCATTTCAAGATATATGATGCATGAATTTATTTATAAAAAGCTAATGGTCTATCCTATATATTTAGCATTTAACCAAGCGATCAACTCTAATGGATTGTCTTTCGTCCTCTTGATTCGTTTGTCTCCAATTTTACCCGCCTCAGTCGTTAGTTACATATTAGGCGTGACATCCCTCAAATACAAGGATTTCGCACTTGGGTCCATTTCTGCCTTACCCAGTAAGAAACTGAGCAGACATATGGGGATGTTGCTAATGTTACAAATGCTACAAATACGAGTGAACAAAACCGAACAATGACAGCACTGTTGCAACCCCGTCCATACTGTCGAAATATTAATTTTTTACTTTTTTTTTTTTTTTTTTTTTTTTTTCCCTCGCCATCACCAGGTATAAGCATATTTGTTTATATTGGAGTTTTGCTTCAGGACATTTCCAACATATCGGGTAACACCAAAAATTTCATATATTTGTGTAAATATAATTTTTCTTTTTTCTCCATTTTGTTCCTTTTCTTCCTGTTTCATCCCATTTTGTCCCATTTTATCCCATTTTGCCCCATTTCTATCCTACAACACTTTGCAGAAATGGAGAACCACTGGGCCAACCTGATCATCCTTTTCATTGGCTTTATTCTGGGTGTGATTGCCATTGCATACATATCAGTTGTGACCAAACGCAGATTAAATAACTTGAACATAATGAACTCATCACTGTCGACAACCAATATCGACATCGAGTGAGTGTTTTTATCGAATGTAGAAGTCAACTTAAAAGTAGACATGTATATCTTTCCCTAGTTTTCTATCATGGGATAAATATGTGCGCATGGTTATGTTTTGTGAAGAAATCGCATACTAGCGTTGTCCCAAAATATGTATATATATATATATATATATATATATACATGTGTGTATGTATGTACGTATGCATGCACACTGTTATAATGGAAAATAGGGGAAAAAAAAAAAAAAAAAATAATTTGGAAAAAGTGTACATTATGGAGGCCATACATTTTTGAGAAAGACAATTTGTCACGCTTACTTCATAACTCGAACCAAAAGTTCTTTCCTTTTTTTTCATGCCTTTTTTTTTTTTTTTTTTTTTTTTTGGAACCGCTGTTTTCATCTTATCTTAATTTGTTCCTTATCCCAAGGATACTTACACTATATGTCTTCGTAGTTTTCCTCATCATCCCTGTCGCCATCTTCATAACTTGATACATTTGATTCTCCGGAAGAATAGCTACTTACATTAACATTTACATTATTATACCCTTTTTCATCACTTAGAACCTTTTCCCTATAATTTTATGTTCAAACACACAATATTAAAATTTTTCATGTGATTTACTTTAATCAAGCAAAACATATCAAATTTTTATGTAACAACATTTTTTTTTTTTTTATGAAAATGTTTTATATAATATGCATTGTTTAAAACTCTATGGATCAATTAAATTTTGTTAAAAAGATAAAAATGTGCAAAAAATATACGCATAATAGTTCTTTTTTTTTTTTTTTTTTTTTGTCCTAAAAAAATAAAGTGCTAATAAGCTTTCAGTGCCACCACATACACACACCAATAGATGCATATTTACTTGTACGGTTTTTTCACCCACCTAATATGATAATACAACTCATCCATTAGCTCCTTCTCACTTGAATTATTAAGTATGGTACTTCCTTCTTTATCTATCTCTGAATTTCTATTATTACTATCCTTTCTTTTTTCATTTAATAGAAAAAGAACCTTATTTTTAAATTCATCTCTTCCTTTCAAAATGATTTTACTCAATGATGAAGCTAACTGGACACCATATATGTCTAAAGCTTGTCTCAACTGTCCCAGATTGATCATATGGAGAATGAAAAAAAGGTGGAATGGAAATATTAAAAAAAAAAAAAAGAAAAAAAAAAACTGCTACTTTTGTACGTTATGTTATGTATATTCATATTGTATATTCCACGTTTGGAAAAATCAGTCTCCCTTGCGCCTCACTTGATAGTCCGACAAACTCTCAAACTCATCGGGAAGCTGCATTTTTATGCTATTGAACAATCCAAGTGTACATTTGCTTATTAAACTGGAAAGAGCTTTTCCTTCCTTAATAAAAAAAAATAAGTAGACAAAATAAGTAGGTAAATTATGTAGGTAAAATATGTAGGTAAAGTATGTAGGTAAAATATGTAGGTAAAATAAAAAAAACAAACAACTAAGACAAAAATAACAAAACAAACAGCTAAGACAAAATAAACAAAAACAAACAGCTAAGACAAAATAAATACATAAACACAGCTATTTCGAAATGTGATCAAGCTTTTCATCAACGAAATGCGAAAACAACTAAGCAAAGGTACATTTATGCAGGTTTTGGTTAAATTGGCAAAAGATATATCACTCCCTCGAACGTCGATTCCCTGATGATAAGAAGAAACGAGCATATAACTTGTCTATAAATCGTTCTATTCCATGTTATCCTTTTATTCTATTTATTTATGCATGTATTTAGTTATATATTTGTACATGCATGTGCTTATATTTATTTATTTACTAGGACTATTATATTCCATGTAGACTTCTCCGACTTCTTAACACGAAACATGTGACCTATCTGAGGCGATAAAACAAAATGACACACATCAAGAAGACAAAACAATCTGCATTTGAGGAGAAACAATACTGGAATGAGAAGTTAATTACTTCGTTTAAATCTTTAAAACATTCTAGATTAATTGGTTCTTCTGAATATATTTCCTCGAGGTTTCCAACCTATTTTGTCCAGGGAAAAAAGTTATATTTTTCACTTGCATACGGATAAGAAGAATTATACTCATGCATAAAAATATACATATGCCCAAAAATAAAATAAAATAAAAAAGTTATCACGGTAAAAAGCTCCATTCCAAATTGAGGACCATATAACTTCAGAAAATTCCTGAGTTAGAAAAAATCATAACAAACGCATTAACATATTAACGAATGAATGGCTCCGAGGGGGACGAACGTAAATCGAATGAACTTGTCTATAAAAATATATGATGCAAGTTGTTCACAAAAATTTCAACGTGTTTCAGATTCTCTTTCTTGACTTACGCAAAGCTTTTAGTTATGGAACAATCAGTTGCGGTGTTTCCTAAAAGGGGCATGGAATTCACATAACGAATTAAATAAATATGTCCAGTATTAATTCTCATCCCGTTCTCATCGAATTTTCCTGATTTTCTGACGTTTATGTATGTGTTTACGTTAAAATTGTATGAAGTAAGATGATTTTTTCTGAATATCATACTTGTACAATTATCTACTAATGAGTCTAACAAAAAGTGTTCATCATCATTGGAATGATGTTCTTCACATGTGTGTGTAAACTCTTCAACATTGTCATAACAACACTTAATATTTATATCCTTCTTCCACAAAAGGGTTAATTTCATATAAAAAGAGATTCTCTTATCGTATATATTACACGCATTATTAATTTTTAAAATGACTGATATTTCTATGGACCACGTCCATTCTTTATCCATGTATTCCTTAAAATTCTGCACAAAGGTATGACTTAAATCCTTGTCAATTACTAGCATAAAATCCCATATTTTATTTTCTTCTACCCTTACTTTTAAGTGCAAAAATCCGTAAGCTGTTTTGAACGAATAAAGCAATATTGTTTTCAACCCAATACCAAATTTCCCACTTGTTTTACTGTTATCTTTTGATGTTAAAAACATCTCAGAGAATTTTTCTAAATCTTTAATTTCAGTACCTTCTCCATTATCTCGACATATTATTTCATAAAGAGACAAATTCCTGTCGTGTTCCCTTATTGAAATTTGCACCTCTTTTCCTTTACCCTTTACACCAGATAGAGCATCAATAGAATTATCAAATAGTTCCTTAACAGTCATAAACAGAGCATTCTCTTCATAAAACCCCGTAACAGACAAATTTTTATAAAAAAAGGAATAAGTCGAATTATTGCTTTCACTCAAATTGTCCATGTGTAATGAGAATACTTGTGTGCAATATATAAAAAAGCGTTGTAATGGAAATAATGCATTTATGGGACTTTTCCTGCAAAAAAGTGAAATTTTAAATGTTTTCTTTTCTTTTTTTTTTTCAGTTAGCTAGTTTTTTTTTTTTTTTTTTTTTTTTACATGTTGTAAGGTGAAAATATAATTGTAAAAAAACTAAAAATAGCTAGAAAAGCAATAAAATTTTTCCAAAAAAAAAAAAAAAAAAATCCAAATTTGGTCATACAAAATTCCATAGAAACAACGGTGTGCAAAGAATTCGCTCATTGATGTACTTTAAGTATTTATGTAATGCTATTCATATACACATCAATGAATTAAAGACGAATGACCACACACATATGATGTTTACGTATATATGCAGTAATGACTCAATACAAAATCTTTGGTCTCATTTTTGTGAGAGACTCCATGTGGAAATTTAAAACAAAAGAAGATTGGCTTATGTGTGCAAAAGCAAATTATGAAAAATGACATAAAATTGCATATAATATAAGGGAAATTTTAACTGAAAAAAAAATATTACAAAAAAAAGAAGGCCAAAAAATGGAATATATATGTATATGTATATAAGTACATTTTTATATGTAACATTGCTGCAGATCGTTGCCTAGTGGGAGGTTGATCTGAATCTTCAACAAGTGAATTAAAAATTTTGTGGGATGCATTGGGGAATATGTATACTATCCTGAATACAAAGAAGTAATTAGATACATTCATAAAAATGTGTTATCCAAATTTCTGTACACATGCTTGTGCTTAAAATGTACTACTGTGTGGTGCCCACGAATTCTCATACGCGCAAATATGGAAAGGTTTCTCAGAAGTTCCATAAAGTATTCCATTTCTTACAAGGTAAAATACTTTTCACATTTTATATATTGACAATGGGACAAATGGCATTTTGGTAATTTGAGCGTTTTCCAACTTGTTTAGACATTCCACCTTTATAAGATTGCTAATAGTAGAATGTTCCGTCTTTATATAACCCATGGCTATTGGTTTCTGCAGTAAGGGTGAAAATACGCTACTCGTTATATACCCTATTTCTTGATCTATATTTTCATGGGCATATATTTTAGAATTTTCCTTAGGAACAATAGGAGAATTTATAATTAATCCAACTCTTTTAATTTTTGTGCCATTTTTAATTTGGTTCATTATAATATGTGCACCATTGAAATCTAACTCTTTTAATCTTCTTTGTCCTAAAACCCATTTATAATTCGATTCAATGGGAGTAAAACTTTCATTAATGTCTTTTCCATAAACACAAAATCCACTTTCTAATCTCAAGGTATTCTGAACTTCTAATCCTCCTGGTTTAACTAAAGAATTGCTAAGAATACATTCATACAAATTTTCCACATATTTATTCGGTACTAATATGTCAAAACCATCTTCACCTGTACATGTGTATCTATTTAATAAACAGTCGTCTATTCTATTTAATGTGGCTATATTACTAGACATAAAGCTACAGTTTTCTAAATTTATATCATCCCCTATGATTTCGTTCAGTACATTAACAGATTTACTACCTTGTATACATATAGAACTATGAGAAGTGTATTCTTCTATTTTTACATCTAATTTTGTATTTTCTAAAAGTTTTTCATTTAAATATTTAAAAACTTTATTCTTACATTGTATATTCAAATATATTAACAAATGGTTTTCCCTTAATATAATAGTTATGTCATCTATAATTCCACCTTTTTCATTTAATAATAAACTTATTCTACATTCATTTTCCCATAACCCTTTGATATCGCTGCCTACATATTTTTCCAAAAAGTGTATTTTATCTGATCCACTTATTTTTAAAATTGGTCTATATGTATAATCAAAAAGAGAGCAACTCGATCTTGTATGTAAATGGGATGTTATTAATGTGCAATTTTTGTATTCATTTGGAATATAGTAATTACTATGAATTTTAAAAATTGCATTGTTCTTCTTATGTACGTTATACAAAATGGTTTTCTTCACTTCTTCCTTCGAATCAATGGGTAATAATATTAATGCAACATAGGTAATGTAAAAAAAAAAAAAAAAAAAAAAAAAAAAATGAAAGAGTCTAATAATTCGTTGTGCTAAACAGCTCAGTGTAACAAAAAGGATTGAAATGTTTGAACAAGAATAACGTACGCACATACAATGAATGGCACAAGTCTATGTCAGGACTAATAATCAACAAAATTATTTCCAATAAGTAGGTGTATAATATATCCTACGTGTACTGTAAGCATGGTAATATTTTTTTTTTTTTTTACATTTTTTTATCTTATACGATTAGTTGTGTATATAGTGAACCATCTTATGAACATACTATTTTAAACCGTCTAAATGCATAGTTTTAAAAAGCTTACCTTTTGTTTATTCAATGTGGAAAAACATCGAAGCCAGGGTAGTATCTTTTCGTGCTTGTGTATAATCTTCATTTTTCTATTTCTTATTAAAGTTATTCTGATTAACACGCAAACTTTTTTTTTTTTTTTTTTTTCCTTCTCTCGAAATGAATATTACTTGAGAACCAATTTTGGTTATTAAATTTTTGTATATACAGTGGGAGTAGCACAATTTCATGAACACCATATAAGCATATATGCTCTCCATTCATGAATAATTAAGTACTGCATGCTCCAATGCGTAATGTGACAGGTTTACATGCTTATACTCGCTAATATCACTTGAAGTTACATATTTGTGTTCTCCATTTCTTTATCCATTTATGAGGACCATCTAAATTATCCCCATTTGAGGAAGATCCCTCTGCACTTTTGTTGTGAATGTATTGTTTTACGATTTTCAAGTGCGTTGGGAGAAAAAGAATACATTGCCTTCGCCTAGATAACCTTTCTTTTATTATTTAACTTTTGCCTACTTATTTTTTTTTTCTTTTATTTGTTTTACTTTTACCTACTTATTTGTTTTACTTTTATTTATTTTAATTTCATATATTTAATTATTTTTCTTAGTGCCCAAATTATATACAAATTTAATCTCCCTCCCCCACCCATTAACCTTTTTTTTTACCATATCTTCGTTTTATTTTTATATCATTGTTTCATTTTAGCGCTCGTCAAAATTTCCGAACCATTTTTGTTAAGCCTCATATAACTGCTTTTTTTTTTTTTTTTTAATCTACTGGCTACGATGTAATCTATTTTGTCCTTTACACATTTTTGGAAACAGTTGTATTTGATACGTGTGTTCGGATTCTTATGTTCATTTGTTTCTACATTTTTTACCCCATTTTTGCACGTATGGTTTTTCTCATGTATTAAGACCCCACACAAGGGGATACCGACCCTGTGTGTATAGTCTATTTCGGCATAACCCGTTGTGCCTGGCACTCAAAATCATTTTTAACCATCCACACACAAACTCTCTTCTTAGTGTTTTTTTTTTTTTTTTTTTTTTTTTTTTTTTGCTTACAATTCATGTAACCAAAATGGCACATTTTATAAACAAAGATTTCATCAAGTACGGGCTATGCTTTCTTCTGGGGTTTTACATAAAAAAGATAGCTAAATGGGGAAATAGGGAAAAAAAAAAAATGAATGAAATCCTGGATGTGATATGTTCCAAGGTGGAGACAATTTTATATCCATTTATTTTTTCATTATATGATTATAAAAATGTGGAAAAAATAGAAAAAGAGTTATTTTATGAGAATTTTGATAAAGGAACTATTGATAAGTATGGGAAATATATAAACATAAATGATATTCCATCTGATTCTCTTGAAAAAATTTTCAAAACAAAAGTTTTAATTATTGGTTTAGGAGGATTAGGCTCTCCTGCATGTTTTTACTTAAGCAAATTTGGTTTTAAAGAAATTGGCCTAGTTGATGGTGACAAAGTGGAAAAATCAAATTTACAAAGACAAATAATACATATGGAAAAACACATTGGGATGAATAAAACTTTATCAGCTAAATTAACAGTAAAAAACATGGGAGATGATGATGCGAATATAAAATGCTACCCATTTTATTTGAACAAAATGAAAGGTCTACAAATAGTTAAAAATTACGACATTATTGTTGATTGTACAGATAATATTAGTACACGATTTTTAATTAATGATTTATGTATTTTATACAAAAAAAAATTAATATTTGGAAGTGCATTAGGGTTATATGGACAACTAAACGTTTTCAATATGACTGAAGACACTTCGAATTGTTACAGATGCTTAAAAAATTTTAATAATCATACAGAAAGTAATAATTGTGATGAAAATGGAATTCTTTCAACCGTTACAGGAGTTATTGGAATTTTACAAGCCAATGAAGTTATTAAATTGGCCACAAATTTGGATAAACAAATATTACAAAATTTTTTAACATTTAATAGTTTATCCAGTAAAAGACCCTTTGAAACGTTAAACATGAATCATAAAAATAAAAATTGTATTTGTGCATGGAATAATTTTGATAAGATGCTCCATTTCATTCTGAACAATAATTACGGTGCTGGGGTTAGCGATAATAATGGGGATGCTACTGAAAGTAGTATTAACGATGGCACTGAAAATTGCATTAAGTATGGTACTAGTGATGATGCTCAGAACTGCAGCAGTAATGACATTTGCAAGGGCAACAAATCTCCTTGCCCCAGCAGTAAAGTTATGAACACCTACCAATATGACATATACATTCCCGATTTTATGGAAATTTTAAACAATAATTTCTCCTTTTTTCAATTTCCAGTAAACTATTTATGCATTTTAGATATAAGAAAACATAACAACACCAATGTATATGGATTAAAAAATTCGATCAAATGGAGTTACTACGACATCATGGAATCCATAAATGATTGTGCTAATAATTCAAATAAGCTTAATCAGCTAATTTTGGAAAAACTAGAAATAACAAGACAGAAGGGAAATATAGTTATCATTGTTATTTGCAGAAGGGGTATTGATTCTTTAAAAATTGCCAAATGTTTTAATAATCTTTTTTTAGTTAATCCGACTAAAAAGAACAATACCTCAACCATTCCTCACTTATCTTCATCCAACTCTATCCTCAATTTTCCCACAAAGCTAGAAAATCATAATAAATCTGAATTTCAGGATAAGCACATTTATACGTACAATATGAAAGGTGGTTACCTTGAACTTCAAAAAAAGGTATTTAAAAATTTACCCTTTTTGTAACATTTCCTCTAAAAAATTGTCTTCATGTGATATGAAGTAATAATATATGGTTTTCAGTTTTGCATATATACCCAATGTTCCAATACATCTTTTTTTATTACTTGGAAACATTTTAAAATTGGACCCTTATAACAGTTCACAGGGTTCAGCTGCTACGTGCGACTGAAATATTATTAAGTTTTTGAAGCAACCCTACAGGATCAGTGCTTCGCAAACATATATATGCTTTTAGCTTGTATTGGATATATCCATATGCTTGTATACGTTAAAATGTATATAATAATTCCTTTACTCATTTGTTAAGCAAATTTTTTTTTTTTTTTTTTTTTATGTAAACCACCATCATCGCTCAACCCCCAAAAAATATATTGTTACATCCTAAGTAATTTCTTCAATGTATCCTACTTTGTTTACCCCCATTCATTATACTTGCAAAATTGAAATAATGTTTCTTCCAATGAGATGGAATTTTTTACGTTTTATTATTTTTCTTAATTCTCCGTTAAGTCAAAATTTCAAACAACAATTTTGTTCTTAAAACTTTTCTTTTTCTTGCAATAATATATTACATTTTTTTTTTTTTTGTTTTAGCTAAAACGTTGTGACAATATGGAGTTACAAAATAGGAAAGAAAACACAGAAAAGGAAGGAAAAAAAAAATGATTAAATGTTGTATTATTTACACTCATATATTAAAATAGCACTCATCTTTCTCTAAATTAAAGAGGGGATTTTCCCCTGCCCCCAATATTGACCATAAAAAAAAAAAAAAAAAATCACATAAAATCGCATCATATGAAATAAAAAAAAAAAATAAAATAAAAATAAATAATTACGTGTTTTGGTTTCACTACATGTTTAGTATCATCATTTCACTTCTTTATTTTTCTTTCTTTATTTTGCTTTATTTTTGAGTCTACAAGGACGCGCGCAACTTAAGATAAAAATATATATCTACAAACGTACATATATATATATATATATTTTTACGTTACTCCTTATATATAATGGCATTTTTTATTCAAAAATCTACCGAACTGTCTGAACGCCCCATGGCCCATTAAATCAGCTTTACAAAGAAGGGGAACAAGAGACTTATATATTTATTATTATCCCCTAATCATTTGAATTATCATCATCCCTTATTAATATTTTTCATCACTGCTTTGAAAAAGGTTCCTTTGTTTTGTTTTGTTTTGTTTTTTATCCATACTTGTCAAACATAAAGGAATAAAAACATCAAGCTGGTTTAATAAAACCATATATATATCATGATGTATCATGGGGAAGGAAGAAACAAAGTCAAATCACGTAAAAACAAGAAAGAGAGCTAAGAATTAAGAAATAATTTTTAGTGTTCGCATCAAGCATTTTAAATAGGAAAAGAAATGATACGATTAATTTTTTTGGAACTTTGTATTTCTGCAAATCTAGCTGGAATGCACAGAACGATGAACCATATATATATAAATGAATATGTATACATGTTAAAAACATATATACACAATTAACATATGTTAAAAGCATACTTCCGTACCCCGTGCTGCGTAATATGCATAACATACAACTGTGCATTCAAGAAAAAATCCTTTTTCGAATACAAACTCACAGAAGAGATGAATATAAAAGATTTACTGCACAATGAAATTATCATAATAAAAATAACTGAGTTTTTAACCATATTAGAAATTCAAAATTTAATTATATCACTAAGAATAAATGTAAAAACGAACTTGTATTTTATGAATGAATGCTTGGCCATATTGATGGACAAGGAATATGCAGGTGAAGATTCAACAGAAGAACCAATATCATCATCACTTGCAAGTAAATCGAACGGAAATGCAAATCACAATAGTAGTCGTAGTAGGACTTATGGGGAAAATGAAGCCCGTGATGGATATCAAACTTTGAATAATGGAAATGCATCCCCTGTAATGAGACACATAGATGTTGAAAACGAACGGAACTATGGAGTTGATCCCAATCAAATAATTGATTTGATAACATATGATGAAGATCATGATGAGAATTTAGAAAGCTATGCTCAAAGGAATACAGTCCTAAGAATGAATCGAATAAATGGAACCCTCAGGGAGGAACCTCCAATTGTGGAATCAAATCATGAACATATAATGCCACACGCAGTAATGGATCCATGTAAGAATGCTGAGGAAAATGGAGAAGAAGAGGGAGGAGGGAAAAAAAGGCAAAGGATAAAATTAAAAAGGAATATATTTAAAAATTGTTATCAAATTAATGTAAAAAAAGTCCAATATATGAGAGTAATTAAGAAATACCTGAATATCGATTTTTATAGAAAAAATAAAAATTCCACGTATAATATAAACCCGCAAATGAATGGAATTAAACGATTCAGAAAAATCTGGCTGTACATACATCTACAGAACGAAATAATAGATTTGAGAAAGAGGTTCAAGAATGGATTTTTAAAAATAAATATTAATGAACCAGTATATAAAAATAATAGAAAGCGATTTGATATGTTTCAAATTTTTAAAATAAATAACAAATTTTATACTATTTTTGATGTACCTTGGGTTTCTATATATTTTCAATTATGTTTAAATTCAATTTGTGTATTTTGCCACCAGAAGGTAGATAGAGATTCCCTGTGTGTATTTTCCGAAAAAATTAATTTATCTATATCAAATAAATTGCTTTTAAATTATTTTAATAATATTATAAAATCTGGTGAAATCAAATTTTCTTCACATAAGGGAGAAACTCAGATCACCCCAGACGAACCAGACGAACCAGACGAACCAGACGAACCAGACAAAACAGACGAACCAGGCAAAACAGACGAACCAGGCAAAACAGACGAACCAGGCAAAACAGACGAACCAGGCAAAACAGACGAGCGAGAAGAAATGATTACTCAAGGGAAACGAAATGATAAAACAAATGATGAGTGTAAGGAGCACCCTCAGAAAAGAAAAAAAATAAGCCATGATTTTACGGAGGATATCTATGAGCTTGATCGTGTGTCCATTATAGATAAGGAAGCTTTTGATGATTGGAACAATAACATGATCAAGGAAAATAACTCATATGCCCTTTCGTGGTGTGGAAGTATTAATAGTCTTTCGTTGAAGGACACGAACGGAGCAATCGAATTGAGCGACACGAACGGTGCAGTCGAACTGAAGGACACGAGCAGCACGAACGACTCAATCGATTGGAGTGGCACAAATGGTGGGACGTCGTGGGGTGGAGGAAGTACATTTGATGGTATTTCGTTGAGAGTTACGAACGATGGATATCCGCATAATCAATTTAACGAAACATCTATTGAAATAAGAGAAGAATTTTTAGCTGTAAGAAAAACCCACATATTTTGCGACGACTGCATGAGGATACTCGAATACAGAATAAACATAAAGTCTATTTTTGAAGCTTTGAAAAAAGATTATGAATTGTTAAAAAAATTGAAAATAATAACGAAAACGTTTAAGATCCCGAAAGATCTTTTTTGTATATGTAATTATTTTTTTTTTAAAGACAAGTATATTTTATATTTTAAAAAAGTATCTAGAAACTTGCAAAATGTAAGGAAAGTTTTAAAGAAAAAATTAATTAATAATTTTATATTCACCTTTTCTCTAAATTTCTATAAATATGTAATTCGAGCACTGCTAACATGTGATGACAAAAAAATTTATTATTCCGAAAATATTTTCTTATTTGGATTTTATGTCAAGTATAGAAATTTATTGACTATGTTTAGTAGCCCCAGAATTTTATATTTATACTATTCCTTCCATGTTATTACAGAAAAAATTAAAAAATTGCAGGTTTTTTTCTACCATAAGCATTTTATAAAGTTGGCGCAATCTTTACACTTCGATGTTGTAGCCATCATTGAAAGACTTAAACGATCTGATGCAAAGAGGATTTACAAAGGTATTTCTAAGTATATGTATGAAAAATTGAACGAAGGTTTGTTATCAAACAGAAGTTATGATGAACTCTACGTGTTTTTTTTTCAGTGCGTCAAGAATTACAGATTTTTCTAACCATTTGCAGAACCATTACGGCACTAATAAAGATTTGTTATTATTTATATATACAGTAGGTGCTATTCTATTTACCTTGAAGTTATTTTTTCTTTATTTGTAAATCGGTTAAAAGTGGGGGTAGGGTGCTATATTAGCACCTCGTTTTGTCATGCATTTCGTACTAATTGGACACCACATTATCTACAGAATTTATTACTTTTTTTTTTTTTTTTTTTTTTTTAAATATTAAAACCCTTTTTTAAGTTTTAATTGCTTTTTTTTTTTTTCTTCTTCTTCTTTTTCTGCATCACAAATGATAAAATTTAACTTGTTTTACCCCCATCCATTATGTGTAAACATTACATATAGGTGTCAGTTTTACAAGTCTTGTACGTTTTTCCCACCTATTCCGCTTCCCGACCCGCACACACACATGTCCTTTTCATTTTATTTATATCCTATCACTCTTTTACAACTGGTTGCATGTGTGTGTTGAATTTTACGTAAAGTGTTTAATTCGGTTATGGGTAAAAAAAAAAAATATATTCTCTTCTCTTTTTTCTCATTTGCATTTTTTATACCCATCAATTAAACATAACCCCTGTTTATCAATGTTTCCCTCTTCTTTCTTATCCACCATATTATAATTCATAAAATGAATAGACTCATTTTTCACCCATTTAGAAAAAAAAAAAAAAAAAAAAAACAGCCAATATGTATATAATTTTTTTTAAAAAAAAATGAAATTATTGTTTTAATTCAGATTGTTATGTTATTTAAAAGAGAAAGAGATGTAATATAGTCTCGAAAATGAAAAAAAAAAAAAAAAAAAGAGCATATGGATATTAAAAACGTGTGAAACGTGAAGTATATACAACCTTTGGTACAGCAAAAAAATAAATGCAGCACAAAATAACATTCACATGTGACACACATGTATTCAGTGAAAACAGTTTAATCGATGCATACGGATATCCAGACACATATGTAAACCAATCAAATTGACTATATCCATCCATGACCTTGGCACTTTAGATCTTCATCCCAAAATAATTACGCTTCTTCCAATTTTTAACTACATCCGTCACTCTTGTTCACAATCCACTTGGGTGAAACAAATATCTTACGACAACTTGTTATTTTCTGGTATATCAAAAAGGTCCCCGTGAAAGCATATCAAATAGCATGACACAAGAAAGCTAGAAACTCTTAATATGATTTTCCACTTGTCCGAAATTATATCCTTCGGTTTTTCTCTGAACATTCCTGGGTAAAACATTTTGTACTAATTTATATATATGGAAGTAAAAGTAGAAAAAAAAAAAAAAAAAAAAGAGGAAAAACGGTGATTTTATTTATCCACAATAAAAAAAGCTAACATAGCCCCTTTTACACAAAAAATAGTTAAATTTTAAAAGGATAAACTTTAACAGGAATAAATTAAAGTGAAAATTTTATGTTAAGATATAATAATTGCATAAGCATTATTTTGGTTAAAATTAAAATTTATAAAAAAGGAAAGTTATCTTCCATACTGTGTATACTGGCATTTCTTTATAATTTCATATAACATAAAACATATATGAATTCATATATATGCTACTACATCTCCATACACGCATTACTAAATATATAATAATAAAAAAAAAAAATAAAAAATAAAAGCATCCATACTGGAGGCAAATGGCTGCTTCCTATCATTTAGAAGTATCCATTTTTTTTAGGAGGAACTTTAGCAATTAGTTTTCGACACAAATGCATTTATTTGCGTATATATATGTATTTAGATTTTTTTTTTTTTTTTTTTTTAACTGTTGTGCTCCTAAAAGTGGCCAACAACTCATACATGTATTTACCTTATTTTATTTTTTTTTTTTTTTCTTCTTCTTTTGAAGCAGTATAAAGTGCCTTTTGGGTGGACTCTTCATTTGAGCTTGACACATCTTTGCGTTTCTCTCATTTTTCTACATTTTACATTCGCCCATATGAGAGATCACTCATTTTTATGTTTTGTTAACTTCTCCCTTTTTTACTCTTTTTGCAAATTGCATTTCGGCGAAATGGGAAATGTTTTAAAAAGAAAGTGAAAAGTAAGAAGCGCACATATATGTATGTAAATAGATATGTTCATATATATATATATATATATATATATAGAGAGAGAGAGAGAGAGAGAAAGGGTGTCGTTTTTCATTCCCCATTAGATGAACAACTTGATCCACCATCGAAACGCCTCCACACCCCAAATTCGCATCATTTGAATAAAGAGTGACGACCATAGATAAAACCCAAGTTTTACATTGCATTGTTGTTACTTATTCGGGGTGATGGTGCAGAAAGTTTCATGGACAGACACATGTCTTGTTACAACCTGAGCGACCTACGTGTGCTTAAGCAAATACGCATATATGTGTGCACATTCGTATGAACATTCGCCTGAACATTCCCAATCGTGCGAACGATTGGAACATATTCATACACCCAACTCGGCGCATACACCCTGTGTTACATGAAACTCAGGAAGCAAGCATAACTCCAAATGGGAAAAATAAAAAATGATAAAACTAAGTAATATATATTCATATTGGCATTACAAGGCTTGGCAACGTGCGACGGCTGGATTTTTGAGGACATGTAATTTTTTTTTTTTTTTTTAATTTATTCACTACCACAAAAAAAAAAAAAAAAAAAAAGGACACATCTATGATATATGCTTAAAAAATGATAAAATTTAAAATAATTATTTCAATTTTTTATGTTTTATATTATTAATTTTCATCACTAATAATTGAATTTTTTTTTTTTTATATTTACTAGCAATATATTACAGCATTAATTTTTAATTATTTCCTTTTTAATACATGATGAACTTCATTGTCCGGCCTTATTAATTCTGTATTCTTATTGATATTTTTCTTTTATATTAAAACCACATTATTTTACTCTTTTTTTTTTTTTTTTTTTTTTTTCAACACATTAAAGTCATTAAAAATAATTTAGCAAATAACGAAATGATCGGATATGTTATTAACGATAAACATCCCAAAAGTATACGAGTAGCTTGTGACAGGTTCGATACACATGACAAAATTTTGAGGACCCACTGTTTGTGGGTCAAGGGTGCATAAACCAGGTGTACAAACAGATACGTAAAGTATAGATATACGTATGATTTACAATTACCTTAAATACCTTAACCCATCAATATGTCGAGATCATATAAAGTACATAAATAGACAGTAATATGTGACACATGCAAAAAAAAAAAAAAAAAAAAAAAAATATTTGAAAAAAAATATGACCATCAATATATGCACTTCATTTTTGTATGCAAACAAAAAAAATTACAAACGGGGTAATGGTGGTTAAATGGTAAAGGTTTAACCCTATATATATATATATATATATATATATATATATATAAAATGCACTTATATATAAATAACAAAAAAAAAAAAAAAAAAAAGGCCTAGAATTTTAAATCGCCCAAATTCATTACACACATGGTTCTATCTCCTCTTCCTCTACACATAAAAACATATGCACATTACATTTCTTACAGATATATGTATGTTGTTCGGTATAAAAAGACCTTCAGATATACCAAAAAAATTTGGGCACATGATGAAAAAAGTGAAGCGAAGATTGGAGATATTGTTCGGATTCAGCCACTGGGGTATAGAATAGGTCCATGGAAAAATTATATTCTCGTCAAAATTTTGTACAAAGAAAATAAAGAATAATGATTCTTTTTATTATATTTCAAATACGAGTGGACGGGAGAAATATGTGTAGTTGAAGTAATACTTTTCTTATCTGATTTCTTTTTTTTCTTTTTTTTTTTTAAGTTTTGTTAGTTCATTCTGTTAGGATATGTATATATCTCATGTATGCTTACTCACATCCTCATATGTGTGCATGAGCATTTTCAACTATTTTTGCATTTCGACTGAATTCTTACGTATTTGCAATTTTTTCCTTGTGGAAATATTTTTCTATGTCGCATCATATGCAACAGTAAAATAGTAATCGGAAAAACATCTCCCCCCCTCTTTCCCCATTTACAATCATTTCTGTTAAGAAACAAAAAAAAAAAAAAAAAGATCATAGAAAATGTAAAGCTTACTAATGAAATTTATTTGCTTCCAATATTTCACTTCTCATAATACTGCCTTCTGTTGGATCTATCATAATTTGATGGTGCATTTATGTTTTTCAGAAATAAATTCAAATTATAATTTGTTTGCTTATCCTCATTTTTCAACTGATAATGTTCTTCTTTCAAATCCTTTATAATTAATTCCCTCTCCATCATTTTTTTTTTATACGCTTTCGTTATAAAAACCTTTTCTTCCTTAGAAGTGTCTATTTGGAGTTTTTTCTGTATCAAAATTTCTTTTTCTAATTCTCTTCGTTTGGCGCTATTAATCAGTGCATCCATGTATTTTGATTTGTTCTTTTGATTATTTTCTTTCTTGTTGAATATGTCATCTATGCGAATTTCCTTTTCCAACTCGATTTCTCTCTCTCTATTTTTCTTTCCATTTTTACATTTATCAAAAAATTTCCCCTCATCTTTCCCCATTTCGTTGTCTCTTCCGAAATCGCGTTTTTGTCCCCTCCGTCCACTGTTGTCACTTCTTTCATCACTTGGGAACTTACTTTTCCTTTCATCCGTGCCATCGCAATCTGGGATGGATTTCTTCTTCTTCTTTTTCTTCTCCCCAGGTTCGCTTAATTCATCATCATTCAGTTTTGTCAACTCATCACCCCTATAACCCAGGTATTGAATTTTCTTTTTTTTGTTCTCATGATATATTTTTAATCCTTTCCTTGGATTCGTTTCCACCACGTTTTCGTGTTCATATATATATTCTTTTATTTCTCTTTCGATTTCTTTATTTTTTTTTTCAGTTATTTTTTTATTTTGGTTGTTTTCAAACTCGTATAGTTCTTCATCCTCATCGTCTGATGGAAAAAAAAAATTCCCTACTTGATTTTTTGCTTTTGTTTCGTTGGTTATATTCCTTCCAATATTGTCCCTTATTCGAAATTCTCCATGTTTCTTATTCTTCAATGTACCAGTTGATGTGCCTTTTGTGCTACCACTCCGTTCTACCTCCTCCTTAATCTTATTATTTTTGCTTACGAATAAATTAATCTTCATCTTGTACTTTTCTCTTCTTTAACTGATCCGCGCTACAGCCTTTCAAAAAAATAAAAGTGGCCTCTTAACACGTTTGTTCTTTTTTGCCTATGATTTTTATGTTACATGGATATTTAAGCATAATAATTTACGTGCTTATCTGTGTATGTAGTATATACATACTGTTTTTATCATTTATCTGCATATTTTACAACTTTTTGAGTAATTTTTTAGGGATTTTCTTCATCCCTTAATTATTTTCATTTTATTATTATTTTTTTTTTTTTTTTTTTAAACTAATTTCTGCATTTCATTTTTTTTAATGTTGTTTGTTTACTACGATCGAAAATTATCCTTTTAGCGACAACTACAAGGAGGGGGGTAATTTTTTACATCGCCATAATTTGAATTGGCACACTTTAAATGGCAACAATTTAAATTGCGTCATTTTTTATTGGTTTGCATTTTTTAAGGAAAAATCCTTTTTGCCCCCATAGTTATGCCAATTCTCATGTGCACACATTGGTACATGAACATTGTATCACGTACTTTTTACAAAAATGAATATAGATGACTTTCTAAAATGCAACAACTTAACCATATCGAAAGATAAAATAGGAAACAGCCTTCAGCGTAATAAAATAGGGATACTAATAACAAATTTGGGTAGCCCTGCGAAACCAACTTATTGGGCACTGTACAAATATTTAGCTAGTAAGAAAAAGACAAAAAAGGGGAAATGGAGAGAAAAAAGAAGGGGGAATTAGAACGCATACTGAGATAGTTCTGATGATGTGCGTTCGAATATAATGCTACATTTAAAAAAAAAAAAAAAAAAAAAAAAAAAAAGAACATACGTGCGTTCATACATACATACATACATACATATATTCACGTATTCACGCATTGCAAGCTGTTCACCGCGTGCGCGATACAGCGTATCATCTTTTTGCTTTTTTTTTTATTATTTCCTGCTGGCCTTCACCAATTTAGAGTTCCTGGGAGACCCAAGAGTTGTCAAATTGAATCGATTTATATGGCTGCCCATCCTATACGGATTAATACTACCCTTACGCAGTGGTAACAAGAAAAAAAAAAAAAAAAAAAAAAAAAAAAAAGATACCTTTATAGGAGTCCTATAATCTAATACATCAACCGAGAATATTTTTGTACGCCTCTAAAGTGATATCTAGGAAACATTTACATCTTTAATTTTATAATCATCCACATGTACACTACTTCGCAGGAAAATCTCTGTCCAAATATAAAAAAGTATGGACAGACGAAGGCTCCCCCTTGTGCGTGAACACGCATAAGCAATACTTGGCGATAAAGGAGCGTTTATTTGAAAAGTAAATAAGAAGAAAAATAAAAAAAAAAAAAACATACACAATGATGCATCCACATGAACATGTCCAATATACAAAATATACTCTATCCGTCTCCTTCCTTTTTGATGATGGGGTCCTCGTGCTGGAGAAATTTTTATTCAATTCATCGTAAAGGAATAAAACATGACTTATGAATGTACAAAGTCCATCCCTTCCCAACCCCCACCCCCCCCTAATCACATGAAAATTTGCAGATACAAAGATAAGGTTGCAATTACGTATGGCATGAGATATGGAGAAAGATCTATAAAAAGTGGATTACATTATTTAAAAAATGAAAATATAAACAAACTACTAGTATTGCCACTATACCCCCAATCAGCTGAATGCACAGTTGCTTCCACACTTGATTGCATAAGTGAGAATTTAAAAAGATGGAATAACGTCCCAGAGTTGAGATTTCTCTCTGGATATTGTTTTAATGAAAAATATCTAAACAGTATGACTGAAAATATTCAAAATTTTTGGAAAAAAAATGGAAAAGGAAATAAACTAATTATATCTTATCATTCCATACCTACTAAAACAGTTGAAGATGGAGATTTATATCCTTTTTTTTGTATCGAAAGTACAAATCAATTGGTTAAAAAATTAAACCTTAAAAAAGATGATTATATTTTAGCTTTCCAGTCAAAAATTGAAGGTCAGAAATGGATACAACCATGTATTGAAAATATTTTAAAACAGCTGTCCACTGATGGATGCAATGTCGTTGATGTCGTATGTCCATCTTTTTCTGCTGATTGTTTAGAAACGCTTGAAGAAATTCAAATAACTTATCAACAACTGTTTCGTCAATATGGCAATGGGCAGCTTAGATACATCAAGTGCTTAAATTATTCAAAGATTGGCATTGATTTTATTATGAATATTATTGAGGAGAACATAGTCGGGTGGTAGTGTATTTCCTTGCATGGGAGTTACAATTCTCTACTCCCATACATATGATTTTTTTTTTTTTTTTTTGCTAATCCCCATTAGTGCTATATATGTATACATATTTACAACGAAGAGAAACATAACAAGAGCACAAATTAGAAATATATAAAACTACGGACCTACTCAGCTTTGTGTATCGCTCGGTTTCATGTCTGCTGAACATCCCCGTAACCATATCTCCCCAATTTGTTGTATCCAATTTGTTAAACCCAATTCTTTGTATTACAGTTCTTTGTATCCCATTTTTCGTAGCCTATTTATCATTGCCTAAATTTTTTTTTTTCTTTTTTTTCCTCTTTTCTCCTTTAATGATGTTGAAGCTTATGTTACAACGTAATCGATCATATTTTTTAATACAGCCAAAAATAAGAAAAAATTATAAACTAAAAAAGAACAAAATATTATTCCTACAAAATTTATAATTATTAACAAGTTTTTTTTTTTTTTTCCTTTTTTCCCTGAGGGAGTAAAAACGCATTATTAACATTTTATCATTAAAAAAAGCACCCTCATTTTTTAATAATTAATGTATTTAATGCTAAACTTGTATATTTATAAATGTGCTCCCATCAATATATTAATGTCCAAATGGCGAGTTGGAGGCACAGGGGAGTAACACTTAAAAATTGCCATTCTTGAAATTTTATCCCATACTGGCAGCACTTTTTTTTCAAATTTTCTTGCATGATATATTTGTTTACTATTGGCTAATATGCCACATTCTTTTTTTTTAAAAAATTTTTTTTTTTTTTTTTTTTTTCTTTATTCCAGTGTGAAATATAATACTTTTCAAAAGTATTATAAAATAACTAAAGAAAAAAGAAAAATGTAATAACATATATGTCACGTGCTTACAAGAATAGGGTAACTTATTATTGTAGGAGGAAAAAGGCATGGAACAAATACAACAAAAAAATAAAAATAAAAGAATAGATTGAAAAATAAAAATAATCCCTTGTTGAAAACAAAAATGAGAAGATTTTTTCCCAACCCAAATAATAACATGTCATATTTTACAGAACCAATAAAACTTACATAACATATGAATATGAATCCTCTATTTATGTATTGTATACATATATATACCAACCAAGCGTTTATGTATGTATAGAATATAATTCACTTCTTTTTTTTTTTTTCCATTTAAAATTATCAATACTGTGGAAGGGAGAGCACTAATCATGTTATATGACGAATGTTCCCACCAATGGAAGTATAAACAATAGCTCAAGCCAAAACCTTGAACGAGTTTGATTTATTCGTCTTTTTTAAAAAAAAAATATGAACGTTTTTGAAAGGCTTCACTTATGAAATAATAATATACTTGTAAAAAAAATTAAATGCAAAATGCTCATAACGAAAGGGCACACAAATTTTTTTCCAAAACAAAGTTATACAAAATAACATCATATTTGTAATGTGCACCTCCACATATCATCTCAACATTGTCAAAAAGGATAGTAACTCTATTAACTTTTCCTAATTCAACGATATATCGTCGAAACCAAATAATAAGCAGAATAAAGGGGTGAAAAAAGTATAGAAAACGAATTTATAATATCGCAAGAAATAACAAGCGAACCAAACCAAATGGAAGACCCCACTACAAGGTTCTACAAATGCAGAAAAACCTGCTGTGAGATGCTGGAGGACAGGGGATATATAATAACACCAAGAGAGAAACTTGAAAATTTCGCAGCCTTTAAGGAACAATTCGAAGAAAATGAAAAATTGTAATGAAATATATATATGCATGAACATATATATGTATCTATATAATGGATTGTCTCCAAAGTGGAAAACATATTCCACTTTTTTCTCTTTTATTTAAATTAATAAGATGTTGCGCGAGTGATGTGCATATTAAATAAAACCCCTTACATCCGCTCCTTTTTGTAGACGATCTCGAATGACTATTATAACAAGCCACAAAAGTGACCCGAACAATAAAATAATAGTTTACTTCGCTGATGAAATTAAAAAAACGGGAGTTAAACCATTGAGAGAGTAATACGAAAAACACGAAAATAAATATTTGTTAATGTCTGATCTATACTCTATATGTAAAGTACATTTCATCTTTGTATTTGTGCATGAAAACATGAACAGACTATTTTCACGTCCCATTATTATATTATATATATAAAAAAAAAAAAAAAAAAAATTTATTCATATAGGTTAACAGAAAAAATGGACGAAAAATCAATTCAAAGAGCAATTCTTGTGACTCAAAATACATTAACACCCTTCGCTCGAGATGTAATATATTTAAGAACAATGAAATTAAGTTTTTTTTTTTTTTTTTTTTTCTGACAAGCAAGAAATATAACATATTTTTCTTCTACTTGTCCCCACCTCTATTTTTATATTGCAACATTATAGGCAATTAAGGAAGCTGCCCCGAGACACATCATAGAAAATTTTTTGGACACGGAATTGTTGGTAAGCAAAATGAAAACAAAAGGAAAAGCAGTAGTAGAGCAATATCAGTAGCAACAACAACAATATCATGTTTAATTTTCACAAGCACGTTGATCCATTTCACAGGGCCAGTGTTGCAGATACAATTATCTCGTCACATGTCAACCATACACAATTTCAACTTAATCCTCTGCAGGTTAATATAACGGAGCACGAGTTGGTTCCAAGGCATATCCCCCTTACGAGTGATGAAAAAAGAAATTTGCTACAAAGATATAAAGTAATGCAAAAAGTGAAATCATAGAAAAGAGAAAATATATAATGAATTAATTGTATGAATAAAATGAATTTGTGTTATTGTTATGTACTATGTGTACCACACCTCACTAGTGATATCCAATATTACAAAAAGGGGAAAAATGCTTATCTCGTTGTGTTATTAGTTAGTTTATACATATTTTGAAGCAAAGTGGCAGATAGTATTTTAATCCCTCTCCTTCTGACTGCACACGTACCCGCTATTTTTAACACCCTTACTGACTTCTTTATTTATAGATTAAAGAAAACAAGTTACCAAAAATCCAAGATGTGGATCCTGTATGTCGATATTTTGGTCTTTCAAAGGGACAGGTAAAAAACAAACTTAGTTTCAAAAAAATATTTTTTTCCTTTTTTTCTTTTTTCCTAACCATACTTAATCCTGCACATTTTTCTACATTTATTTTTTCGTATCATTTCCCTCTCGATATCTTAGGTTGTTAAAATAATCAGGCCCAGTGAAACTGCGGGTAGATACGTGACCTACAGACTCGTAGTTTGAGATCCATCGACCTTTTCTGCGAAGGGGGGGGGGGATGGCATATATATGCCATTTAGACATTCGTACTAGTTTTTCCCTTTTTTCCCCTATTTTTTTTTTTACATGTTATTACTATTTCATTTGAACTAATACAGACATGATGCACCAGCTTTTTACCTCTTCGTAATTATAAGAGTTCGTATACATGCTTGTCTCCGAATTCCTTTGCACATTAGCATTAATTGATTTGAATTGCCCACAGCAACCTTTTTTTTTTTTTTTTTTTTTTTTTTTATTTATATCCTTTTCATATCATTTTTAATTTTTATTACCATTTCTTATATGGAATAATTAAAACTATTCGCAAAATTTAGAAAAAAATTTTAACCTTTTCAATTCATAAAGCATTCCCTTGAACGAACTCAGATATTTGCAGTATCTGCTTCTTAAGTAGCTGTTCGATGTGGTCAGGGAGGAGGAAAGGATCTGTGGACATAACTCCTCTCTCCCCTCTAATTACGAAACATGTCTTACAACCGATTGCACTTGAATGATGCATACGCATTGTTCATAAAGCAGGTAGCAATTCTTTACCTCTTTTTGGTAATTCAAAGCTGAGAGCGTGATTTACCCAAAGGGAAATTTTATTCCGTTCTGCTGCAGCGAAAAAACCTGAAAAAGGATGAAAGTCTAAGAAGTTGAAATAGTTAAATTTATACGTTGAAATATAGTCTATTTTTTTCATTTGACTTAAATCACATATATTAATAGTACAGTTATTTGTAGTGGAAATAAATATTTTGCTATCTGCTCTTATAACTATATTATCCATGTTGTCATTTGTATGTGCCTTTTTGGTTATATAAGTCTGTTCATTTTGATCAAGCAGTAGGGAGTATACTGAACCATTATTAGTGCTAACTAAACAGTTGTTTTTGTTTATATGATAACTTAAAACATTTTCCTTAACATCTATCATAAAACTTGAAACAAATTGGTTTGTCATTCTAAAATCGTAGATGAAAAAAACGGAGGGTTCATAACATGCTATCATATACGTCTCTCCAAAAAATGGAACTGGATAAATATCCAAAATGTTATTACACAATTTCAAATTCAAATCAGTGTTCAAAACATGTTTGTATTCATGCTGTTTTTCACAGAAACTTAAAATTTTGATCTGTCCAACTTTTTTCTTTATTTCATCAAAGTGTATAACCAATTTGTTATTATTTCCTGTCTTCAAATTATCCCACTTATTATTACAAAATACATCTTCTTCTGTCACTTTACTCTTGGCATACTTTTCGATACTACAATTTATATTTTTGTTATCTCTACTTAGGGAAGTTAACTTACCCTTGCATGGGATTTTATTTTCTATATTTTTATTCTCACCAGTATGAAGCAACAAATCATGTTTTTCCCTCATATCACATATGGCAATATCCCCATCGTGATTTATAGGTGTAACTATATTACCATTTACACAATACGGTTTCGCATAACTAAAATTATTAGTATCTAATTTCATCACACAATAATCATAATTCAAATTCCATAATTTTACCGATCCTTCTTTTGTTTTCACAAAAAATTGTTCCTTATCAAATGCAGATGCATAAAATGCACTATGATTTGATACCTTATATTTTCCAACACTTCTTTTATCACTTAAATTCCATATAGTAACAACTCCACAATCGCAAGTAGATATTAATAAATTATCCTTAAAAAATTTTACGCTTCGTATATTGTCTGAGTGATTACTCAGATATAACAAAGCCCTTTTATTTTCTCCCATCATGTCTGCTGCATATTTCTTATCCGTCCCCTGCTTTTTAAGTGAATCATAACGAATAAAAAAAATTATAAGAAAATGGGAAATAATTGGAAAAATGTTGTAAAACCAGTAAAAATATACTATGAAAATGTTTGCTTTAAAAAAAAAAAAATAAAAAAAAATAATTTTAAAGGTTCTGATGATAAGATCCCTTGAACTCACCTTGCAAATAATGGTGTACTACTAATAACAAATGGGTAAAAATCTATATGCATATAACTTTTATAGGTCTTACATGTACTGAGGATAAAAAAATAATACCTCCACAAAAAAAAAAAAAAAAAAAACAAACAAACAACAAAGAAGCATCAACAAAGCAGCAAAAAAGCAACAAAAAAGCAACAAAAAAGAGGTCACGGTCACGGTCACAATTTGCGAAAAGAAATAAAAAAAAATAAGTTTCACAAAATAGTGAAAAAATGAGTGAAACTCAAGAATAGAAGCACAGGTTGTGTGCATGCAAAAATTAAAAACTTCAAAAGGGAATGAGGAAATGGATAAAAAATAATCATTAGAGGGCTAGTCGCATTTAAAAGCCCTTAAAATGTACGTATAACAACTAATATATGTTAAAAAAACGATGTCGTAGGAGTAAAATAAAACAAAATAAAAGTAAAGAAAAATAAAATGAAATGAGGATTGTTTCTTAATTTTATGGAAGGCCTTATCTTGATGGTACAGTTCCAAAAAAACTATAGTATGAAAAAAAAAAAAAAAAAAAAAAAAAAACTAAGAGTGATAAATAGGAAGAGAAAGTTATTTCAGCACCAAGAACACAAATATAATATATAGCCATGAATTCACGGCTGTTCTAAATTCAGTGCCTCTGTGTGTATCTGTCTATCAGAACACACAAAAACACCCCTTTTTTCACAGTATCACTGGATAATCCGGATGGGATCCCTGAACTTCCAATGCAATGCATTTATTTCGCGTTCCAACTTATCCGTAAATAGCACATCCTCTGTGAGTGAATACAAATTTTCTCGAAGTTGCAAAAAATCTGAGATACCAATAACGGTGGAAGTAACAAATGATCTTGTATAAACCCATTTCAAAGCAGCCACAGTTAAATTTGGGAAATAATATTTCTGACTTAAATAATATAACTCTCTAATGATATATGTAGCTATAGATCCTCTTAATCTTTTCATATAGGAAGGGAATTTTTGCATTCTTCCTTTTGTTGTATAATCTGTATATTCTAAATATTTTCCTGTTAATATACCGGCACATAGTGGTGAATATGCCAAAATGGAAACGTTCGTATTTTGTGGTCTACAGATTTCAAGAAATCCTTTTTCTACGTCATTACGACATAATAAATTGTACTCTAACTGTACTGATACAGGTGGAGATATATTTAACTGTTTGCATAATTCATAAAATTTTAATAATCCAAAAGGTGTTTCATTACTTAATCCCCATTCTCTTATTTTCCCTTTTTTTTTTAGCTCATTAATTGCTTGCAGTTGTTCTACGAACGGCACAAAATCATCATAATACTTATTATAATCATAAAGCACATCGCTATAATCACCAGATGATTGATTAGGATAATATCTATCGGGCCAATGTAGTTGTAACAAATCAATGTAATTCGTTTTGAGTCTCGTCAAGCAATTGTCTACACTGGAAATTATGCTCTCCTTACTAAGTGTTATAAGGTCATTTTCTTGTCTTTGGATATTCTTCCATTTTTCTAGTTCCTTCATTTTTTCCACCATTCCTTTGTCCCCTTTCAAATATAATTCTTCTTTTTTTTTTAAGGCCTCTAATTTTTCAATCGAACTTTTGTTTTTCTCTTTTGAGTCATACAAATCATTCACATTGTCCTTATTTTTCCTTTGTAGCTCATGTTCTGTATCATTTGCATCACTCGCTAAGTCATCCATTCTTTTTATTCCTCTTTTGTATTTTTTAGCCCACGGAATTTTATCAGTTCTACCGCAAATTTTCGTAGCAATGACAAACTTGTGTCTGTTGGCCTTCCCCTTAGCTTTAATCCAATTTCCCAAAATTTCCTCCGATAATCCAAAATAATTCTCACTAACAGGTAAGGGATATATTTCTGCAGTGTCGAAAAAGTTCACTTGAAATTCTTCATACGCATAATCAAATAATTCATGTGCTAATTTTTCATTTACATAATTTCCAAAATTCATGGTACCTAAGCAAATTTCAGAAACAGCTAAATTACTATTCCCTAAGTAATGATATCTCATACTTGGCTTCTTATTCCCATTCTTTTTAATACAGTAAAGTTGACTATATTTCTGATATTCAATTAAATTCCCATAGGGATACTTAACATGTCTCCATGACTCTAATCCTATGGGTTCTCTACTACAGCCACCTGTCAAAACATCACTTAGCATTGGTTGTCTAAAAATTTCATTATCTAACTTTTTTTTAGGTATAATAATTTCTTTTCCATAATATCTTCTGTCTTCTTCTAACTGAGATTTGTATGGTGGAATTTCATGTATTGTGTTACGAAACATTTTATAATAATTTCTTCTTTTATATTCAAAATAATAATTTCGTTCCTTGTCGTAATAGGTAATTATATAATCATACATCGGATTATCAAAATCTGCTTTCACCAACTTTATATTTTTATTTTCATCATAGTCAAATGGTAACATAATCCAACCATCATCTTTAATACCTTGATTTTTTATTCCAAAAAATCCTTGAAAATTTTCTTTTGCTTTTTTTAATTCTTCTTCATTCCATAAATTTTTTATCTTTTCATAATTTTCATTATCAACAATGTATATTCCCTCTTCTAAATTGTATATTCGATATTCAATGTCTACACCACGAATGTTAATTTTTTTTAATTCCATTTCTTCTACATATTTGTACGATACGTCATCTTCATTAAGAATGCGATTTTTATAATCAGTGTTATTACTATTTTTCTTTTTTCCATTCTCATTCTTGTCTCCCACTGTAAGTAAATCCTTTTCGTCATAATTCACCTTTCCCCTTTCATTGATAAAGCTGAGCATATCATTGCTATGCTCATTTTTCTTCTTATCAATACATAGAACAAACTGATTGATCTTTTTTTTTCTCATATGATTAAACTTATTTGGGACATATCCCCTTCTAGTAATGAAGTGTCTTACTAAATTCTTTTTTCTTCTCTCTGTTTTTTTACCTTTTTTTTTTAAATGTTCTTGAATTATTTCCTCTTTTCCGTCACCGGTATGGTAGTTGTAATATTTCTGCAAAACAACCCAACTATTACTTTTTCTTCTCCAGCCTGCATACGAAACAGTGTTCTTAGGCGAAAAAAAGAAATTCCTTTCTTTACAATTTATTTTAGCCCCATGCAAAAACAGTACGATTAAACCGCTGATATATTTAATTGCGTCCTTTCTCTTCATGGGCTCCTTTTTATATTTGTTTTTTAGTTTTTCTTTTTTTTTTTTTTTTTTTTTTCTTTCCACATAATTCATTTAAAATGGGGTTTTTTTTTTTTTTTTTTTTTTTTTTTTTTTTTTTTTTTTCTTTTTTTCCTTTTTTTTTTTTTTTTTTTTTTTTTTTTTTTTTTTTTTTTTTTTTTTTTTTTTTTTTTTTTTACATAATTTATTTTAAAATTGGGGATTTTTTTTTTTTTTTTTTTTTTTTTTCATTTTCATTTCCACTCAGTGTCCCTTGTAATTTTTTTCACTTTACACTCTGTGCCATAATGTTCTATTATGACAATTTTTGTTGCTTTCTTCTCCTTCAAAATGATGAAATTCATATGGTATTAACGTTTTTATTTCATGTAGATACATATTTTTCTTAATTTTACAAATTTAATTTTACACATTTTATTCATAATTGGGTAAAAAATCAAAATAGCGCTAAAAAATATAATTCCTTATTGTTTACATAATTTGTAAAAAGAAAAAAAAAAAAAAAAAAGTGTAGTAGCAAAAGATAATTAGAATTATAATATGGTGAACAAGATAACCTTTTCGTAAAACCTATCAAGATGAGACTTCACATCAGATCTCTTTTATTATTATTATTTTTTTTTTTTTTTTTTTTCTCCTTTTTTCACTTCACATCCTCCAAGTACATATTTTACCTATGTGTATATTTTTGAAAAGATTACGCATATGTAAAAAGCTTACGTGTATGCGGAGATAGACCATTCCTCAAATGTGGATTCGCTTTCAAAATATACACAAAAAAGAAAGGTTTTACAAAATATAGTCATTAAAAAAAATGATATATTTTTGCTTGTTAGGCATTTTCTGCTCAGCCTTTAAATCTTTTCGTTCTGATTAACGGTAAGAATTCATTTTATTTAAATTGCACATTTTGTGCATTTTTTTGTACTTAGGTTTGCAATATTTTTTTTCAACTGAAAAAAATTTAAAACTAAAACTTGTAAAAATGGTGAACTGATAAACTGATAAACAGATAAACTGATAAACTGATAAACTGATAAACTGTTAAACTGATAAACTGATAAACTGTTAAACTGATAAACTGTTAAACTGATAAACTGATAAACTGTTAAACTGTTAAAACTCCTAAAAATGCAACATTAGTAAAATTAAAAAAGTAATTGCCAAAAAAAGGAACCTCAATGAGAATACACACGATTGAAAAAAGGGTAGGTACAGGTTGGAAATGCATATTGGACACAATCGTTGTATTTTTTTTTTTTTTTTTTTCATTATAATAGAAACTTAACGAATTGTGCAAGAATATATGCAATAACCTCACACGGAAATATATTCCAAAAATTAGGAGTTTAAAGTTGAATAAAAAAACGAGGACATCTGTACCATCTAGTCATATGTTATCATTTCACTTGTCCAGATGTACACCTGGTGGACGCTTCCGGTTTATATGTGTATTATTCCCTCGACTAGTTTTTTTTTTTTTTCGATTTCTTCAAATTTTGATTAATAGCAACAGAAAAATCAATATCGGATGAATCATCATTTGATAAAGCAGAAGACTCGATGCTTTTCTTCTCCTTCATATTTCTTTTATCATTAGCAAAGTCTGACAATCCTTTAAAATAGGGGGGGGTGCGAACATTCATGTCTATTTTATCAATATCCTTTTTGACAGTATTTTCTGATAATGAACTTGAAAAAATAGTATTCTCCTTTCTTGGTATATAATTCTTAGTTTTTTGCATTTTCAAATTATGTAAATATGAATTAATGTCGCTAATTTCTTGTCTTTTTATTTTCCCCATATCTGTATTCCCACTGCTACTTTCGTGTTCTGTTCGCTCGTTACTAAAGTTATTCATGTGCCTGTTATAATTATCCGTGAGACAAAAATCATCATCATTCTTTGATCTGCTTTTATGCTTTAATTTCCGAAGTTCTTCGTTTAAGAGGTACTGATTTGTGGGTACATCACCAACGGTGTCTGTCCTATCCTTGGTTGTTTTACACTTTTCTTCTTCTTTCATATTTTGCAAGTATATGTACTGTTCATATTTTTTTATAATGTTTTCAATGTTCATATTATTTTTTAATGATTGATTAAGGGGTATAACTAACGGTTTTTCGCACATATTTTCATGATCATATTTTATATGAACTGGATTGGAAGAGTATTTTATATGTAAATTTTTTTTTTTTAAACCATTTCTTAAATTTTTGTCCTCTTCTAATGCATCTTGTAAAATTTTTAAAATACTTTTCACTCTTTTTTTTGCCAGTTCAATGGCTTCAATTATTCTTTCATAGGATATTGGAAACCCGCCAGGTTTCAAAATGCTAATTAGTTTCCCATTCTTATTAAGTGCTACGGATAACTTCGAAGACATGAATTCTTCTTCCTGTATAGATGGATCGATCAAACACACATCTTCACAATTGAAATATGCAAAAGTTGTTAAAATTGGTGTATTATGAATTGACAAGGGAGTATAATTCGTTTCCCCCTCTTCAACAATAATATTTCCTGAATTTTCAACTGTCACTTCATTATTTCGAAAATGTACTAATGCACTATAAGCAGATAAATAACATGAGTCATATAAATTACCATCATTTTCAATAACAACAATATTAATTATCAGACACCATACTTTCTTATGGGGTATAATACACAAAGATTCGAAATTTAAAAGATTACTTGCTTTTAAAATCCTTTCAATTAAATTTTTAATTTCCAAACATTCATCACTTGTTTTGGAATTATCATTTACATTTGTAAAACTATCTATATCTAGGTTAACTTTTATGATCCCTTCATTTGGTCTTTTATCAAAAGGTTTCACAATTTCACTTGTTATTCTACATATAACTTTCGTATGCCCAATGCATATTTCGACATTTCCATACTCTCCTAAAAAATATATGGAAATGTTTCTAGAGTCCTCAAAATTACGCCCATCTAACCGTAAGTTCTTTTTTAAGTTGCACCAAAAGAAGTTAGAGTTGTTTTTGCAGCTCTTCATTTTGCACTAGCATCATAACACGAAAGGGGAATCAAAACATGTAAAACTAATCCCAAAGGTGATGTTAGGGATCTGCTTAAATGAAATGTGTTATCTTTTCACCTATAACTTATAATATGTAGCTTACCACTGAAACATTGTGTCATGTAGATTTTCCCTCCCCCCCTTTTTTTTTTTTTTTTTTTTTTTTTTCTCTCTCAGTAGCCCTAAAATCTGTATAGTGTGATCTTACAAAAGATAGTCATTATTTTATTTTTTTTTTTTTTTTTGCATTAATATCTTCTCTTCCTCTTCTGTCCCGTTTCTTTGCGGTATTCAATGTCCCTCAACTGTTGCACGTGGCAGGAAGGATAGCATAAAGAACAAAAAAAAATAAAATAATAAAATAAAATAGAAAAAAATAAAGCATAACAAAACAAAGCAGAAAAAGTAAAAAAAAAAGTATAAAAAACACAAAAGTGAATCTTGCCTAATTTATAGTCATTTTTTCTTCAAAATGATATTCATTCGTTGGCAATCCCTGCTTCAACGCATGAACAAAATTTTCCCCCTTAAGCAACTGTAAAAAAAAAAAAAAAAAAAACGATAAACAAATAAACAAATCTGTTTCATATGCAAAGGTTAGCGAAATATAGTTCCCATAGAAAAACAGAAAAAATAGATCGATTACATATAAATATATACATATTCGAAGAAAACAAAAATTATTAAAAAACATGAAAATGGAAAAACTATATTCTCCAACAGAACATTACAAATTGTAAAAATAACGGTGATCCACATTTAGTAAAGCTATGTGGGTTAAAAATTATGAAATCACTCTATGGGTAAAGAGGAAAACGTTTAAACACATGTACTGCAAAAAAAAAATAAATAATTAATTAATTAATAAATAAAATAATTAATCATGTGATGTTATGATGCAGTTTGATGTGTTGTGGTACAATGCGTGCCATGATGTGAACTTTTCACTATTTCTGCGCAATTCCCAATTTGTAAGCATACCCATTATATATCCTAAAAAAAAGTATATAAAGTTCTCTAGAGTCATTTTCCCCCTAATCAATGTGAACAAATTAGTACAAAAATGTGATGAACTTAAATGGTTAATGGACCTCATATTAACTTCCCTTAAGATTATTTGTTCTACATAATTAACTTAGGCTGTTGAATCAAGTGAAGTTCAGCAAAAAAGATGACCTTCGCACGGACAAGTATATATGTATATATTTGCACTTACACCACACCAACATGAATATGTATATTTTTGTATAGATATACTCATATCTATACAAACAACTTCCGTGAACAAGGAAAAGTGGACGACGGACATGGTGGTAGGTACTCATGTTGAACTCCCACAATTTCCCTAATAACATTCGAAAAACTAATTGATAAGTGAAAAAATGCAAAATTGTAAAAAAGTAAAAAAAGCATAAGACACAAAAAATATATACATTTTAAAAATACATACATGTAAAAAAAAAAAAAAAAAAAAAAAAAAAGACATATGCAGAGCGTTAAAATCTTTGTATTGTGTGGTAATCATTTCAAAAAAAATTCATTCGTGAAGACGAGATATTATGATCACAAATCGGGAACATATCTCATATCCAATAAATATACAAAAATATAAAAAGTATAATTGAAATTTTCAATTATTCGTATATGCATATATACATGATGGAACAGAAATCAAATTATACAAAACTGGAGAGATGAGGAAAAAAAAAAAAAAAAAAAAAAAGGTGCATTTTCATATGTTTAACCAATAAAAACTGATTACTGAAATGGACATGAAGAGATATTTCTTCACCTAATGTATGAATACACCATTCGTTGCAGCGATGGATCAACCACTTCTTACAGTTAACTCCTTCCGTGTTTTTTTTTTTTTTTTTTTTTTTCCCTTTTAATTAACAATATTTACCTTCTTGCTGCGTAACATCCTGTGGGAACGTTCAATCACCCGTTTATCTTCATTCTTCTTATCGGAAGAACCGTTATAGTTGTCAAAATCAGACCTTGGAAAACAGTGCTTCAAAATATCTAAAATGAGGTAATTGTCGAAGGATTTTTTCTTCGTACACACAAGGGAATTTATGACTAAATTTAAAAGAAAAATACTTTTCTGGTATTGATAAAGAAAATGAGGTAAATTAATAAGTTTCTCGGATTGTATATAAAAAACGTCCGAAAAGAAATTGTAAAATAATCTTTGGAATTTATTTATTATATTTTCCTTGTTTCCATCTATCCATAAGGTTGCAAAAGATCTATTTAAAAATATATCTATAATTAACTTTATCGAATTAAATGGAAGAAATTTTAAATTGTTAAATATTATGTTAAGAATTTCAACAGATAAATAAAATTGTAATGTAGAATACTTTTTCTGGTTATATATATACGATTTCATTTTTATATTCTCTGAAAAACATGTGCTATTTCGTTGTGTATCCGACACGACCTTCTTATAATGTGTCTTTATCATTTTAATCAATTTTACTTTACAAAAAATTGTATAAAAACATGAATATATAATGTAATCCAAAAAGTTATATTTCGCATAATTGGTATCTTTTTTCATATCTTTTTTAAAAACACGACTTATTAGCCATCCATTGCTTTTTTCATATGATAAGGGCTCGGATAAAAGGGTGTATATAAATTTATACGAAAAATTACTACAAATAGTGTTTAACTTTTTTAAATTTTCTTTCAAATTTAATGAACTTGTTATAACTAATTTTTTCTTTTTATTCACAAGGAAAATTTTTTCTATATGTATATCCATTTTATTCTTATAAAAACATTTTTTTGGAAAATAATTGTAATTCTCCAAAATTTCACTACCTTTTGAACATAACACTTTTTTTATATTTTTCCTCAATTTATATTTCTTGTTTTGATTTATATTTTTATACATATTTTCGTCTATAAGGTTAATTAAATATTTTACTACAAACCTTTTGTCACCATTATTTTCTCGTTGATCTATCCCTCCCTCTTCCCTTAAATCACTTAATTTATTATCACCACTTTTACTTTTCACATTCAAATGTTCCATTTTTCTGCACATTTCTCTTCTTTCGTTCCCTTTTTCTCTTTGTTCGTTTACCTTATCTCTACTCAGCGTTAATATAAACTCCTCTTTCATCTTTACTTTTAGCAAAAGACACATTAAAATGTAAATAAATGACAAAATAAAGCTTGTCAATTTTTTATTAGCCCTTTTTTGCAATACTTTATTTATACCTAGAAACAAAATATTCTTCAAAATGATATAGTTATCTTCATAAAATGTTAGATAGTAAAAATTAAAAGAACACATAAAATTTATGTACAGGTTAATTAAATTCAAAAGCAACTTATCTGTTATTTCTTTCTCTTCGCTTTTGCTATGCTGAAAAAGCAATGCTTCTCGTGGCTGGAAATAGTCATTGAAAAGTGCACCACCGATTCTAGAACCTGGGATCCTGTAATCCAAATTGTTTCTTCTAACATTTCTTAAATTGTTGTCATAACAGTTGTTTGTTGGTTTTACACTTGCATCCTGTGCGTTCATTTTTTGTTTTATACCCCATTTTGTGGCTACCTCTTTTGTGGCTACCTCTTTTGTGGCTTCCTCTTTCATAGATACCTCTTTCGATGTTATCTCCTGACCTATCGTTTCTTCCTCTTTCTTGGCGTTCCTTTTCGACCTGGAACTTCTACTAACTCCACTTCTACTACTGTTTTTTTTGCTTCTCGATCTTTTATTTGTCTCATCCTTCATCAGCTGTTCCTTTTCTGCTACAGCGATTGGGTTTGTTAGATTCGTTAAATCAGTTTCGTTCTTTTGTGTGCTAGTCTCATTAGTCGTGTTAGTCCTTTTTGTTGCATCATCTGCATAATTCATTTGGACACCCTGGTTTGTACCTCCGATCACAGTATGATCTACTTTGATCTCCATTTCATTTATAGTTTTTTGTATACCATTTTCGCGAGGATGAATCTTAAATTTCTTGTTATTGTTTTCATATTCCTTAATTTTTTGCTCCGGTTTTTCATTTGGCTTATTTTGGAATCTCTTAAACGACAAACGACTTCTTCTGGTGTAAATTCTCTTCTTCAAGGTGTCAATATAGGTCAGACAGATGACAATAAAATTCTGAATGATTATTTTGTTAATGTGTTTTTTCTTTGAATTTTTAAAGAGGCAACAAAAAGAAATAAAAATAAAGCAAAATTCCGAGATTTTGTATATTGGTATATGCAGAAACGAATTGCTAATTAATTTTATCATACTGTGTACATATTTTTTGCTATTTTTAATTTCACTTAAATAATAAAATAAATTATTTAATATTTTTTCTACCCCTCTATCGATGTGATTAGTTTTGCAAAAATCAATTAATTCACTTATTTTATCAAAATTTTCTAAAAACACATCTGTGCTATTTAATTTTATGCTTCTTTCAAAAATAAATATACTTAAAAGAAATAATTCTATATTTTCATAAAAACATTTTTCCATTTTATACTCTTTATAGTTGCTTAAATTGCTATACTTCTTATAATGATTTAACCTATCCATCTCAGCTATTAAACTACTATTACAGTTTAAAACAATTTTTAAGCTCATATTCTTCTCATTTATACGTTCAAAATTTTGTTCTCCTCCTTCCTTTGCTTTATTTACTGTGCTACAACTTATGCCATCAGGTAAAATATCGCCTCTTTTTTTTACCTCACCAACGCCTTCTTCAGGAAAGTTACCTTCTACTACCATAATGTTCGTTTGCTCTTTGTTATTATTACTATTACTATTACTATTATTATTACTATTACTATTATTATTACTATTACTATTATTATTACTATTACTATTATTATTATTATTATTACTATTATTATTATCATTATTATTATCATTATTATTATCATTTTTGTCACATGCCAATTGGTTCTGATCTCCACTTGGTGCTATGCAGGGAGGGTCTTTTTGTAAATCATTGGAAGGTAGAACTGTACCCAGATCTCCCCCTTTGTTTTCCTCTTTTTTTTTGGTTCCACTTCGCCCTTTCCTATCACCTGAACTTGCAGCAGCCTTACGTCTGCTCATTCGTCTATTGTTCCTTTGCTGTTCATGTTCTTCTTCAATTAAGTGACTAAAATTTTTCTCTTTTGTATTAACACCACTTTTCCTTCCATACCGACTTCGTCTAGGTTCGGGTTCTATAACGATTTCAGCCGCATTATTAATTTCTGCTTGTTCCTCCATTTTTATTTCGTTTTCTGCTTTGCAATTTTTAGTATCATCCCTTTTCTCCTCTTCCTTCTCTTTTTCTGCATCCATCATTTGCTTTGGGTTTGTATCAATGTCAATATTTTTTTCGTCACTTTTGATGTTATTACATTTTCTCCTTTTGCTCCTACTATTAGTCGTCTTCACATGATTACCATCTGTATTTACATTCATAGGGATCAATTTGCTCGCTTCTGATGCCTTCTTATCATCTTTAATTATTCCTTCTTTATTTGTGCAACCCTTGGTTTGTACTTTTTCCGTTTCTCCTCTGTTCCCCATATTAACATTTGGTTTGTTACTCTGACTGTCACTTTGACAATTACATCTGTCTACATCTTTGCACTCTTCTGTTATGCCACTATTTTTAACATCAGGTTCGCCCTGTTTTTCCGTTTTCAGAGAAATAGCAGGTATGTCCTCTGCATTGTTCATACTATTTTGCACCTTCTTTGAATTGGATTTACTTCTGCGGCTGCTATTATTTGACCTCTTTCTGCTTGATTTATTTTTTTCGTTTTTATTACCTCCTGGAAATAATAATGCTGATTCAGGTGGTGGTGCTTCCTTTGTTTGAGGAAGAACTTCTGTTTGTCCCTCAATCTGGGGATGTATTGCAATGGATACTTTCCTATGCACAACATTCTCACCATGTTCTACTTTGATACAATTAACATCAGCGTGTTGGTTTTGACTCTTCTGCAAATATACATTTTCATTCCCTTTATTCTCATCAACACTGATTGTGGTACTAGCACCAAGGTTGTCACATTTTCCGAATGACGCAAAATAAAGCTCTTGTCTTATATATTCTTTTTTTGCAAACACATCAGATATTTTTTTCCTTCTACTTTTTAACTTTGAATGAAAATGATTTATTCTGCTAATAATAGTATCTTTGAACTTTTTTTTGTAGGAGAAGTATTTTAAAAATTTTAAAATATGTTTCTTGGTCGTAATCCCAATTAATTCATTGTCTAATAACTGTATCAATTTGAAAAAGAAATATTCAAAATGGTTTGTGCAGTAATCATTTATCCTAGTCAGTAATAGAAGAACTTTTAATAAATTTACAAAAATGAAATAAAATTTATCTAATTCTAAAATGGTTAATTTTTTTAAATTTTTTAAATTTCTCAATTCATTATTTCCTCGCGTTTTTTTCTTTAATAATGTTTCGATATTTACACTAATTAAGTTCTCTTCAATGACCGAAATAATTTGTAAAAAATATTTAAATAGTGTTAGCATTTCCACTATAAATTCTTCTATATTTTTTTGATCTTTCATTTCACTTGTTTCATCAACGTCATTATTATTGTTACTATTACTGCTATTATCATTCTTAGTTGAAAAATCTACGTTAAAATAGTTATTCAGGTAACTGTGTTCATTTTTGATAAAGTAGAAACAAAAGGTAAATCGGTTAATGTATATGTTCAAAAAACAATATATACAATTGAAAGTGTAGTAAATAAAACTATTATCGTATATTCCTTTTTTTTTAAGTTCAGAAAAAAAAAATATATTTATAAAATACAAATTTTTATATACTATTTCTTTCATTTCTTCTTCATTTTGCTCTTTTATTCTTAGTTTCACTTGAATATCATTGCTAAGAAAATCGTTCATGTTTATATTTTTTACTCGAAACTGTTCTGCTTTATTGTTTTCTTTTTTTTTCTTTAAACTGACAGATTCCTTTGCATCTACGAGGGGGACGCTACTATTGTGTGCCCTGCTAGGAGAAGACCTACCATTTGTCACATGGGTTGGCTGTTCAGCTGAAGCTTCAGTTGACGCTTTGAGTGGCCGTTCGAGCGGCCGTTCTGATGGAGGTTCTACTGACAACGCAATTATGTCATCACTAACCCCCACTCCAAATCCTCCTCCACTTCTGCCAGACCCAACAATCTTGTTTTCCTGACTCTCCTGGCTATCCCCCGTCCCTGTGTGCATAAATAAACTCCCCATTATGGCCCTAACCTCCTCAGAGGATATGTTCAAAATAGTACTCACAATTTTATAGTTTGCTGCATTTCTACAGTTTTTGAACAAAACTAAGAATGCAAATACGTAGAGGTCCTTTGAGTTATTTAAAAACATAGATTGAATATTCCTTAACATGATATCATCATAACCTGGGCCATTTGTATCACTGTGCGAAAAAATTTCCTTGCTTTTGTAAAAGCAGTCAATGTAGCAGAGGTTGTATAAAATGACTTTATCATAAAATTCGTTTAAAAAGGAAGGTGACAAGATTTTGGAGCAAATAAATAACAAACTTACACATAAATTTCTAAACTTCAGATATATATAAATATTCGTTTCTGGTTCTTTTAAAATGTTAAATATGCAAAGGAAAAAATTCTGATATATAGATTTCATTATGTAATTTTTTAACACCTTTTCTTCATAACTTAAGGATCTATGTTTAATAAATTCGATTAATAAAATAGTCATCATATAAAATATTCTCAAACTCATGTATCTAATAATACAACCTTTGCTAATACAACACTCTAATAAAAAATTAATTATATTATTTATTAAAAATTTTTTACCCTCACATAAAGTCATCAAATCATTTTCATTTTCTGATACAACTGCATTTGAACTTTTCATTTGATCCCATTTCATATGTTTGTTCTTCTCGTTACTTCTTATCAATGATGATAGCAGCATTTTTGCAGCCAATTCATTGTTCTTGCTATTGTTTTTTTTCATATAATCATTCGCACCAATCAGATGATAATGATTATGATGTTGCTGTTGCTGCTGGGGCAGGTCAAAATGATGTTCGTCAACTTTGGAGGAACTCATTTTCATACTTGTCTTTCTTTTAATTTTACTTACATGTATTTCGAATAGCATATACCATATGTTTCTTCTCTTCCTCCTCTTATTCATTTTAAACAAATTAAAAATTAAATTTAATAAAAAGTAGCAATTGTAATTATTTAACGTAGAATTGTTCTCTTCATATCTTTTACTCTTTATAAGTTTGTCAATTTTGCTTAAAATATAGACATATATTTTGTACTTATTAAATTCGTTGCAGTATCTTGTACTTTTCAACATACATGAAAAAATTTTGTTAATAATTATAACATTGTCATCTTTGAAATCTATTTCTACACATTTTAATAAAATATCTAAAATTTCTAAAAAGCTATTATTGTATAAATTATTTATCATATCTCTTATAACTTCGAAATTACTCTTTTTTAAATTATTCTTCATAAAATCACGATTTAAAATAATATCTCCCATCTCTAGTTCATATTCCCCTTTCACTTTTACATTCATTTTCATTTTGTTTTTATTTTGTTTTTTTCTTCCTACACCATCTTCTTCTCCGTCTTCTTCAAATTCTTCTCTATAAGCTTCCTCATGAAAGTTATTCCACGTTTCTGAAGCAATATCCTCTTTATTCTTAAGTAAAAAGGCGTAATTGTTACCATCACAGTGGTACATATTACCAAGGTTATTGCTATTCATATTTGCATAACCAAAGTTGTTAATATTACTACCACCACTGCTACAACCGTTACAATTTAAAGCGTTGGTATTCATTCCATATGCAAACATATTGTTTTTCATATTGTTTATAAATATATCATTAATACCTGTACACGAATCATTATTACTAAAGCTGATTGGACTACTGTAGTAGTTACTAATTTGATCATTGTCTATATTACTTAAGCTTTGATTCGAATCAAGAAAAGTTTGTTCATTGTTTGGAAAATAGTATCCGCTGTTGGCACTGTCGTTAAAGGTAGTATATACACCTTCACTATTATCTACATTACAATATGATGGGTTTATATTACTATATATGTCATCATTTATGTGGACACCTTGATCGTCGCTTAAAGTAACGACATCTTTACTGATACTTATGGTTCCATCTTGAATATCATTTGTAGTGGTATTATATTTACTTATATTTATTAAATCATCTGAACTGGGGTTCACAGGTGCAAGACTAACAGTACTATGTTCATTGTTTATCTCGACACATTCATTTCCTTGGTTTTTATTTGACATGTTATAATTGTAATCCACACTTAAATGCTCACAACTATTCGTTACATTGTTGCAAATATCATTTATATTATTACTAGCAAATGGAATACTATTAGTACCTCCATTGTATATTATATTGTATGTGTTTGGATATAAGTTATAACCATTATTATTTATTATATTCTCCTGGAGAGTTTGATTAACGGTGAAATCATAACCTGCAATACTACTGCTGATGCTACCGTTGATACTACCGCTGATACTTCCACTGACACTACCACCTCCTTCGCAATTATCCCTTGCAGAGGATGTATCTACAGTACACAATAACATGCTACTGTTATTTATATTATCCAATTTTAGTTTATTGTCATCAAGTGATTCTTTCTTTCTTAGTAACCGAAATAAATCCAATTCATGGTTATTTGGAAAATTGTTTTGAAGCTCGTCCGTGTTGATGTTACTATTATGGTTCCAATTACCACCACTGTAGTAGGGGTGGTAGTTGCTCTGATCATTTCCATAATCTTTTCTGCCGATTATATCACTTTCAATATTAGTATACTTTTTTTCTCCTCTTGGAACGGGTTGATCCCAGTTATCTTCTTTTTTGGAATATTTACCTGCCTTGGAGTCTTTTGAATTTCTCTTTGCTAACTTAGTCAGAAACAGAAGAATTAAAAATTTTAGTTTCAGAAAATAAATTATGGATTCACTTAGATTATTTTTTATCTTATTTATCATACTTTTCATCTGATCAACCACAATTTCAACGTTGTATAGTAGGAATTCATTATAAGACACTTGGTTATCGTGGTAAAACAAGAAGTTTTGCACATTTCTGATATTATACATGTTCATATAAACATTCAAAATAATATTCACAAACATGATGTTTTCATTCTCCAGATCTTGTTTTACGGGGAAAGAGCTCCTTCGCTCCATGTCCTCTTCAAGTGTGCGCTCATTTGGATGTTCCTCTGGATATTCCTTCGAAAATTCATTCATGTGTCCATTTGATTGGAAGCTTACGGTGCCACTTCCAATACCATTTCCATCATTTCCAATACCATTTCCATCATTTCCAATTCCATTTCCATCATTTCCAATACCATTTCCATCATTTCCAATGCCACTTCCATCATTTCCAATTCCACTTCCACCCAAACAGTCATTTTCTGCTAGCTCAACTTTTCCTTCATAAACTTCCTCCAATTTCTCATCCCCTAAATAAAGAGAGGGACACGTGGAAGGAACAGCATCAATGCACACCTTGTCGTCCTCCATCAGTTCATACATATCTTGTTCGGTTGTAAATTCCTGTGTGTTATTAATGCTTATGTTAACACCGTCTTTTCTAGTAGTTTCTTTATCTTCATTACGTTCTGTATATTCCTCATTAGTAAAAATGGAAAAATTGTTGGATAATTCTTCACCCTTACTTTCTTTTTTTATTTTTTTTTTTTTTTCCTTATTACCATAATATGCATGTCGTCGCTTATTCACGTTGCTGTTATTTTCAATTAGTTCCATGTTAGTATTAGCTTGATTTTCATCAAAATTTTCACTTTCACAATTATTATCGATTTCAGCTAAATAGTAACTTTCTACACGATTATTATCATGTCCTCCACGAACGTTGTTAATTTCTTCAGTGATGTTCCTGTTTTCAACAATATCACAAGCATCATTTTGAGTATCGCCGTGAAGCTTTCCCATACCATTTATATCACTTCTATTCACTATATGTCTTCCAAAAAAAGGTTCATCCGTTTTCTTGTAATTTTCGAACTCTTTCGTATTAACACAAAATTCAGTTTTGTCATCTTTCGTTTTTTCTTGAATCTTTTTTTCTTTCCTTTTTTTTTTTTTTTGAGAATTGTTCTCATTCTCCCTTTCTGAAGTAATAGATTCAGATTCATTCGTGGAGTTCCTTTTTTTTTTTTCATTAAAAATATTGTTAATATTTTCCAATGTTATGGCATTATGATCATTTAACAATTCACTATAGAAGGAAGATGATGTGTCATCTTCATCATCATCATCGTTTAAGGAAAGATAATTTTCATTATCGAATTCAAAACTTTTGGAAAAATAATTCCAAAATATTCTATATATTAGCTCTGAAAAATTCTCATTTGGTTCGTTAAAAGTGTCATATTTAGATATTAATATGCACATACAAGACAAAGAACTTATTAAGTTACTAAGTAAATGTGTTGACAGATTGGATGAATAATATAATAATTTAATAAACACTAATATATACTTTTTATAAACCCTTTCACATATTATTTTATAACTTTCTTCAGTTTCTTCTTGATTCTCTGTTATAATATAGTGATACCTACTAAGATAAAAAGTTTCATTTTTTGCATTTCTCTCTTCTAATATTTCGTTGTATATTATTGGAATCAATTCAGTGTGACATATTTCTTTTATTATGTTTGTTATAAATAAGTAATATCCTTGAAATTTTTTACATTCATAATTTTCACAACTTTTAATTATATCAATTAATTTCTTTTCACATTCATCTAGGCAATTATACTGAAACATAAATCTTTCTATGTCTCTTCTCAATTCTTCATTTCTTACTGTACCGTTATTATACTGATCATACTTAGTGATTATATTATCTATACTTATCAAATCACTGTCCCCTCGGTCCTTACACACATTTTCCATAACTTATATGTTCGCCAAAAAAAAAAAAAAAAAAAAAAAAAAAAAAAAAAAAAAAAAAAAAAAAAAAAAAAAAAAAAAAAAAAAAAAAAAAAAAAAAAAAAAAAAAAAAAAAAGGAAAAAAATACGAAAAAAAAAAAAAAAAAAAAAAAAAAAAGGAGGCATCGATGGATATGATCATGGACACGATAATATTATTAAATGTGCTCGTGTATAAACTAGTATCAAGCAAAGATACATTATGATCTATAAAGGGAAGTTAAATATAATAAAAAAATAAAAAAAAAATTCAATTTTATTCTTTACTTCTATATATTCAAAGTTGCATTTGCAAAAATAAAACACACAAAAGTGTCTCATCAGCATGTAACAACACATATCACCATTTTCTCCCCTATTTAGTTCACAAAATCTTTTAATTATTTATATCAAAAGAAATTAACAAAAAAAAAAAAATAAATAAAATATAAAATAAATGAAGACACAGTTTCTCTGATCAATTTGGTAATATGAACAAATTAAAAAAAAAAAAAAAAAATACAATAAAAAAAAAGAAAACATATGTCACGTGTAATGATGTACACTAATTCATATGAACAAAAAATTGGGGTTTCGACATAAATATTAATTTTGGTAATATTTTTTTTATCAAGAATTTGGAAGAAGATGGTTGGGTTGTAATAGGGTTCGTGTGTATCTAACAGGGGGAAAAAAAATGCATCTATAAAAATGGGTTTTAGTCGCTATAGGAGAAAATGAATATGTACGTATGTGGGTGCTTTTACCAAATCTTAAAGCAAATACAAAAACAGGAAGAAGCATCTACCTAACATACTTCTACTGGGTTTTTTTTAAAAGCGTCGAATATTAAAATTTTCTTCATAATTCGAGGGGGTTATATATCACTCATAATATATAAGTATAGATATACATGGACATATATATAAACATATATATATGCACTTATGTACATGCTTAAAGGTTCGTATATGTATACAACACGTATTTATACAACACGTATTTATACAACACGTATATATACAACATGTATTTATAACAACACGTATTTATATACAACAAGTATTTATACGTACCTATTTTATACATATATGAACGCATCCCTCAAATTGAGATAAAATACATGAAAGGTCATATATAATTTTTATGCATTAACTATTAATGAGGCATATAGATATATATTCATACATACATAATATAAGTTAGTGTTTTTTTTTTTTTTTTTTTTTTTATTTGGGGAGTTTCTACATAAAATACATGAGAAGAAAAATGCAAAATATGTTAACATAACTAGCATGTTTTCACTAAAGGCAAAAAAAAAGAAATTATTCATTTTTAAGAATTAATTTGACGAGGAAATTTTTTCATTTATTCCTGTATATAAACATCATCTATGGGTGACACTATTCACTTATTATTATTAAAACAGTGCTTAAAAAAAAAAAAAAAAAAAAAAAAAAAAAAAAAGAAACAAAAGCGTGGTATTTAAATAACCGCACATATAATTTTCTCGTACTTATTTTATGCCATTTGAAAAATTAAACAATTTTCCAACGATATTTTACAAGGAAATATTTTTATGTTTAAACTGCAAAAAATTTTCATTCATAAAAAAATGGAGGAATTTTCCTTTTTCTGAATGAAAATTTTAAATTTAAATGCAACAAATGGGTAGATAATAATTTGTGAAATTATTTTTATTTAATAACATTTTTTTTTTTTCAACTCCTAAGGAACAAAACAGGGGTTTAAAAATATTCTATTTAATTAAAATTTCCTTATTTATGTATAAACCCCCCTTTCTCAAATTCATTTTGGCGAAAATAGTTCTATTTTTTTGGAATAGGAAGAAAAAGCATTTACATATATACATATATATATATATATATACACTGTGGGGAGAACAGCTACAATCGTTTGACATACATATTCAGATAAACACACTACTTGTACATTTTTTTTTTGTTGCTTTTCTTCTTTTTTTTGCCTTCCCTTTTTTTTATATACTGGCTTAAATATTTTCAAATATTCCCACTCACGTTTGTTGTTTTGCCACTTTATTGTAAATCCCCAATGGAATATAAAATAAAACGCCAAGTTACATGTTACACATCGTAACAGACTTACAAAAAAAAAAAAAAAAATAGTGGAAGAAAATGCAAAAAATATGATTGGCCAAATGAATATTGAACCAATTTTTTTTTTTATAGCAAAAAAAAATAAAATGGAAAGCTTATACATTGTAAGTAAAGAAGAAAAAAAAAAAAAAAAAAAGAAGTCTTAAAATAGTACCCCCCCCCAGCACATGAATTTTAACACCTTTCGACTTGAACACATTTACAATACATAATTAGCACACACACATGTACGTGCGGACAAAAAGACAGTATTTCTTAAAGTCCATTTTACCCACTACATAATCGTCCACTTTTATTTAAAAAAAAAAAAAATAATAAATAAATAAAGTTTTTTATGAGTGGAAAATTGATTGCATAGATGCGAAAAAAGGCATATATATACATGTCCCTAGCACTGCATGTGGAAAAATGTATGTGTTATTGGTTGATGAATCATCTCATGTAGTCACATACGAGGAAGCGAATATGCCATAGGCACTTTTAAGATTCGCTTTCTTCCATTGCAAACAAGTGAATAACATCCTGTTACAACAGTTTCATATTCAAGCATGCATATGTATGTCTATGGCATTTACACATATTTGTAAATGCAAATTTTGTATATTATTGCTATTGTTATAACCTACGTTCCTATCCCTTCTCCCCCTCTTTCTTTTCATTCGTTTTTTCTGAATGATAGCGAAAAAATATCTATATAGTACGTCTTCATCTGATGAAGCAAAGGAAACAGTGGAAAAAGTAAACAACAAACCGCTCAATGAAAACCCAACATTTAAGAAGAGGAAAATAAATAAAGAGAAGCAGAAAGGAACTAGTAGTAATATTCAAAATAACTTTTTTAAAAATGTGCACACTGCTGACAAGGAAATTGTATTTGTAAAAAGAGGAAATAATAATCATCCCAAAACGATCTACAAGGACAGAAAAGTTTCTACAGAAATAAATAATTTCGAACGAAAATACAAACATGAAAGAAATGTCGATAGAGACGTTAGTAACTCAAAATCGGATGAACTCTTGGGTGATGACTATTCTGAGTCTAACAGCAACAGTTACAAATGTCGGGAGTCTAATTTAAAAAGAAAAGCACACAAATCGAGTAGTAGCAGAAGTGGAACGGAGCGAAACAACAGTAGCAATGAACTGGATCAAAAGAATCGAAAAATAAGCAAAAAAAGTAACTACCAGAGAATTCTGGATAATAAGAAAAAGGAAGAGGAATACTATAAAAGAAACTATGATCGAATTATGGATGAAATATGGTACTCTAAAGAAGACGATTTTGTCGATTCATTTTATAACATGGATATTGACTCAACCTACCATAGAGAAAAAAAAATGATATCGAATTTTAAAACAAGAACGAACAGTACAGGAAAAAAAGTTAATCAAAAAAATTTAGATAATAATTTATGGGAACTGAATAAATTAAAACAAGGTGGTGTGCATTCAACATACAACAAGTTACAATTGGAAAAAATTAACGAAGCTAATAATACAAATGAAGTTAGAAAAGTTGTTTTAACGAGACATGTAACACCTTTCTTTATAGAAAAATTAAAACTCACAAATGAAAACGGAGGAGAACAGATACAACAAGATAATAAACAAAGTAGTGTAATTGATGAATGGAATTTAGTTTCGCTTGACATGAAAAAAAATAGCACGTCCTACTCAACCGTAGTGAAGGACGAAACATGCGATTTTGTAAAAGCAGCAAAGAAAGGAAGTGAATTTTTAAGATACTTTAAAAACGAAAATGAGAATTCCAAAGCGAGAGACAGATACTGGGAAATTGGTAGAAGTAAACTAGGGGAATTATTGCGGATGTATAAAAAGAATCAAAATGATTCTTCAGCGAAATATGGCACAGATGCAAGTCCAGTCGAAGAAGAATCAAATATGGACATTTTTGATTATAAAAAGGACAAAATGTATAGTACTATTTTTAACTTGGAAAATAAAAAGAATAAAAAAAGTACATTACAAGATAAAGAGGATTTATTAAAGCTAAAAGAATCGCTACCTATTTTTAAATCAAAAAATGAATTATTAGAAGCTGTTTACAATAATAATATTATCATCATTGTAGGAGAAACAGGTTCTGGAAAAACAACACAAATAGTGCAGTATTTATATGAAGATGGTTATCATAAAAATGGAATAATTTGTTGTACACAGCCAAGAAGAGTTGCAGCTGTTTCAGTTGCCTACAGAGTTTCTCACGAAATGAATGTTGAAATAGGATCCCTAGTTGGATACACAATTAGATTTGAAGATAATACAACGAAGGATACAAAAATTCGTTATGTTACTGATGGTATTTTACTAAGAGAAACTTTAACAGATAAGGAATTAGATAAATATAGTGTTATCATAATGGATGAAGCACATGAAAGATCAATCAACACAGATGTACTGTTAGGTATATTGAAAAATATATGTTTAAAGAGAAATGACTTAAAGCTCCTAGTCACATCAGCTACTATCGATTCGAAAAAATTTTCAAAATTTTTTGGAAATGCCCCCATATATAATATTCAAGGAAGAACTTTCAAGGTGCATTTAGAATATTTAAGAACACCTTGTAATGATTATATAGAATGTGCTGTGCAGAAAGCGATTGAAATTCACATATCGGACAACAAATATGATAACAATTTTGGTGATATACTAATTTTTATGACAGGACAGGAAGATATAAATGCAACATGCTATCTTCTCAGTGAGCGATTTTACGAAGTGTACGAGTCGTATAAAGAATCAAAGAGCAATAAAAAGGAAACAATTACCAAGATAAGAAATATTATAAAGGATAAGGAAGCTGTTTCAAGTAATACAACAAGGAATGGTAACAGTAGTGAGGGAGGTGATGAACACACGGACGATAGCGATTATGGTCCACAACCACTTACGAGAAAAGATTCAGAATATTGCCAAATCGACAATAGAGAGAAGGAAGAAGAGAAAAACGTAATATACCCATTCTACGTGTTTCCTATATATTCCCAACTATCAAGTGAACAACAAAGTAAAATTTTTCAAAAATACGACTTGCGAAAAATTATCGTTTCAACAAATATAGCAGAGACTTCTCTAACATTAGACGGAATAAAATACGTAATAGATACTGGATACTGCAAATTAAAAGTGTATAATCAAAAAATAGGAATGGATGTGCTTCAAATTACTCCTATATCGCAAGCAAATGCAAATCAAAGATCAGGAAGAGCTGGGAGAACAGGTGCAGGTATATGTTATCGTCTATACACGGAAAATACATTTTTGTGTGATTTATATCCAAATAATATTCCAGAAATACAGAGAAGTAATTTAGCAAATGTAGTTTTATTGTTAAAGTCGTTAAATGTTGAAAATATTTTTGAGTTTGATTTTATTGATATACCTAGTAGGGAAAGCATAATAAATTCCCTACACGAATTGTGGATATTAGGTGCTATAAATAATGAAGGGAATTTAACAGACATTGGGAAAAAAATGATTCTATTTCCACTGGATCCCCCTCTTTCTAAAATTGTAATTTATAGTGAAAAATTTGAATGTACAAAGGAGGTTTTAATTATTGTTAGTATGCTATCATCTGCAGCAATCTTTTTAGAAGCAAAGGAAAATAGTGAAGCTATTGAATCCAAAAAAGAAAAATTTACAGTACCCGAGAGTGATCATTTGACTTTATTAAATATTTATTTACAGTGGCGTTCTCACAATTATTCCCCACGTTGGTGCACAGAAAATTTTATTCAGTATAAATCTCTGAATAAAGCAAAAGAAGTGTATTCACAATTAACTGATATAATTAAAACCTTAAATATGAAAAATGTGTCCTGTAATAATAAATGGGAATCAGTGAGAAAAACTATATGTTCTGGATATTTTCATAATGCAGCCAAATTAAAATCTATTTCAGAGTATATAAATTTGAGAACTAATGTGTCATGTCATGTGCACCCCAGTTCTTCACTATATAACATTGGATATACGCCTGACTATGTAATATATCAAGAAATTGTTTTTACAACAAAGGAGTTCATGCGAAACGTTACTACTGTCGATCCCGAATGGTTATGCGAGCTGGGACCACTTTTTTTTTACATGAAAAATCTGTAAATATATGCATAAACCGTTAGGAGTTTATAAGGCACGGGGGGACAGAATATGTTCCCCATGCTATTATCTTCATCCGTATGCAACATGCACGTGAATTTATATCTACCAGATGCCTTACACAGCTTTTTGCAGTGCACCTCTCTTGGAACACTGAATCGCACACTCCTTTGGAGTTAAATATTTGCTTTTCCTTTTTAACGTGTTTTTATAGCACATATATATATATATATATATATATATATATATACTTTTGTGTAACCAAGGTATCCAAGAGTACACAAATGTGTATACAGTGTGTAAATTTTTCTCATTCCTGTCACAATTGTGGTGTCATTTTATTACCAACTACTCCACTTTTTTTATGTTCATTTTTTGATATATTTTTTTTAAAAATACACACAACTTTTTTCTGAGCCCTTAAGGGTGCTGCGTTTGATATATTTTTTTTTTTTTTTTTTTCAACCACTTCATAACTATGTATAAAAGAATGAATTTGCAAAAATATAAAGTTTTTACGAACCATTGATTGGTTTACACACACAGATATGCAAGGGGAAATTAAACCTACGATTACATATTTTAAGAATTTGTAATTTCATATTATGTCCCTCAACGATGGACACTTTTTGAAAAAAGGATATCAAAAGATTAATAATTATTCTCAGTTTTGCTCTTGGCCTAGCATCATACACTGTACACAATAATTCTATTCCATTTTAGTGTTACTATTTACTCAAAGCAGTTTTACATCATGTAGATAGTAGTTATTTGCTTTCCTGTGAATATTCATTACATCCCGAAAGAAAGCAATTTTGTAAGACATCCCCCTGTGAGACAAAAAACGTATATCAGTTCTGACAATTTCATTTATATTTGAGTTTACACACAACCATAATTTTGTATTCTTATTTTTAAACAAAAGTTTTTCTTAAATGGGAACTAATTTGATAGCATAGGTTAACTTTCCATTCACAGTATGTTTCTATGTTAAAAGGAGCAGAAACAATTTTATTATTATTATTATTTTTTTTTTTTTTTTTTTTTTTTATTTATTTATTTTATTTTTTTTTTTTATTTTGTCCCCCTTTAAAAAAATGTTAAATTTTGTCAAATTGGTAAAATGCGTTAACAAAATTTGATATCAAGTCAGATACTGTATGAGCTTTAAAAAGGATAGAAAAATAAAAATACGGGACTATTTATAATTTTATAACAGTTCCTGTAAAAAAGGGGAGAATAAAAAGATGTTGAAAAAAGTAACAGGAAAAAAAAAGGGGTACATAAAAAAAAAAAAAAAAAAAATACAAGAATAGGAAATATTGTTGAAACCTTTTAAAGGAATGTGGACACATGTTACAATAAAAATGAAATGTTAATTTTTACTTCTTTTTTGTTCTTTTTATAAATATCTTTAAATCCTGTTGCTTTTCATCAATATTTCTCCTTCTTATGTTTGTCAAATGTATTTATATGTAATAATTCCAAATATAATTTGCCAATAAATGTACATTATATGGAGTTATACCATTGCCCTTTAAAGGTAATGATATATTGTGCAAATTTTTAAATAAGAAAAAAAAAAAAAATAAATAAAATAAAACACTTGTTTGCACTTTATTATTTTCATCGTTGTAAAGAAGTGGGAAATATAAGCTATTATAATATGAGATATACTTAAATTTTTGATGAATTAAAAAAAAAAAAGGACCAAAGGGAAAAAAGTACTTATTTGTATCCCATTATGTATGAATGTTATCAAACAGCATACTTTTTCTCTCCCTCAAACAAAAATATATAAACGGTGTGCATATTTTTCCCATACATAAAAAAAAAATATGTACACGTATGTTATGTTTGTATGTATATATAAATGGATAAATGCATGTACACAAATGCGTATATGAATGTACACAAATGCGTATATGAATATACACAAATGCATAAATGCATGTACACAAATGTATAAATGTATATTTACAAACGCATAAATGTATATTTACAAACCCATAAATGTATATACAAATGTATAAATAACATGCATACATAGCACTGAGATGAAGAAAAACAGAAAAAAAAAGTAGTTGAAAAAATTGCATAAATGAAGTTAAGCAAAGCTCTGTTTTGTGCAAACGTAGCAAAACATGTTTGTGCCCTTTTGTGAAATTACGCTCATTTTGAATTATCCTAGTTTTTTTTTTATTTTTTAAACTTTTTTTTTTTTTAATACAACTCCTTTCCTTTAGCTATCTTGTCATATGTTATTATACACCACTTTGAAATTCAAACAAATGAGTAGGATTTCATTTTATTTTTTTTTTATGTTCACGCCCTCTCCCCCAACCTTTCAAAGTAAATGAAAAAATCAACGAACTATGGATGTAGGTGAAAAGGGCTTAAATTTTTTTGTTATGAATAAATATGAAAATCACATAAATCATAAAAATTCAAAAGAAAATAAGAATGAAAATTCAAACAAAGAGGGGGATGACATAAATAACGCAAATGGATATTATGATAAGGTTGATGTAAACGAGGAGAATGACCAATCATACGATGGATTTGTCACGATCTCAGACCAGTCCTCATGTGTGGGCTCGTTTTACAGAAACGATTTTTATGATGATTTAGATGAAAATGATAACAATAACGATGAAAAGTTCAACTCAGTGAATGGGACAAGTCAATCAGGACCCCCCTATTCATGCGACAATAATAGAAATGATTCAGAAGACTCCATGTCAGATGAAGAATATGCAACTTATATAGATCAAAAAGAAAGATATGTAAACAAAATTCTTAATAGAGGTGACCTGAATAGTTATGAGGACAATGATTACTTGGAACAAATAGAAAACACAGAAAAAAAATCGGAAAAAAAAAGTAACTGGAAGAGGCTTTTTTCCTTTAGCAGAAATGCTCCTTTTGTAGGGAAAAGAAATAATGCTTCTGAGAGTAACATCCCATCGGCTGAAAGTACATCCTGTTATAGGGAAGCGAATGGAGATCGTCTGAAAAGCCCAAGTTTCCCAAATGAACATTCACTTCACAGATATGAAAATCGTGATAAAAATTGTGATAAAAATTGTGATAAAAATTATGATAAAAATTATGATAAAAATTATGATAAAAATTGTGATAAAAATTATGATAAAAATTGTGATAAAAATTGTGATAAAAATTGTGATAAAAATTGTGATAATAGTCGTGAAAACAAGAGTGAGAAAAGTCGTGAAAACAAGAGTGAGAAAAGTCTGGGTGATACACAAGATAGCAACCCCGATGAGCGATGTGAACAGCAAAGTGAAGGGAGTGAAGACGATGAAGACGATCTGTATTCCGTAATAAGTGGGTCAGAGGGGGATAACGAAATTTTCAACGCCACTAGGAGAGACACGTTTGCAAGCATGGTGAATGCGTCAAGTGATAATGCAAACAAGGATGATAAAGAAATAAGCGAGCCTCATGATAATATTCTTGCAAATGAAGAGGAGAATCAAGATAAGCCAGATTCATCTCCACGTGCAAATTCATCTAAGAGGATTAAATTTGAGGACGAAATAAAGCAATATACAGATAATGGGAAAATAGCACCACAGAAAAAGGAAGAAAAACTGGATGAGAAGAAAGAACAGGCGAATGAATTCCCCCTCGCTACGAACAATCTTCCAAGCGATCACGACACCAAAAAGAGACAAAGAGGAAAAGAAAATCATTTTCAAAATAAAAAGAATTACGAATTTAAACAAATTTTATCAAACACTATTAACATGTGTCATCCGAAAATAAAGTGTGCAAATGACACACAAGAGATTATAAGCAACATGGAAAAAATATCAAAAATTGTTATACTAGATGATAAAAATAAAGAAAGTAGTGGTGCTACCAATGAGGAGGAAGAAAGCACGAATAGCCTTTACGATGATGTAGATAACATTCTAGACGATCGAAAAAAAATATATATGGAAAAAAAAAATGAATATCTTATGAATAAAGCAAAGAATACTACATTAACAAATGTTAGGGAGGATGAAAAAGGAGAGCAGCAATGCAGTAAAGGAAATCTAAAAGATACGCAACCAAACATTGGTAGTAAGAGCATGACCCATGGCACGAAAGTTACAGAAGAGGAGAAAATGAATGAAGAATCCAAGAATTTTATATACTATCTAAATAATGACATGATAGAATTAAATGAAAATGTTTTTAAATTACATCATGGAACATGTGATTATACGCATCGAAATTTATGTGCAAAAAATATCATAAATATTGTACCACACCTTCATAATATATATGAAAGTAAAAATTTAAGTTATATTAAGGATTCTCCAAATTTTCATGAAGTATATAAAGTTGTACCAGAATGGAAAAATTCCTTCGAATTATTGAATAAAAAAGCACAAGATGATACTGAAGATATGAAGAATATATTAAGAAGAATTGAAAATATTCAAAACGATTTAGGTGAACTGAGTAAAGATTTAACGGAAGATAAAAAAGAGTTCGAGAATATCAAATTTGAAACTGTGCAGCATGAATCTAAGATATCAAGTTTAGAAAAAAAGAGTAAAATGCTCATTAAGGGAGTATTAAAATTGGACAACATGTCTTTTAAACTAAAAAAAATCCATAATATAACCACGAACAATTTGAATAATTTTACCATAGTGGAAAATGTAAACAGATTGCTAAAATATATGGATAATGCATTGACTGATTATTCACAACTTTTCTCAGAAGAAAAAAGTATGGAAATTTTGAGATTTCAACCAATTGATAATGTATATAATTTTTTAACAAACACAGATGATGAGTCATGTTTCATTATGAATTTACTGAGAGAGGAACTAAAAGAAATGATATTAGAAAAGAAAGATCAGATGCAAAACATAATCAGAAGGACTATGTTATACAATGCATATGATACAAATACATACAAAGAGCATATTACAAATGCATTAAATAAACAGACCATAGTAATTAATCGAATAAAATGTAACATTCAGTGTAACGTAATTTTACTATTTGACATGTATAAAAAGTTTGCTAAAAAGAATATGAAAGTAATAAAAATTTCAGAAAATCATGTCAAAGATTATATAAATGAAGAAACAAAAAAATTGTATATAATAAAATCATATAATGATGCAAAAAAGAATATTTCCAAATATTTTAATTGTATTAATTTTACACGAAACAAACCAATTATTCATCCATTTTTTATTCATTTTTGTTTAAGCGACAAATTTGTACATCACTTTATCACATTTGTGTTGGATCCATTATCAGATCAAAATCAGAAAAATTTCTTGCAATATTGTTCTGTGCCTGGATTTAATTCCATGTTATTCATCGAAAAAATTGTCAAGTTGTATAAACAAGAAGAGCATTTTACGAAGAATGATACTTCATATGATTTTACTTCTGCGTATTCGAGAATTATCCTTTCCGATTTTTCAGATATGGTTAATAATCCTTACGCAAATCAGCAGTATGAAAAATGGAATGAAGAAAATCGTTACCTAATTGCTTTGAAAAATGCATCAGATGCTTGTTTCAAGTCTATTTTAACAAACAATCAATATGACCACTTTTCATGTTTGGACACTAATAATTCCTTCAATTTGTTTTACTATATACCCGATGGGATAACAAACATGACTAACAATTCAATAGGCCCCACTTATGCAAATTATGCACATCCATATAGTAATAGTAATAATTTCAATTTAAGCCTTAATACTAATAACCCGAATGCAGCCTTTGGAGTCTCCCAAATTTACAACATGAATAATTGCAATGCAACTCCCGCATTTCTTAATAGTATGATGATGAATAACAATTCCACACTTAGTAACAACATGAATAGTATGTTTTCTCAAAGTAATGGAAATTTATTTCGTAGTGATGCTTCTTCCCCCATGGGCATAAGTGATGGAGTCAATGCAACTTTCACCATGAATAGCAAGAATCCTCTAGTTGGTCTCTCCAACCAGTTTGGTGATATGAATAAACAGTTAGGAAGTTCAGTAAACACGAATCAGAACAATATGTTTGGAAATGTCTCAATGAATAACTTATCAGGAGGGGGAACAAGCAGCATATTTAACTACAACAATACCAGCAACAATGGAAACAATTTTATGTCGTCTGGATTTAATCAAAACAGAAGCAGTAACTCCTTTCTGAATAATGCACCTGGGGGAATGTTCGCCAGTGCAAATTCGGCTCTGATGCCTAGTAACACGAACCAATTGGATAACTCCACAAATCTGTTTAGAGGCAATGTGAACAGTTCTTCCAACCTGTTTGGTAATAATTTAAAACCCAGCGTTCCAAATATGTCTAGTAACATGTTCGCAAATAATGTGTCCAATAATCAACTCGGTTGTGGTATGAATAACCTGTTTAGTGGAAGTGGAAATAGTAGTGGTGATAACATGAGCAGGGGAAATTTCTTCAGTGATACCGGAAGTAGTAGCAATGCGTTAGGCATGTCTAACAATACACTGAAGAACACGAACACATGGATGTTTAATCAGAACAATAATTCTAATTCCAGTCATTTTGGTGGCCTTTCAACAAATAACGCAAATATTGGAAACACTCAAAATATGAAAAGTATACAAGATCATTTAGGCTCTCTGTTCAACAACGGCACAAATACATCGGCCATTGTGAACAATTTAAACAGAAATATAAGCAGCAATATAAACAGCAATATAAACAGCAATATAAGCAGCAATATAAACAGCAATATAAACAGCAATATAAACAGCAATATAAACAGCAATAATGGTAACATGTTTCAATCGCTTAACAACCAAAACAAAACCAACATCTTTTCAAGTAATAATAATAATAGTAACACGATCGGAAAAAACTTTAGCAATTCCAGTAATTCTTTATTAAGAGATGGAATGTTTTCATCATCTCAACAATCTGGTAGGAATCAAATGATGAATAATAATTTATTTTCCACAAATAAAGGTACAATGAATATTTCAACGAATAATAATGCATTTTTTTCAAACAGTATTGCAAATATGGGAACAACTCCTACATTTAATAATAGACAAAATTATGGCAATACGTCGAATAACACCACCACAGGTATAAACACAAGTAGTATCAACCAGAATGGTAACCTCTTTAGTAGGAGTGGTATGTTCAATAACCAATTGTCGTCCCTTAGTGGGAATAGTAATTATAACAATGCACAAGGAAACAGTAATAATAATATGGATAATTCCTTTTCTGCAAATAAATATGCAAACTATTTCCAAAATAATAACACACAGAAAAGTAACATATTTGGCACCACTTCTAGCAACTTATCAAGTAATAATAGTACCAATTTATTTCCCATCAATTCGAATAGCAAAAGTAGCAACATATTTAATAATGCAAACAGTAGTAACAATATGACATCAGGTAATATATTTAACAACAATATGTCATATGATAGCACTAGCAATAATTTAGCTTACAACAACAATGGTAATACTAACAATAGTTTATTAAGCTCACACAACAATCAATTTAGACCGAATGCAAGTTTCATGCCTGGAAGTAGCACTACACCGGGTACCAATAATAACTTGCTTTTATCCAACAACAATAGCAACAAATCTTCATTTATGTTTTCAAATGAAAGTAAAGGAACTAATAACATTGGAACACATGACGATAAATTATTTCAAAATTCAAGTAGCAATTTTTTGTCAAATAATAAAGCTGGAATGGCATCACCATCAAATATGTCAAACAGTTTGTTTCAAAAAAATACATTTTCTTCCATAAATCAGAACAAAGGATCTATACCCAATTTTAACAACTCTTCCCCATCAGACAATTTCGGCTTGGTAAACCACAATGCCGCTCTGATGGGAGGAGGAGGGACCTTGACTGGTATATCTAGTGGTGTGAATTTGAACACATTTAACAATAGCAATAATAGTAACAATACTAATAACCGATTTCAACAGAACAATTCATCGAATTTTACCTCATCCTTTAATTCATCCAATAAGACCAATACCATCTTTTCAAGATAATCATTTTGGCATAGAAATAAGAAATTTTATAATCGCCTTCTATCCCTAACAGTAATTCAGGAAGATTGCATGAATTTCTCGTTCAGAAGCTCCTGAAATGTATGTTCATACGTATGAAGACTTGTTCTGTATGTGTTTTTTTTTTTTTTTTTTTTTTTTTTTTATGTACCTTGCCCCCTGCCTTCTGATAGGTGCTTTGAAAAAAAAAAAAAAAAAAAAAAAAAACATCTTATTTTTATTTTGAATATAAGTCCTTATATAACATTTTATATTAAATTTTTCAAACATTCCAAGAGAGATAACATATGTATGGATATGTATATACTCCCCCACAGGTCCTGTCTGTTTTGTCATATTTGTCTCCATTTGCATATATAAAATCCCCGCGTCTTTTTTTCCGTGTTTAGTTTATTTTGTTATTTCTCTTTGCATTTTGCGTTTTGCATTTTACATTTTGCACGTTTTACCCTTTTTTTTTTTTTTTTTTTTTTTTTTTGTGCACAACCAATATGAAAATTACATTTATGAAAGAAGTTGTATTAAACTAGATTTAACGTAAATTTTGTGTTTTTTTATCTCTATTTTATTTTAAATAAATCGCAAACATTTAAAGTTAGCATTACATATGTTTATCCATTTTAATTTCCCTCTTTTTTCTTTTTTTGAATTAAAAAAATACATGTGTTTAAAAACGTTTATAAACAGTTTTATACCCCCCTCCCCAATTTTGACCCTTCGATCATCTTAAAAAAAAAAAAAAAAAAAAAACGTAATAATATACGAAACAAAAATACGTACTATAACTTCTTTCTTATGGAATAAAAACTGACATGAGTGGAAGGAACATGAATGGTGAAAATGCACAAAATAACGTACAAAAATAGTTTTTTCGAATTTTCATTTATTTTTTTGTTTCGTCGGATAAGGAATGGATCTACTAACTCCGTTAGTGTTTTCTTAAAACATATAATGCAGCCAAAGTTATGGTTAACACTGAAGTTGCTTGATCGACTATAGGAAATAAATGCGAGCGCACCACACATCACAGGATTTAGGGAGCCCGAGATGTAACAATTTACCCGCACTTTTTTTGACAAATTATTCCCTTCATCCTCACAAAAAAAAAAAAGAAAAAAAAAATGAATAATATATTTTTCGTTTTTTAATTTGTCTATATTACTCTTATTTAAATATAAAATATATTCTATGTCTCCCTTCACATATAACTTGAATAATCCCCTTTTTAGAGTCACAAAAATGTTGTTACTATGAAATACAAATTCAATGTTATATAAAAAGTACCTGTCTCATTAGCACCTTATTAGCAATAAGTGCACATACAAATCCGATTACTTTTTGATTACTTTTAAAATATGAAATTATTATATATATTGTTTTTCTTTTTTCAGTTCCTCTCTTAGTGAATTCTTTATAATTATATGAACCATTTGCAAAATCAGTATCATTATAGGACAATATTTCTCTCCACCTTTGTATAAAATATAATTTCATATAAACACCCATGTCATAACGTAATAATGCTAGTATTATATACAATCCTAAGAATAAAATTATAAATAACTTTTTTTTTTTTTTTTCAAAAGGGAGCTAAGAATTTACATAAGCTGTTCCCTTTGAAAATATATCAACAACATTTTCATTAACTTATCTCCTTATAGTATGTTAAAGTATTATCATTACTATGAATTTTAAAAAATAATTTTCATCTCAGTGATTTAAGTCAAAAAAATTTATAAATATAATCAAGGATAAGGAAAATTTTAAGACCAATGCATAATGTAAAGTATATTTTTTTTTATACTTGTATAAAAATTTCGAACAGTGCAAATAGGAAATAGAACTTGACTTCTCGTTTGCACGCATAAATGCCAGTTTTATAAGTATTATCAGCATGATCATCAAAAAAGTACCTATTTGCTTTTCATTCTCAGAGCCCCCTTGGTTAACAGTTTTATGGTGTTTACTATCTAACACCTTGTTAAATGAAAATACATAAATAGTTAACATTTAAAGATACCTTTTGTGGTAACTTTATATAAAAAGACTTTAAAAAAAAAAAAGAAAAAGAAAATCATCATTTGTTGTTCAAAGCTTTAATGGACACATTTTTGCAAATGTGATGGCTTTTCATATTTTTAATTCAATAAGTATAACTGTAGCTTAATATTTGATTCTCCCCCCTTTGGGGGTTAATTTCATATCCAGCTTTTCGTTTTGAAGTGATTATTTTTATTATTTTTTTTTTTTTTTTCATCCATTGTATGACAAACAGAGATATACAATCTTCTCCTTCACAACAGTTTCGTAGTATGTTCCTTCAAAAGATAGCACCATAACTATATAATTTTCAGTTTTAATGTCTAATTTAACTCTGTTTTCCATCAGATTCAATTATTTAACTTATCCCTGAGTTCCAGTTTGTTGAAACTATTCTAAAGTTCCATCATCATTCTTTACACTTTCTTACTATCCATCATCTCCATAGATATCTTCAGCATATATCCTATCACAAAAATCCCCTCATTCTTTGACTTCATCTTAAGAAAATTTGTATCTAAAATAATAGATTCAATTACGAAAAGGGGACTGTCTTAATTTCATCATTTTGCTATAACTATTAGGACCATTTTTATTCTCTCCCAAGCATATCAAAAATGAATTTCTCATATTCTCCAATAAGTATATACGAACCTGAATTGAATTGGAGGGAAAGTCATAAAAATTTTCCTTCCTCTAGATTTTTCCAAAAATTATTCTCTCTTTGTCTTTGCAATATATCATATTCCAGAACATTTAAAAATTACAATTGTTTCATCATCTGTTGTAAACACAGAAAAAAAGGGTTGCACCATTGAACCCATTCTCTACTTCATTATCACATTTATTTTCCTAATCAGCAGAACTTGTGCTTACGTGAACAGTTATTATACATTTTTCTTTAACAGGTATAAAAGCATAAATACCACTTTTAAAACGATTTTCACTATAAAACTATTTTATCTCCATCGTAGGTATGTTAAGAAATTTCAAAAATGTACATGTTATGGTTTCTTTAAAAAAAAAAAAAAAAAAGAAAAAAAAAATTTACTTTCTGTATTTATTCAAAAAAGCTAACTTGTTTGAGGAATCATATATAACTATGTAATTCTTAAAACTCGAAATTTTGTAAACGTGTATGAAAATGGGTCCCCTAGAGTTGCTTAATGGCCTTTCCAAGATCCATAATCCAAATGACAAAAATTAAAAAAATAAAAAAAAAAACGAAAAAGGGAGAGCAAAAAAAAAACAGACTTGAAAATCCAATGTATACACCAACGCTTTCAGAAATGGAAAAAAAAAAAAAAAAAACACAAACTTCACATGTGTATATGCTCGTATACATATGTCCATCTAAATTTCCTTTTCAACGATTATTATTTCTTTTTATGTATATTTCAGACATCACAAGGAAGAAGTAATCGACGCCTAAAATAAAATAAAAATAATTATATTTTATATCCCTTTTACAGAATGCATAATTAATATGACCGTTCCTCATAAAGAAGAGGAATAGACTAGCAAAAATAAAAAAATAAGACAAGGTAAGGCAAATTTAAGAGCGCATCACTTTTCTTGCTTAAATATAAAGCCATGGCATTCCTATTACCTCTTTCATCTGAGAGCAAGTCGAACAATCCTACATCATGAGGAATATTACACAAATAAATTCATCACACGTTTTTTATTTAGCATAATTTAGCACAGTTTAGCTTACTTTTTAATGTTTTTAACACAAGTTAATAGTTTCAAAAACTCAATTATAGCCATTAATTTCACACGAAAATGTTAAAAGCGTTTCATAATTATTCCCAGTTTAAGTTGCTTCAAAATGTGTTTTTAACATACCTCAATTGCTCCTTCCGTTTCGTTCCTAGATTAGTATTATTTCGGTTTTGTTCTAACGTATTTTTTAATAATCGGATTATTCTTACCTGATTTGCTCAGGTTCTTTTTCATCACTAAGTCGATAAACACTTTTGCATAAAATAAGTAAAAAACGAAAAAAAAAGGAGAAAAAAAGGTAAAAAAAAAATAAAATAAAATAAAATAGAGTAACGTAACGTAAAACATATAAAAAACAAACAGAATGAAATAATGATAGAAAATTGTTAATTATCCATTTTAAGTAAATGCTTACACAACACATACACAAAAAAAAAAAAAAAAAAAAAAAAAATGACGTTAGAGGAATATTTTTTAAAAGCATTTTACTTGTTATTTCAAAAAAATGAATATATGCATTGAGATCGGAATAGGCGGAAAGGGTGGCCTGATGAAGTGCGGATTATACTTAAATATGCCCGTAAAACAACAGCAATATTCCTGTAAAGTTCTCAAAATGTGTCTTCAGATGGAGAGGGGAGGGGGGAAGTCTTGAAATTTATACTAGTAGACTAAATGACAAGAATTATATAAATATGAAATATCATTCCACGCAGATGTCATTAAAAATGGAATACTTGTTATAGTACAACTTTTCAATACTCTTGGCCGTGTTATAATCTCCAAAATTTTTCAAAAGGAGGGAAGAACTTTCAATTAATTTTTTAACAAATTCTTGATCAAATTGATCTATTTCTTGATTAGCCCAAAAAATAGAAGCTTTTTGCAAGTTGTCAAGGATTTCTATATTTTTAATTCTTTTTTCAAAAACGTCCATCCAGTATGTAGTGATTATATGAATAATTCCTTCAATGTCTAATTCGTTTTTTCCTTTGGTTTTTTCCCATATGTTACTTTTGGGAATTTTACTATCAACTAGCCATTTATTTCCATATTCAATGTCTAGGATTCTTTCTATGATGGGTGATAAATGTGTTGACAAAATATGGAAAATGTTTAAAATAATATCTAATATAATATATTCATTATTAATATATATGTTACTTTGGATATTCATCAGCAATGAATGAATTAAACTAGAGGGGTAGATTCTTCTATTGTTTTCATCAATCCTTAATTTAAGTATTACATCATCATTTATGTTATGACTACTCAACAAACTATGGGCATTAATTATTATATTTTCACTAGAGTTATATAAATTTCTATAAATTATATTTCCAATATTCCATGAGATGTATAAATAAGAATTTATGGGAATGTTATTCGAATAATTATTTCCATGCATACAACAGAAAAAATCACGAGCTGCTGTGATATTAATATTTGTAAATGTATATGTCTTATTTATGTACAAACTATTCGAAGTAACATTTCTTTTTTTTAATAAATGAAAGTTTTTATCTTGTATTACATTTCTTCTAAAATCTTCATGCTTTAAATAATTAATACTACTAGTACTATTATCTGTGCTATAAATTTTCTTATTATTTTTTAGACTTATTATATCATCCGTTATTTGTGCTTTATCCATATGATGGGACTTATTTATCATTTCTTCTACAGCATTGGAGTATAGGGATAGGGAACTTTTTATTTTGGAAAAATTGGAAACGTGAGAAGGAGAAAGGTTTTCAAAATTTCCCATCTTGAAAAAATCTTTTTGATTTCTCCATTCGTCATCATTACAATCATACACATCATCATACATCATTTTGAAGTCACTCGGGTTGACTAAATCTTCGTTCAAATTATTCTCATTTGATGCATTATTCTGAAGATACTGACAAAATTGACGAATCACATTGATACTACACTGATATATAACATTCAAATTGGTATCAATATTGTCCTTCGTGATACCATACTTGTTAATAATATTATTAGTTAAAGCTCTACATTCTAGTATTTTTATTGGAGGATAATAATAATATTCCAAAATGTGAAACACAGCTGTACATTCATTAAATATTTCTACGTTTTTAATTATAGTATATTTCGTAGTATTTTTTATATTACATTTTATCTTGGAATTTACACTATTGATATCCCAAAAAATGTTTAAATAACATGGCTCATTCATAAAGTTGTATTTACAAAATCCGTTGATGCTTGAAAACATCCCATCACTATTACATCCAAATTCACTGCAACGCATAGAAGAAATTTTTTCACTTGGTAGTTCTACCCAATTCCCCTCTGTCAAAACAGAGGACTTCACTCCTTTGCTATCAGATAGAGATAAAGTTTGTCTTGTAAAATTTATAATCAAAATGTATAAAGATTTGTGAGCTTTTCGTAATCTTTTTTTCCATTCATAATTTTTAATATTTATTATAAAACTTAATGGTAGTATTTCCATTAAGTCTTCATTTCGATAAGAACTATATGTCATTCTACCATTTTGTAACGTATTATCCTCGTTATTATAATTATATCTAATTTCATTTTTTTTAATTGACTCATTCATACACCTTTCATATCTTAATTTCTCTTTTTCTTCTATAGTTCTTATATTTAAAATTCTCAATAAACCTTTTTTTAATTTTTTCTTATGATATTCAATGAATCTCTTCCCTTCATCTGTTTCTAAAATGCTTATGTAAAATTTACTATTATATGTGTTGTCAAAACTATGTTTTATTATGAAATAGTTCTGTGGTGATAGCATTTGTGTCGTATCATTTTTTATGTTCATTCCTAAGACGGCTGATGCTGTGTTATCACCCAATAGAGGAATATCAAATCTAGCATTTAAAATATAATCTTCGTTATTAATCACCACACAGTATTGTAAAATTCCGTAAAAATTACCCATCGTTTTAGTAAATTTAGCTATGCATTTTTCTTCTCCTTTGCTCTTTAAGCATTCTGGAGGAGTAACCAACCAGATACCATGTTTCACTGAATGCATATATCTATAAAATGCACAACTCGTACCATTCAAAATTCTTATTTCGCATTCCCTGTTTTCCATTATCCTTTTCTATTAGTGATTAATTACGTGTTTTGCTTAACAAAGCGCAACCTTTTAACCATGTAACGTGTCACTCTTTTTACCAAATCATAAATACCATATTTTATTTTATTTCATTTCATTTCTTTTTTTTTTTTTTTTTTTTTATATCCATTAACATAACATTTGCTACTGTCCCAACATTAAGGGTCTTTTCTTTTTATTACGCTTTGATTAATATGTGTCTGTGCCTTGCTACAACAATGATGATTCATATGGACTAGTAAAACATAAGCATATATGTACGTTTCTGATTATATCTTTTTTTTTTTTTTTGCCTTCTTCAAGAAGGTATTGTACGTACTTAAGTTTAGGGTACGGAAATTTATTGTGCAAATAATCTCCCCTCTTATGCCTTTTTCATTGCTGTTTTACCTAATATATGTGTTCATTTATCAACAAAAACCTCAAAGTAGCTTAATTCGATAAGAAATTTTCGTTCAGCATTTCTTTGAGTACCATTTATGCACAGGCAAAAAGTGCAGTATTGTATATATATATATGCACGTATGTAAAATACTATGGGGTATTAAAAAGTTTTTTTTTTTTTTTTTTTTTTTTTTTTTTTTTTTTCAAAAGGTGTAAATAAAGCAATAAAATGTTTTTTTATTTTATTTTTTTGAAGCTATTACTCGCGCTCTCTTATCCTTGTTTTAAATATGCTCTAAAGTATAGCCCAATTGGTGTGTTTCTTTTGATGTGTACGTATAAGTATATTTCTTTATGTAAATCATTTTTCATGCTCCATTTTTCATGTTTCATTTTTCATGTTTCATTTTTCATGCTCTATTTTTCATGTTTCATTTTTCATGCTTCATATTTCGTGCTCCATTTTTCATGCTTCATTTTTGTTTTTATTTTTTTTTTTTTCTCACCAACATGCATGAAATGGGTAACGCCGAATTTCATCCCATTTGTTCACTGTGAATAAATAACATTCTACTATGCATGGCTCATGCGCGTGTTCCCCCCTTATTCCCTACAATAAATTGCCAAATGTAAGATATAGAATTGCACGACCACCATTTTGCTTTCCTTTCATTTATCGAAGGGCTATAATTCTCGCAATTTCTCAGTGTTGTTAAGTATAAATATGCTTTTAACACCTTGCGTAATCTTATTTATAAGTATGCTTAAAAAAATGCAAGAGGAGGTCGATTTGTTTGCATTAAATGTTTGTACGCGTGAACTCCAAATTGGAACATTTCCGACGCTGTAAATTCGAGAAAAGAAAAGGAGAAAAGTGTAAATTATTCTAAAAAATTAACACATATATACACTAGTATACATATACTTCTACAAGTGACACATACGAATTTACACAATTTATAATTTTAAAACAAGTTACACTTATTGAATCTTTTTTCCAATCGTTTTAACGGTTACAGAAACTGAAAAAAAGTGTGTATTATTACAACGAAGTATAATTTCTACATTAGTGTCTCCCCCAGAAAATCAAAAAAGCTTTCCGCGCAAATATTTATGTATACATATATACACAAATGTATATATAGTGTATGCCTACTGTGATTCCCTCCTTTATATTCACAATATTCTCATGAAACTTACATAAGCATGACTAAGAAAAAGTTACATATAAATGTTAATATGTTATCTTTCATGTCGCGAATTACACTGCTGAAACTTCAAAAAAAAGGAGGGCTGATCAGCTTTCTTATTCCACCTTTCCTTTTTCGAAGGTTTAGGTTTCAAACACAGAGTAAAAGACTTTTCTAAAAGTTTTCTAGCACAGACCTTACACAAAGGTGATAGGTAAACTTTACCTGCTCAAATGCGTATATAAGTATGTATATATATACATACATATACACATATACATTTTATCGCACCTGGTAGAACAACGATTTGTGAAAAAGTTTTTTGGATAGTAAATATTTTTTAAAAAATAGCAAACCTTAAGGGCATTCGCACGAATATATAAATAAATTCAAATATTTCACTTTTGCAATCAGGTTATTCGCTACCCAATGGGGACACCCTTTTAGCCTATGTGTATATTTTTTGGGGTTTATCATTATATGTAAATGTATATATCAAAATGTAAAACTCACAATAATGTATAGTTGGAAAAAAAATAAAAAAAAAAAAATAACCCCTTAGTTTTATTGCTGCTCACTGAAATGTGTAGGTGGAATATGGTTAAACCAACATAAAAATAATTTCCCATAATGATCAATTATAGTTTCTTCTCTTTTTCAACTTGGATGTAATAATTTTTTATTTTCCTCTCCTTCATTCACAAAGAAAATTACGTTCTGCTTCTAATATCCAAAAAAAAAAAAACAACGATCATATTATCGCTTTTCTAAATTGTAAATCGTATCTATTTGACAAAAGCAGGGAATGTTTCTTAATCGAATCTTTACATAGTGAGGGAAAGTGTAAAAACCCACAAAAAATTCAACATTCGTAAATTATCATATATGTTTTTCTTTTTTAATATCTACATGTTTATAAAATTAAAAAAAAAAAAAAATTATTTTTATTTTTAAATTGAAATTTTTTTATAAATATTTGCTATAGGATTATATGCATTATCAGGGTCATATAATAAATATTCCAGTATATGTGGATGGTGTATGGGATAGGTTTAAAAAAAAAAAAAAAAAAAAAACAAAAAATGAACGAAAGAAAAAAAAAAAAAAGCATAAACAATATGGAACAATATTCAACATAAAACATAACATGCGAAATATAAATTGTCGCAATAAAATAAATATATAAAACAAAGACAATATACACGATATATGCATTGTATATGTATATTTTTTATTTCTTTTTTTTTTTTTTCTTTCCCTTCTTTTTGAGGTTGGTTTTGTGTGACAGATTTTGTGAAAAATAAGTGTTTCACAAGGTACGAATATATGTACATATGGGGGCGGAGAGCGTAATGGTAAAAGTATGTACAGATGGAGTATGTAAATCTGTGCATATTTTTCTTGGCCTTCAAAACTTATAAATACATTTAGCGATGATGTATTTTTTTTTTTTTTTTTTTTTTTCTCTCTTTTTTTTAAATATACTACGTGATCTTATTATTTCATTACTAAAACTGAACATTGTTAATAATACTTAAGTGATACCTACATTCATAACTTCTCTAAACTCGAGGGATGGATTTATCCTTTAATTTATACTTGAACATCTGTTTTATATATTTACTACCACACTGATACAAATTCAAACTTGATAGAAATTGCTCTCATATCACTACGTTTTCTCATTATCAAAATGTGACATTCTTCTTATTATTGGCATTGGTTTGTATAAATAAAATCATACATCTTGAATACATATGTGAGTCCTTATGTGCAACATATGACACATATTTACATACACGTTTCCATATATATATACCCATATATACATCTATACATATGAAAAATATAGTGCAATAGACACAAAGTTAAATGCTTTTTTTTATATGTTTTAATTTTGGAATGTTATCAAACATGTACTTGGCCTGTTCCTTCAGGTCAACATAATATGGGTGTGCAATTTGACACATCTTTGTTATGTAAACATTATTAATATGGTTATATAAGAATATTGCCCAAGTAACCATGTAAAATAAAACACTAAAATTTACAAAGGATAGAAAATTTCCAATTGCATAAATCACAATAATTACAGTTACATTTTCCATTCTGTTCGTCCAAAGTAAATATTTTCTCACTAATGTCAACTGATCATTTATTAATTCATATATATACATTACACAACTCTCAATCATTTCTTTTGATACAATTTCTAACTTGTCACTCTCCTTGTAATCTGACGCTTTGTGCACTTGCAAAAATACAAGTAGCCCACTTAATAAAAGTAACAAAATGCATAAGGTACATATGACTTGCAAAAATGTCTGGTTGAAAAGGTATAATAATATATATAATGCATTTATCGACGCAAATATCGATAAATTTACGATATTCTTTGAATTCATATTCATCTTCTCAATTATTGTGAAAAACAAAAAGGGGACTCTGGATTGATACTTCAAAAAAAAGTTGCTATATTTCTCAAAATGAACTTGCTAAATATGTTTTCGCATATATACAGCTTGGGCAATCGTATATGTATATATCACTAAGTGGATACAAAGTATATTAAACATATACTGTTGTATATATGACTTTTAAATATGCGCATATATCTATTGCTATAAAAGCAGAAGCATGTATATTGTATTTATTCTTCTCTCTAATACATATACATATAAATATATAAAGTACTTAAAATACTACGCATAAATAGCTTTCCTTTCGCTAGTTAATACATCCAATTTAATTTCATACACTGTATAAAATTATATACATTAAAACGTATCCTCGCTAGAAGTCATGGAGAAAATAATGCGCAAAAGAAAAGGAAATAAAATGGAAAAATATATATTGTGGTGGTGGGGGGTAATTGTGAAATAAAATATATTTTAAAATAAAAAAAACAAAAATGGGGGTGGCAAAATTATAAAATTTTTTTCAAAGTGTAATGAGCATAACGTATTTGTGATTTTTATTTTTAATATTATTATGTTTAAATATTCATGTTAAATTATTTATTATTTACATTTTTTTTTCATGAGCATTTTTTTTTTTGGTTTTTTTCCCTTTTTTTATTACATGGTATATGCGATTTTTTCACATCTATTTCAAAGGATAAAATATAAGAAGTATTACAGAAAAAACACAAAATCTCAAAAAAGAAAAAAACGAGAAAATTTAAATATGCCAAGAGGGCATTGATGGAAAAAGATTTTTTTCACTACTGCACAATGTAAACGTAATGTATATCATCCAATTTTTTTACAGTTCATTTCATACGCGTTTTTTGGATATAATATGAAATAATTAATATGCATATAATATATATATACACGTTAGTATTCCTAATATTCGCAAATATGCACTACCGCTACTCGTACATACAATAAAATTTTTTACGTATCCATTTCTTCGCACTGCACGTTCATAAATTATGTTTGAAATTTTATTCAAACAATTTACATATCTCATCCCAATTTATTGCTTATGTATTTATATATAAATATATATATATATATATACACATAAACATTTATGTAGCACCTTATTTTATATTTCTTTAAATTAAAAAGCCCCTTTTGACGAAAATTTTTCCATTTTTTCTTTTTTATTTATTTTTTTTTATCACGTCTATGAAAAGTTACGGATAAACAGTCGTGCGGTTGCGTTGAGCTTAAAAATTTTTAAGTGTATCAAAAAAGAACATGATCAAAAAAAAAAAAAAAAAAAGAAAAAGAAAGTGCGAATTAAATAATATCCCATATAATATATTTTAAATACTAGTAGTACTGTTTATAAACAATGATTCTAACGCTTAGAATATGTATATGAACTGCTTACAATATGCACACCATATAGACATAACTTTCCCCCCCCCCCAAAAAAAAAAAAAAAAAATATTATAATATCGTCCATACCGTATGCCCACGTAGTTCTTTTATCCCAACCTTGTTAATATCCAGAAAACTGCACACACTTTGAACTGTCGAAATGACAAAATATCATGTGCGAATTAATCATCCTTTTTACAATCCCTTTTATGTGCTAGTTTCCCATCAGAATATAACGAAAGTGTAAACCCATTTTATGATTATTTATGGCCACCCTTTACGTTGAACCATCATGTCTCTTTGTGTAATTTATTCTTTCTAGTAAAAGGTCATAATAAAGGGTCATAATAAAAGGTTATAAAAAAGGTTAATCGAACGTGCTCATTTCTCGCTTTATTATGTGCTCCCAAAGCAAGACAAATTTTCGCATAGCATAAGGATATATTAGCACGTATATTTTTAATTAGCCCTGAGAAGTTAACCTTTACCCTGGAATTATTCATATATAACAAATGCTTGACATGGCTGTAAATAGACTCAAATATTTGGATTTATATATAAGGGCTTACACGAATGGGTACTTGTAGCATAATTTATTATAAAGAGGATGAGTAATTTCTGTTTATCCCATACATATGTATACACATATGTATGTATGATCTCATCCTCAAACCCTTTACATGCAACTAAAAGACTAGTGCAAATTATGTCATGAAAACTGTCACAGATAATTAGTCGGACCTAACGGATGTATTTGACAAATCGTGAAAGTGTTGAGAGAAGTACTATAGGAAATGAAATAAAAAAAAACATATATCAAAAGTGAAAACCTATATCAAAAGTAAAAACATGTCCAAAACAAAAACATATATGGAAAATAAAAACGCATAAAATGAGCAATAAAAAGAAAAATTTACGTATGCATCCATAAAAATGGAGATCCTGGTGCTACTATTGACCAAATCTTTATTATAAGAATATATCTCCTAATTTGAAGATATAATTAAAAAATGATTTCCTTCATAAGTATGCGGAGATTATAAAAGGTGTTTACAACACTTTGTGTGTGTATCCTGTTATGTAACTCGTGATGTAAGGGAAATCTATATTGTTTGAGATCCTTATTTCCATGGAATTGTTAAGACATCTACCAAAGAATGCTTTGTATCACACAGTAGAAATTTTCTGAACATACGACTAAGCAAACAGTTTAGGTATTATCCAATGAGAAAAACTTATGTACCATCGCATCTTCTTCTAAGTCATATAAACTACAAGTCTCTTTTTCTTTATCACTCTCGAGAAGTTTAGTTTTACTGTTCACGTCGATGTTATGTTCGTCCCTATGACAACTGCTATGATCACTTCCATATTCCCTGTAACCCTAGCAAAATGACAAATTATGAATTGTCAATGTGACAGTATTCGTAAATTTCTGTCCAAACCACTACCACTTTTGCAGAATAAACATGAGAATAATAACTTCAGAATATAGATATTATTTTTTTTCTCCTTTTGTTTATTTTATTTTATTTTTTTTTTTTCTCTTTTTTGTATATTACAAAATCACGCATTCTTTCTTCCCGCAAGCGCGTCATTACGTTGTGATTGTGCTCTATGACATTGGCTGTGGTAGAAAAAAAAGTTAAGTACATAGAAAATTGCACAAGTTTGATTTTATCATTGCATTGTTCAGAATACTTTAAGCCCATTTCCCTGGAATTCACCATTCACTATCTTGTGCAAAGGTGTTGACTGTTTGTCTTACTAAAGGATATGGGGCTTTCCGTGTACGCCTTAACATTTGTTGGCGAAGGGAAGTAATGGAAAAAAATGGGGCGATGTTTTCTATGCAGTGATTTTATTCTCATTCCGATGGCATCTTCATTTAATCTAAGTAAAAAATTGGAGTAAATGAAAATATGAATGGCTTAGCCAATAACAGCCTCATCTGCCTATTGGCGTTTTTCTCATTATTGTTCTTCAAATCATATTATACTCCATAGTTTAGTTATTTTTATTTTCTACTCTTCGATTTCTTTGGGTTGAATATCCTCGCTAACTAGTGAAGTGTCTGAGCTGCTAAACTCCACATCACTGTCAGAGCCTAAAATCATTTCGGTTCAATTTGGACGAAAAGAATGCAAATATTTTATTTAAGTGCGTGAAGATATATGTATATATACACATTAATATTTGCGAAAAGGTAAAGACAGTAAAATATTCTCTCTACATACTGTACAATATTTACCTATGCTGAAATCTTCATCCTCCAAATATATTGAATCAAGATAATCATTGTAATTTAACCATAAATTTAGAACATTAACTGAAATGGAGTCAAAAATGGAATATAAAATTATAATTTTCTTTAAAGGCACTTGGGTCATTGTTTCTCATTCTTTTTTTTTATTGCGTTAAAATCAATGTTTTAAAAAAAATATGTATTCCTCAGAATATTTCATAATTTTTTTTTTTTTTTTTTTTTTTTTTTCTTAACAACTTACCCGTTTCATGGTCCACAGTATGATGTATTTGTTCGTTTTGTCTTTTTATCTCCCTAAAGCGGTTTTGATGTTGGTCATTTTTTTCAACAAGTTTTTTTATGTATCTTAATTCTTCCTCGATTATTTTTACTGGCTCTTTGTAACTGAAAGGAATGCCCATGGATAATTATAAGTATCAAAATAAAAATTGAAAATAATGCATTAACGACTATATTACATCTTATGGTAAAATGTACTTAAATATAGAAATATTCCGTTATTACGTTATTATAGTAGTCATTAATATTTTAATGCCAATTAAAACAAATGTCTAAAAAGAATAAGGCGTAGGGAGAAAAAAAAAAAATCGATTTAACTAACACAAATTGAGCTAATTGTGAATACTATTAATCGACTTCGAAAAGACCCCAATTGGCTTATGAATTTGTGTACGATAATATTTATATTTCTTATCTAGCTATTTTCCCGTTTTTCTATTTTTTTAATTTTTCTGTCTTTTTACATATCTAATCCCCTTTAATGAATAATCGACTAAATTATCGCTGATTTTCAGAAATGCATATTTCCTAATCAAAGTAACAATCTTTTTGAAAATCAGTTCCGTAAAGCAGCAAAAAAACACACCTAATAATGGGAATGATTCAATGTGGAGAAGTGGGGGTTGTGATATGTATACTTGCATTCATGTGATTCTCTATATGTATATAAGAATATACAAATATGTACGGGACATCCTCACGAGGTCCCCTTTTTATTGTAGAATTCTTGCACACAGCATTTATCTATTTCATTTTATTACAAGATATAATTTTTCTTCGACCACTGGACGCATAACTTCGGGATGTAATAAGAAGAACCAGTAGTAGTATCAACAAGTATATTACAAGCATCTTAAATCCTGTAACAAATTCTGCAAATTTTTTCGAAATAAAACAAAAAAAAAAAAAAAAATGATTGTCACATTTAAATTGTAATTTTTTTCTAAAAAAAAAAAAAAAACTTTTTTTTTATATATATTCCTATATTTATGTTTACTAGTGATAGACTCATGGTGATTCTTTATTTTTATTAAAATATGTATAACCTCACTAAAATCATTTTTAAGTCCTTTTAAAAAACTATCAAATCTGAAAAAGCAAAAAGGGCATAAATATTGGGTAAATAAAATAAAAATAAATAAAATCCGAAAAAAGGTATTGTCAACATGCTTGGGTAAATACGTCTCCCTCCGCACACAGGAAGCCTCACATGGATATGCATGTTCAAGATCAATTATAGATCCGTTTAGTTACCTATTTGTATTTTCTATTTGCTTGACTTGTGCATGTTCTATTAACTTCATGTTTTCTAAATTGGTAGTCATCTGCCTGGTTATGTTTACTGAGGTCTCCGCGAGTCTATTAATCTTTTCCATTTTTTTAGAGGCCCCGGGGGTGGAGATACATAAGGGAAATCAAAGCGTGCATATATATATATAAAAAGGTGTATAAAAAGGGGTATAAAAAGGTGTATAAAAAGGGGTATAAAAAGGTGTGTAAAAAGGGGTATAAAAAGGTGTGTAAAAAGGGGTATAAAAAGGTGTGTAAAAAGGGGTATAAAAAGGTGTGTAAAAAGGGGTATAAAAAGGTGTGTAAAAAGGGGTATAAAAAGGTGTGTAAAAAGGGGTATAAAAAGGTGTGTAAAAAGGGGTATAAAAAGGTGTGTAAAAAGGGGTATATGTGCTCTTATGCGTGCATGGGTGTGTCTATTTAGGTACACATTTGTACACCCGCACTCGAACCAGGTGCGTAATATCCTCACATTTTCATCAGTTCGTCTATTCCATTCTGATGACTGTATGTAAAAGCAAATATCATCGATGTGGTTTAGCTCGGAGTGATAAATCTGAAAGGCAGTATCAGACATTCTGTCACTGGTAGTACAATTCGTTACAATTTTGTATTTTAAATTTTCACATAAAATGTTTTTTAAATAGATATCTTCACGTGTCACATCTTCTTCAGAGGTAATTTTGTAACTATTGTTGAAATTGTTATCAGTGCTAGAATATATATGATTCCTTTTAGAACTTGAAGAAAAAACGTCATTTGAGACACTCTCATATTTATTATCATCATTTTCAATATCATTAAGACATGGATTTTTTGTTTTTTCAATTTTCCTTAACTCATCTAGGTTTAACATTTTATAAAAATTTTCATTTCTAAATTGATCAAACAAATTGTTGTTATATAAATATATTTGTAATTTATTCAACTTCTTTGGGTTTAATATACAACCCGATTTTTCGTCAGGAAAACTTCTTACCGATTTTACAAAAATGCATTTCGTTTTTGCTAAGGCCAATAGGGATTTATTATTTTCATTTATTTCATTGCAGTTATACACGTTTAAGTTGTTTAGCTGGTCTAGTACGTATTCGTAACATTTTATTTCTTTTACATATGTACTATCCTCCTTTTCATCCCATTCTTCATTTTTTTCATTTTTCTCATTTCTACCATGTCTTCTTCTTTTTTTTTTCTTTTCTTCATATTCAATTTCTGCCTTTTTTTTTGCCTTCAGCACATCTTCGAATGCCTCTTTCCCCCTTTTAACCCTCTCTACTAATAGCTCTGTATTGCTAACATACTTGAACTTACATTCTGTCCATACTTTTAATTGCGCAATTGTTATTATAAGAATGAAGATATATATCATAGTTACCCTTTGATGATATATAAGCACGATGTTTTTTTTTTTTTTTTAATATTTTTTTGTATTTTTTTTTTTTTTTAAATTCGTTATTTAGGTCTGCCCCTATAATGCATACACGCATATATAGGCAATGTACATATACAATGTCTCCTTTTTTTTTTTTTTTTTTTTTCCATTTTATCGTTACAAAAAAGGAAAAGAAAAGGAATATATATGTGTATGTGTACACATTTGAAGGAACTTAGATTTTTTTTTTTTTTACTTTTTCACATTTTATTGTTTTACTTATTTATTTTTATTATGTACACCCCTCAAGGGAAGATATGTAGGAAAATGCTACATACTTATTTCATTAGTTTCCTTATTCTACATATGTATTTGTCTCAATTTGCTATCGCATTATGATTCTACAAAATCTTAGCAATTTCTGTCCAATGAAAGAATAAGTTTGCACAAAAGTGTTATATATATATACCCTTATAGCATTTAGTATTACAATACCATTTCGTTTTTTCAGCTAGAACTGTAAACATTCCAATGGAAAGTAGAATTTAAAATAATTTCTGCACTCTTGTTAATATATGTAAAATTAAACCTTCTAACCTACATTTTCTTTTTGTCATTTATTTTGTTTATTTTCAAAATTGCACAAATTCCTTATTTAATAATTTTTTTATTTTATTTTTATTTTTCATTTCCTTTTCTTGTCTCATAAATTGGAAAAAGCCTCTGTTAATTAGTTCAGTGTTGCAAATGTAAAAATTGCAAGCATAAATAATGATAGCCCCATTTTTTACACACACGGCTGAATTCTGCATGTGCATTGGGGAAGGTCTTATTTTTAACCCTTTTACAAATATATCAAAAAAAATAAAGTGTGTCATGAAGGTCTTTCTGGGCAGAAAGGTTTAACTTAATTAAATAAAAACAGAAATAAAAAAAAATAATAAATAAATCAAGATGGTGTAACGGTTAAACAAGTTCGTGAAAATTTGAGAAAAATTCACTCATCAAATATGTAACCTTGCCCCAAGAAATGGAAATGGGTAAAACGCCCTATGTAGAAAAACAAAAACCAAAGGTGAGACAGAAAAAAAATAAAGACAAAAAAAAAAAAAAAAAAGAAAATATAAAACACTGTAATGAAGAACATTACCAATTTTGTAAAACTTAAGAGTGGGCTGCAAATTCGAGCTTGCTAATGAAGGAGGGAATAACAGCAGCGCAAGTGTGCGTAAAAAGCCAAAAAAAGTATATACCATAAATATATATATATATATATATATATATATACATACTGACGAGACGTAAAACGCGACGAAATGAAATGCAACGAAGAGGTGGGGGAGAGGATGAACGGGTAGAGCAAACAATAGCAACGAGACATAAATGCAAAACGCAAAATTCATAACTACTGGGAATCTAGTCCCCTCGAAGATGTATCATCTGAATAATCGCCTATGGAGTTATCACTCAATTTAGGGGAATTATCATCAACAAATTTTCCATTTCCAGCATCGCTGTCAAAAAACTCTTTTGTCAATTTAGAAATGTCAAAATCATCCTCATGGTTAGTTGGCATTCCATACATATCCCTAGCCACACTATTATTATCTGTGTTTATTTCCCCATTTTCGATTTTTTTCTTTTGGCTCACAGAATTTTTTATACTATTTTCTATGTTCTTAATTTCTTCATCTGAAAAAAATCCCCTTAAAAATTTTTTATCCATTTTCGTGAAATTTTCTAAAAGAGTTTCTAGTTTTTCTTCTTTCTTTTTATTTTCTTCATCTGAAAGAGAATCATAGTTTTTGCATTGATCATCCACTTCTTTAATTATGTCTCTCATTTGATTCAGAAGAAATAATTCTCTTTTCTTTTCCCTCTTAAAATTCTGAACGATTTTTTTTTCGTCCTTTGTTAGGAGGTCGTCATTTTTCTTTTCTTCGGTTCCAACTGGTTGTGTGTCTTGTTTCATATTTTGAGCCACAGGTGGTTTCCCATCATTACCGTCATCTACGATATCGATAAAATCCTTCTCATAATTTTTTAAAAGTTCGTGGGAGGTCCTATTCTGAAGGTTCTTATTATCATAAAATTTCTTCAAGTTATCCGTAATTTCTTTATGATTTTCCTCTGATGGATTATTTTTATATGTCAAAAAATCCTTTAAATAACTATTTCTATTCATATAAAGCAAAGTTTTGTGAGGAGCATTCCAATTCTTACAAGCCCGAACAAATTCAGGCAAATCATTATGTACAAGTTTTTTTTCTAAACATATACTGTCATATCCTAGGCTCCCTAGCTTTTGTACATAATTTAGATCATACACATCAATTTTCGCAATGGTAACTAATTCAGGTATAGTATAACTTATAGCCTTTATGGCATGATTATACTCATACTGATTATTTAAAAAATCAAATTCATTAATCATAAGGATACAACTACCACACTGGGTAGCATAATAAATATCATTGTAATCGTGTACTTCAACAATTGCTTGAGTTCCTAAATTAACACAATAATTTAACATATCTTCTAAATCATTTTTTAAATATGATAAATTTAAAATAACACCATCTGCTTTGTTTTCCACTGCTAACGCAATTTGAATTGGATGAATTATTACATCGTCAACTACCACAGCAGGTCTGACATTTCGACTTAATTTTCTTGTACTCTTAACAACATCGTGTAAATCGTTTAACATTCCTTGGGTTGACAGATTGTCGATATTTACTATTATGACATCGAAACCTATTTCGTGCAGCATCAAACTGACATTACCCGGGTTTGCCAAATTGAGAAAATTGTTTTGATACATGTAATTTTCTTCATTCACTAAATGTCTTCTTTTCTTTCCTGTTGCTACAATGTCTGTTTCGTTTTCTTCCATTCCAATTTCAACCCCTCTGTCACCTGTCGTATGACCCTTTTCATCACTTCTAGTGACACTACAAAACACCTTTCTCTTCACATCTGCTACTACTGATAATCTATGCTTCTCATCAGGACATGTTCTTTTTAGACTTTCTGATAATTTGTTATTTATTGTGTGTTGTAAATATTTCATACGTATTTGTAGAGGGTTGTTTTCTTCGAAATTTTCTTCTAATAATTTGCCCACTTCGTATTTTTTGTTTTCAATTATTTTATTCACATGTTCATACGCCAAATATGGATTTCTATGATCTTTTCCATAAATCCTTAAATACATTTTTTCTTTTTTTTTTTCTAGAATATTATGTTTTCCACGATCATACATTTGGTGGTGCCTTATAAAATAAGCCCTTTTTCTTTTTCCTATTTTTGTTTTCTTCTTTTCCTTCTTTTCAAAAGTTTGGATCCTATGCCTAATGGGAGTCTTATTCATTAGTGAAATGCTGAACACAAATGTGCAGGTCGTCATTACGACTATGAAGATTACTAAAAAGGAAATTCGCGACATTTCTATGAGTTCACAAATATGTATTTATCCCGCTGGACCTTCATAAAAATGTGCGCATATTCACATAGTCTTACCTCTTGCCTGATCATCTTCTTCCCACCCTGAGTTTGCAACATTGTTCATTATTGCGTCCCTTCGTAACGTCTCCCAATCTTTTTGGCTGTGTTAATATGTCCTATTTTATTTATATATATTTTTTTGCTTTTTTCCCTTAAGGGATAAATTTTATATTGCCTGTTCCACAACTTGATATGATCAAATTTCAAATATATTTATTTTGTTTCCATTTGGCTGCCAGGATAGTTTGCCTTTCAGATGCTGGTGTTCACCTTTCTGAAAAGGGTTATTTATATGTACGTTCATGTGTATATGCATGTTTATGCTCCTATTTATGCTCCTATTTATGATCCTATTTATGATCCTATTTATGATCATATTTGTTTTTTTTTTGTTTTTTTTTTTTTAAATTCAGTTGAGCACATATCTCCTTCAGCCCGCCGGAGCCCTATTAGACTAGTGCAATTGTTCAGGTGCCAAGGGCCTACATATTTGAAACACATGCGTGGATGTAGTGTATATTTAATACATGCGCTCCCTTCCTTCTTAAATGTTCTGCTGCCTACTACTACTCACAATGTTCACTTCATTTTTTTTCTGTTTTTTTTTTTCTTTTTTTCTTTCAATTCTCTCCCAAGTACAATTGTTTGCTTTAAAAAAGGAAATGTGTATAAACCTTATATATATACTTATAACACCTCGCTTCTCTATAGCTCAAGTTCCCCATAAAACATCTGTTTCCTTTCCTTGTGTTTTTTTCCTTAATATAAATACTTCATTAACAGATTGTAATATTTTTATTTAGAATTTATTACTTAACACAATTTTTCTATCTTCTCCATATTAACAATGCTCAATTTGTAGCTCCATTTTTTTTTTTTTTTTTTTTTTTGCTTCTTCTTGGATGAATTATTTACTGGGGGCAAATGAACCAATTTCTCCGTGACTTTTCGGTCATTTTAAAATGAAAAGTGAAAATGTACTAACGCAGAATTGTGGAATGCTGGATACAGTGTGTGATAAGTTAGTAGAAATTTTAAAAAACTTAGAGAATATTTTACTTCATTTAGATCCATTAAATAATTATGAAGCTAAAGAAGAATCTATATTTACAAATATAAATGATCAACAAAACGAAATAATTGTTTTATCAAGTGTGATACATCATAATATTAACAAACTTACAGTTATACTTCACAATTTTATCAAAACTATCCCACCATCTTACACCTACCATACTACCTTTCATTATAACTCTTTTGTAATTTTAAGAGAAAAAAAAAAGAAGGAGCAAAAAAGACAAGATGAAAAGGTAGAAATAGAAAATTGTCAAAAAGGTACAACACAAAATGATAAAAGAGTAGCGATACAACATCACGATAAAGAAGACACACAGTGTGATGAGGAAATGTTAGTAAAAGATCCAACTCCAAAAATAAAGGAAAATGAAAATACCAGTTCAATTAATGAACAAGGCATAAAATCATGTAGCTTTTCCCCATGTTATCAAAACAAATTAAATAAAAAAAAAAGCAAATTGAAGGAACAAGATAAAGACGAACGGGTTAAGGAATTTTTCTATTTTTCTCTAACAGTCGATTTAGAATATGCTAATTTATTGTATATGAAAAGATATGAAGAGGAACTTGAAAAATATTTAATTAATACAAGAAAGTTATGACATCGAACAAGATATTCAAAACTGAATCATACACAGTAGGAAAATACTATTTGGATGGGAGAATTTCCCACTATTATATATATTTTATTTATCATTTACAATGTTGTACAAGTTATATGATAAAATAAATGGAATCAATTGAGATATATAATTTGGTTCATATCAATTCTAATTGATATAGACTGCGTTAAAATAGTACCGTATATATGTCGAACCATATTGCAAAAAACACGACCATAAGATCATCTTCATTTCTTCGCAACAATTTACTATTAAGGTGCGGACAGCTGCAATCATGCTTATGGAACTCTTACAAATTGCTTTAGTTTTGTAATAATCTCCAAATTTACCGTAAGTACATTTTATAACCGAACAAGTGAATAAATTAAACTTATCAAATAATTTTATGAATATATGAAATTCTACAAATTAGTGTGTATTTCATATAACTGATATGGTACACTGTAATTTTTAACGAATTCATGTATAGTCCGTATAAATATATGTCCATTACTCCATTTTTTTTTTTTTTTTTTTTTTTTATTATGCCGCCTTTCCTATACCTTTTTGTTGCACACAGTTTTTGCGTCAACATTTTGTAAAACAGTTAAAACTAGTGTTTTGATATCCCAGATAGATAAAATAAATAAATCAAATAAATAAATATGTAACATACTCTAAAAATAGACAAACGAAGAGGAACAGAAGTAGGGTGACAAACTAAGTAAATATAGAAACGTAAAAAAAACAACGAAATGGAACCTTAACGTAAAATAACTAACATGTTTGGATTTTTTTTTTTTTCCACGCTTTTCATCTCAGTACACTATTCTCTTCATTTTGTATGAAAAATGCGTGTGTTCAATGATTATGTGGAAAACTTAACCATTACACAAGCACATATATATTATCATTACTTCAAGGTAGGTTAAAACGTGAAAAAAAAAAAAAAAAAAAAAAAAGTAAAGCACAAGCATTTTATAAAAAAAAATGAGAAAAAACAGAGTTATATAATCAATAGGGAAGACATACAGTTAAGTAAAATGTTTGAGGTTTCTACACAAAAATACGAATTTCTGCGTCCTTAAAATGAAAAGAATAAGTGGCAAATGCTTTTTTCTTAAAAAAATAAAAGCGTCATGGGTATATTTATGTATAATCTTCATTAGAGAATGTAAGAAAAAAATACAATTTGATAATTAAAAAAAAAAAAAAAAAAAAAAAAAAAATGTTACATACTCTGCAACTATATGAAGTAATCTTGAAAAATAAACTTATTCATGTTTTTAAGCTTCTACTTATTTGACCTTCTAACTAGAGTAGCGCGTAGATACAAATGGTCGGAGGAGGAATATTTCTGAAAGGTGGAGAAATGAATGTGAAGATAAAAATTAACTGAGAAAAGGTTCAAAAATAAAAAGGGTAGAACAATTGAATGTTTTTTTTCTTATTTGTTTATTTGTTCATTTATTTATTTATTTATTTATTTATTTATTTATTTATTATTATTTTATTTTATTTTATTTTTCTCTTATTTTTTGCTCAACAGGCTTACCTCATTCGGTAGGCATCCATGTTTCGCAAGTTGGTCGAATGACGGGAATGTGGAACAAGATATTTTCTGCATGGATGGGAATGCGAAAAGGGGTATGTGTATCTATGTTCACGTGTACAAATGTAGATATATGCGCATGTTGCTGAAACGAAAACAAGTGTGGAATCACTCTCCCATGTATGAAATTTTCTTAAATGCCAAAATCTCCATTTTCACATTACCTTAAGAGTCTTGTACGAATAAAATATATAATCGACACAACCCTTTTGCTTTCCGTGAAATACAGTGAATGGGACACCACTAAGAGTTAAATTATTTTCCTCATCATTCAATTTGTCTATATCATCATACTTGTAACATGGCTTTTCCTTTTCTACCCGATTTTCTTCCGAGCTGTTATAAATACTTTCAAAATATAATGGATAGTACAGTGCGAACTCTTCCTCTCGTTGATTATTTACTATTTTCGTTGCGTTTTCTGGTTGACACTGTTGACAGTCCTCTTCGACTTCTCTATCATCTTCGACTTCTCTATCATCTTCGACTTCTTCATCATCTTCGAATTCTTCATCATCTTCACCTTCTCCATCATCATCATCATACTCATCCCCATCCTGCATCATATGATTATCCATTCCAACAACATTCTCCTGTTGGTCTTTTTTATTATTAATGCACTCTTCTTCCTTTACCTCGCGCGTCTTCTCGAACTGCTCATTGTATTTGTGTTCATTGCGTAACTGTTCGATAACAGGAAATGCTTTAGTTTTTTTCTTTGTATGATTATAAGAAGGTAAATAGTTTTTCTTCCGTTCTTTAAATTTGTTCTGAGAATATTCATAGGAATTATAATTTTTCAAATATGGTTCATCTGCGTGCTGAAAATTTTTGCTCATTAAATACTCCTCGTTTAAAATATTTTCATTTTTAAAAAAATAAAATAAGGATTCTCTTTTCATGTTTTCTGTTAAACTATTGCAGTGCTCAAGTTTTAAATCATTAAGTATGTTTTCATCAAACATCTTTTTAATTTCATTTCCGTTGTAATAGCTATAAACATAGTACTCCTTTTTAAACATAAGGTACTGACCTGAAATATTTTTTAGATTTATATTCTTCAAATTTATGTACCTGTTAATTATATAGTAGTACAACAAGCTATTTGGTGTTATGTTCAAGTCCCCACAGAAAATTATAGCAGGACTAAGAACACCACTATTGTCTATTTTGTGATAATCCTTGCACTCGCTTTTTGCTACCGTTTCGTGTAGTCTTTCTTCCACGTGAAGTATGTTTTCAGAGTTTTCAATTTTGTCTGCTTTTCTTGAACCATTTTTTTTTATCCCTTTTTTCTCTTCCTCGTTTTCTTTCACTTTCACCTTCACCTTATTCATATGTACCTTTTTCTTAAGAACCCTTAAATAATTTAAACATTTATTCATCATGACAACCAATCGATAAGTCATATAGCACAGTTGGTACAGCTTTACGTCCCCCTTACAAGAATCAAAGATCAGATGCGTATTGGAAACAATAACAATATCATTTAATGAAAAAACGCAACCAGATGATCTGTTTTTGTTTTGGTTTTCCACCATTTTTCTATCATCATCAGAAATTATATTTTCATCATAATATTCTATCTTTTTGGAATGTAAATTTTTTAAAGCTACTATAAGCCCTACGTGCCATTTTTTCAGAAAATGAGATTTATCATAAATGATTTCATCAAAAAATAATAACTTAAACATTTTTGTATTATAAAAGATACATATTCCATCTTGACATGTTTCTTTTTTCTTTTTTAAAAATAATCCTTTATAATGTAATAATTTTAGTTTCTCTTCTAATTCTGTAAAATATGATTCTTCTATTTCTTGTAGACATATGATATCTGATAACTTATTTATTATATTCTGAAAAATTGTTTCTTTTCTATTTATCCATTTCATGACATTAGAACAATTTTTCTCGTATTTATAGTCTACTAAACTATTTGCCAAAATGTTAAATGAAAAAATTGAAAATTCTTTAAATTTATATATTTTCTTTTTTTTCTTTGTCATTACGCATTTTAGCAATTCTACATTATTAACATCTTCCGGTAGCGTATCTTTGTATCCTTTTAGAACTTCTTTTGAATTATTACTATGGACACTTTCTGTCTCTACTTGCTTCAGTTCTGTAATCCCCCTGGATATGGTATCATCCATCGTATTCCTGCCTTCATTTATATTTGGCTGAATTACACAATAGTTTTTTGTGATTTTTCCAATATGAAATTTTCCCCTTCCACAACTGTCACCGAGGACACCTCGAACAATTGGAACACTTTGAACACTTCGGATACTGAATGGGTAACTTTTGCAACTTGCACTATTATTATAGCATTTAGTGTCCTCTATTTTCCTGGTATGACTGGAAATATTTCCCGCAGTTTCATTCACATATCTGTTATGCTTGCAATTGATAAGTTGTCTTCTTACTCCTGTATTTGTAACTTGTTCATGAAAGTTCTCTTTATCTAAACATGTACCATTCCTAATGTGTGTACATTCGAAAACATTGTTTTCATTTTTTTTTAATCTATTCAATGTTCTTTTCCATAAAAATGGTGTTACAGTATTTTTATTATAAAACATTAATCTATTTTCGCTATCCTTTTTTTCTATTTTTTTTTTTTTTTTTTTTCTTCTTAAAATAAAAAATTAACTTCTCTCTTCTTTTATTTAAGCTTCTTAAAACGCAAGACAAAATAAATAAATAAATGTGGAACCAACGGTGCTCTAATTCGTATAATGAAAAAAGTTATACACTATTTATGTTCCTCATGAACACTTCGTGCCTACACGTATATGCGCATGCATAGGTACAAACATATACGTACACACTCCATATTACTTCTGCATTTAATTTCACTTCTCCTTATCCTTGAAATAATCAATTTTGTCTTAGTTTCAGTTTTAGCTGTTTATAAAAAGAGTGTGTTAAAAGAGGGGTTAAACACCATAATAGTTATATTCCCTTTTCCTTGGTGTACAGTACTATTTTGGGTGATTAAGAAAAATATATTACTAAAAAAAAAAAAAAAATAGAAATAACAACAACACTTTATCGTGAACTATAGCAATTATGATTTGTTAGTTCAAACGTGGCAAAAAAAAAAAAAAAAAAAAAAAAAAAAAAACTAGGGAAGCTTTGTTTATCTTTGCTATTGTTTAACTATGTTTAAGATACTGAAATAAAGGAACTTAGGGCAAAATACAAATTTGTTTCACTTATTATTATTATTTTTTTGCACCTCTTTTAAACTTATATTTTTTCCTTTTTAATCATTTCGCCATTTTATTATTTTTTTTTTTTTTTTTTTGTCATCCCTCAGGTATAAAAACATCCATGATGTAATTCTCATTAAGGGCTTATCCAAACACATTTTGTTACACTGCTCGGTACATAAGCTTACATATATATGTGTCACATAACGCTGGCATAAGAATCCAAGCTTAACATTTTGATCATTGTCCGCATTATATATGAATACGTTTAGGAAAATTTTTTTTTTTTTTTTTTTTTAATTATTACCTTTTCTCGCCGGAATCATCTCGCTTCCCATTTTTTCCAAAATGCATTTGTTCATAATTTTGCAAACATATTTTTAGTCACATTTTATTACTTCTATATTACCTTAAGAATTTTATACCCGGCTCCCGCATTTTTCCCGGCCACCCCAAAACAAACGTACCTTTTCAACCGTAACTTAAAAAAATATTTTCCTTCCATGGTTTATTAAATTTATCTGAATATTGGCTGAATCACAATATGAATTTTTTATGAATTTAACAATTCAAATAATTAAATAGCCAAACAGTTATGCAAGCGAGCCATCTGGCAGAGATCGTATCGACGCACGAAGTTTTTCAATAAATATAACAAAAGAATAAAATAACTGTCAATTTGTTGTAAGACATATTAATCGACAACTCGACGTGGATATATACTCCAGTCGAAATTTCGAAATAAAGGTTAACGGATTATTTTTATTACATCATCCAAATAGAATCAAAATTTTTTTTTTTCAAATTGATACCCATCAGTGTCGTCTCTTTTAAGTAGCAATGGGAGGTTAAAGATCTAAGAGAAAAAATAGTGGATAAATATATGTGACTATATCTGCATTGGTGTTATACGAACGAGTTTTTATGCATCCATCTACTGAACACTCATCCGCTGAACCTTCAAGTTCATGTGCTATCCCAATTTTCAATTCTACCCACATACACACAAGATACTGCTTTATCATCCCCTTGTAGACATCGAATACGAACTGAGAGGTATCATTTCCGGACATAACAAAGGAGTAAGATGCATTTGTGTAATTAATCAAACCCTATTTAATGAATTAAAAGAATCCCAGCTGAACTTTGATTATATAGTTAGTGCAGATTTCACTGGGACAATTTTGGTGTGGAAAATAAAGAATGATGAGGATATACCCATTAATGAAGTATCACCTGATGACAACATATACAAAGATATAGAAATTTTTCCATCACATTTGTGTGATAATTATGAACTATACAGAAAAATAGAAGTTCACGAAAGGTTCGTTTACGCAATGACTTATAGTAAATTTATAGGCATAAATGAATTGAAGAAATGCAAACAAAAACTGGAAGATCATTTACATGTGTATAGCGGAGGGAGTGATCAGAGAATTTATCTATTTAACCTGAATGGCTATATCGAATTAGTGTTGCAAGGACATAAGAATAGTGTATGTAGTATAGTAGAATACAATGAGAATATTTTACTAAGTGGGGATTGGAATGGAGATGTTATAATGTGGAGAATTGAGAAAATTAAAGAATATATGGAAAATCAAAATTTGGGAATAAACACTAGTGGAGATAACAAGAGTGGTAATGAAAAAAATCCTCTTTGTGGAAATAAGTACACCTACAGCATACTAAGAATTTTAAATAATCATAAATATGCTACGTATGTAAATTGCCTGAATGATTTTTTCCTTACAATTTCGCAAAATAATATACTGAATATATGGAATAGCGAAGGAGAAAAAACAGATGAAATTAAAAATATACACAATGATAGTGTTCGGGATATAATATTATTTAATGAAAATAAAAATGCAGTTACCTTTTCGAATGATGAAACCATTTATATTTATGATTCAAATTTTAATATACTAAAAATTTACAAAGGACATCAAGGTTTTATCTTCTGCGTTTGTGTAAATGAAAAAGAAAAAATAATGTACAGTTGTAGTGACGATAAAACTATCAAGATATGGTGTATAAAAGACATTTACAACTTAATGGAAAAATATGAGTCAGGTATGACAAATTTAAATAAACAACAGTTAATGAATGATGAAAAAAATTCTTCTTGCTTACAGACAATTTATCTCTCTGATACCTTATGGAATATCAAAGTGCTAGGAAATGGCGACTTTGTTTGTGCGTGCAATGATAGCTATATTCGCATATATACCAACAAAAAAGAGAATAAACTTAGTGCAGATGCACTAAAAGAGGTTCTCGAAAAGTGTAAAAAAAAAAACATAAATGAGCAAAGTGGAAATAATGCAGGAAATGCAATCAAAGTAGAAAATATGAAAAACATTTTAGGGAAAGAAGGAGAAACGAAAATTTTCCAAAACAAAGGAAAATATGAAGCATATAAATATGAGAACAATGAGTGGGTGCTTATAGGTGAAGTAGTAGACGATAACAAATCCCATAAAAAATTTTATATAGGGGATAATATATTTCAACAGGGATATTATGATGAAATAATTTCCATAGACACGGGATATGGAAGTATAAAACAGATGCCATACAATACAAATGATAATGTTCATGTCCTAGCTGAAATGTTTTGCAAAAGAGAAGGTATTTCTATTAATAATATAAAATCCATCGTCGATTTTGTTAACCAGAATTATGCATTCAAGAATATGGATTCCACAGCTATAGCAAACACCACCAGTTTTAATACGATCCATGGTGCTAAAAAGTTTACTACTGTTTTAAATGTGTTCACCATCGAAAAAGCTTCCCTAGATAAAATTTTACAAAAAATTCAAGAGTTTAATTTGTTACACTCAAGTGACGAAAAACAGGAATGCAAATTATCCAATGAAGAAATAAATGCATTATCAAATATCATAAACTTATACAAAACGAATATAAGAAATATGTACAAATTTAACACAGCAGATATAAACCTAATTAAAAAACTTTTTAATTGGCCCCCCTTTCATATATTTCCAGTGATAGACTTATTTAGAGTGTTGGTGTTAAATAAAAATTGTGACTTTTTATATAATAATAAATATGCATTCAACACATTTAAATTGGTTTATGATTGTGTTACATATTACGTAACCAATTCGATAGGTTTAAAAGAAAATGAGGAAAATAAACTAGATTCTTTACTATTGTGTTGCCTTCGCTTTTATTTAAATATGTTTAGTTTATCAACCCCTAGATATTACATGTATAAAAAGTACAATTTTATTATTAAACAATTCTCCGAAATTAAATCAAATAATTTTAATATTAATATATTATTTATGAAAATATTCTTCAATTATGTGATAATATTAAACGAGAATAATGACCAGGAATTAAGAAAATCAATATTTGAAGTCTTGCATTCAATTAATCACAAAATAAATGATATTGAACTTTTGTATATATATTCTATTTGCTTTCATACGTCCCACAACTTACACACGAAGGAGACAAAAGAAATTATAAAAAAATATGGCTCCATTGATTTTATCAGAAACAAATTAAGTTCCTTACTCTCTTTGAAAAATGAGCAAAATGTCAAGTTTTTCCAAAACGTTGATTTTATTTTGGAGGACATGTCAGAATAGTGTTTCTTATATCTGGTACCGATAGTAGTGGTTGAGAACGATTTCTAAAAAAATGCAACCAATTATTTCGAAGGGGCATTTTTTGCTATTCTCATAATGGCTATTTTTCAGTGCCAATTTTTTTTAGGTACTACTTTTTCATGTACGGACATTTTTTCGGTTCATATATATTCTACTCCTTTGTCGTTCGTGCTTACGGGCATATATATATATATATATATATATATATATATATATATATATGCATATATGCACCTTTGTAATTTCCACACTTCTCTCCTTTTTCATTCTCTAAATAGACTGCGTACACATAAAATCATGATAGTGTAAATTGCACACTATATATTTGCCTTGTTTTTATCCAAGAAAAGACATTTTTATGGCTCACAAAAAATTAATTGCAGCACATAAGTCATATGGATCTTAATTCATTTAAGACTCTTAAGACATCATTTTGTCATGGATATATAGGGGTGAATGTGCACTGTGGATAAACATATTATTTTTTTGTTTTTTTTTCCATTCAACCTTGTCAATTTATTCGATATACTATTTCAGATTTCTTATCCTTCTTTTCATCCTTTAAAAGCCTGGAAAAAAAAAATATATATATATATATATATATAACTCAATTGCATAACAACATGACAATTTATGTAACATAAAATTTGTTTGCAATCCCATCACATCAGCTGATTGCAATGAAAATTCGCATGCGTTGGAACATGTATTATTCATGTGCTCATATTCAATGCTATGTTGTAATTACTCATATTCCTGCAAGGACGAAATCCTAAACACAATTTCGTTTAAGAACTTGGCATTTTGGATAAAAAGAAAATAATAAATGACATAAATTCCTGTATACTTAAAAATCAAATTGCTCTGGATAATCAAATCATTGTCATTTGATGTGTCTGAAAAAATTTGTTCATATATATTATTTTTGTATTCTTCTTCATTTTTATAATAATTTATTTTATGTAAATTTTGGCAAGTTAAATCCAATTCGTAATTATGCGAAATATAATTAAAAAATTCATATAATCCATATGATACGTTATTTGTGTATTTGTATACATCTAGGTAAATAGTTACGTCTATATTTTTCAAATGTGTAAAATATTTTTCAAAATCTTCTTTTATCTCTACACCTTTTTTTGAATCAACATGTTCTGTTCTTTTATATTTTTCCTTATCAGCATAGTAGTCAATATTTTCATAAGTAGCATAAACAGCTTTTCTTTCTTTAATTAAGTTCCTTGCGAACCCTCTTTTTATTTTTATAATGTCTCCTTTTTCGCCAATATGACTTATATTATTTAGTAGAACTACATGGGTGTATTTATTTTCAACGGTTGCTATGTATGTTTTCCTTTTTATTGTGTATTTGTTATAATTTAGGTATGAGCTCATAAACGCCCTTTGCAAGTTCAAAAAACCATTTATTCTAAACATCCTTTGAGATTTCTTATCACATAACAATGACTAAGGTGTTCTTCTTCTGAATGTTTTTTGTATCCTCGCAAAAATTGTTAAAATAGTTTAGCAAGCGAGGAGAACCATTTCTAAGCATGCTTCCCTCTTATTTTTCTATTTTTTCTCTTTATGCGTTATTTTGTTTCTTTTATTCTTTTAAGGAAGGAACGAAAAATCCCAATTTAACATCTCACATTGAAAAATTTTCCCCATTCGCATGTCTGAAAATTTTTTTTTTTTTTATTTTTATTTTTTTTTTTTTAGTGTTCGTTATCATTTTTTTTGCAGAATGAGGTAAAACATTTTTTCGTATATTGTGAACCCCTTAAAATTATGCCATTCCCCTTCACTATTTTATTTTTTATAGCCGACAGTTGGTGGACATGTGACGAGTCCTTGCTCAATGTGCTTTATATATTTTACAGGGGTGCTCATATTACCCATGTATACACACGTTTAATTAAATGTGTTGATGAAAATAGTAAGAAAAGAAAGTGAGTATAGCCAATAACAAATCAAATGTATATTTCTTCCCTTTAATTTCTTCTGAAGAAAATTACAATTTATTACAGAGTAATACGCGATGAGTTAAACGATTAAAGTCTCAATCTCACTTTACTATTTTTTCACCCCAGCTGTCGAATCTCAATAAATGCACGGCTTAATTTATGCCTGATTTGCTAACGATGCCGCTACTGCTACAACTGCCACTACTACTGCCCCCTCATCTAACGACTTTGATAAAAATATAAAATCATCGTGTACATGATTAACCTACATACAACCTTCGAAACAATAGCCATCATAATAAAATGATCAAGAGACGCATCTCCCATTTTGAATTGCCTAATGACAAATGGAACATAGTAAAACATACATTAAAAAAAGGGGTTCCTTTATTTTTAGCCCTCATTCACTTATACCTCGTCACATTTCGCACCTTCTCTGCCCATTTTTTCGCACTTTGTCCTTCACAGGTAGATGACAGTCTGCTGTATCGAATTGTTAAAGAGCCGGAAGACAAAATTTACAGAAAATTTTTCTCATTCGATCTAGATAACACATTAATTTTATCTCGCTCATTCTTCAAACCTGCACAAAACCAGAATGATTACATTTTCTATTCAGATATAATAGACTTTTTGAAAAAAAAAAGAGCAGAAAATTACAAAATTATCATTTTCTCCAACCAAAAAGGAGTAAGTACAGGTAAAATAAGTATTGTAGATATAGTAAACAGGGTTGACGATGTTATAGAAAAAATAGGGATACCCTTAGAATGCTATTTAGCATTAAAAAATGACAAGTATAGAAAACCGAGAATTGGAATGTATAATTTTGCTAAACAGAATAATAAAGGTCCAATTGATGAAATTATTTATGTAGGAGATAATGCCAACCGAATTTATGACGATAATTTTAAAACCAAATTTATTAATCACCTGAGATATGTATATTCCAAAAATAACGTGAACATTAACATAAACGAAATAGCCAAAAAGTTAAAAAAGGATTATACAGACACTGATTTAAAGTTTGCTTTAAATATAAATGCCAAATTTTACACACCTGAAGAATTGTTTCTAAATATAAAAAATAATTTGTCAGCCAAATTTTCCTTTAATCCTTTAAGTTTACAAAAAAATGTAGATGAACTAAATTATCAGAAAAGCCAAAATAGCGTCCGACATTTGTTGGATCGAGCAGATCTTCACAGTTCTCCACCACAACATGAACAAAATTTTGTTCTTCTAATTGGACCCCCTGGATGCGGAAAAACCACCTTCTGTAAAAATTACTTCCCAAATTTTATTCAAATAAATTTAGAAGAATTAAAAACAAAAAATAAATGCATAAATATGTTACGACAATATATTATTAGTGGGAAAAATGTAATAATGGATAACGAAAATACGTATGTAAAAAACAGATTAATTTACATCAATGAGGCGAAAAAAATAAACAAGAATTTAAAAGTTAAGGCTATTTTTTTTAATTACTCCAAAGATTTAGTTTTTCATTTAAATAATTTTAAATTAATTACTGACATATCAAATCAAATGAAGGAAATCCCAACCATTCCCATTTATTCCTTTTATAAATATGTACAAGTGCCCTCGGAATGTGAACATTTTGACAGAATCATAACTATAAATGATGAACATTTTGTACCGTCTAACTTCCAAAACGATGAACAGCAAAAGTTGTTTTACTCTTATTTGTATTAAGTCTATCGTTTATAGAAAAAGACGTGGGAAGTTGAGAAACAGAAGGGATCTTCCTGCACACATATTTGGCACCATATTGCTTATTCATTTGCTACTAATGGTTTCCATGCCTGATCAACCGATCATATATTTATCTTCCATTATTATCCATAAGACGATGCACATAAAATGTTTTTCGAAAAATTTCAACATTATAAAGTCATAACACATGGACAGATAAATGCTCCCCCATTGTTGCACACACGTGTGTGATAGATCCTCTCATCCAACACAGACACACATCTCCGCATGGGTTTATACATAAGAAAGATTAATGAGGTAAATATTAGTGTACAGCAGTAAAATGCTCATTCTTTCTGAACATACTTTTGGCAAATTTATTAACCACGAAATTTAGGTTCTGAATGTTGCTACCTTTCCCGTCCATTGCTTGTACAGGATTCCTCAAATGGTCGATTAGCAGGTTAATAAATTTGTCTTCTGTAATGCCTAAAAAATGAAAGGAAAAAAAAAAAAAAAAAAAAGGTTGCAAAAATCAACAGGAAAAGGCTCCATTTTTGTGCATTTCTTTCGTCATATTTTTTTTTTTTAATATTGATTAAAATTTTATTTTATCCCAAATTTTCCACATTTCGGAATTCACTCAATTGCTACGCGCTTGCAGTTATTAGAACGCAGTGAATGAACCATGGAAAAAAACGCAATGTCATTCAAGCAATAGAAGAAAAGTCATAATGTGATACACAAAACATGATAACTCACTGGAGTTGTATATCTTACTGAGACTATCAACGATGGTTTTCCCTCCATGAAAAATCACAAGCATTATGGGAACGAAAAATGGGGGAACATCTTCATAAGCCACCTTTCCATTCTTTATATCTATGGATTTTTTGAAAAGTGTACACAACTTCCAGCCAAAATTTAGGCAAATTGGTGTTGTGCTATTTGTAATTTTCTGTAGTGATTCATAATACTTAAATAGGTACACATCCATTTCGTTAATCAAATGATAACAAGATAGAGCAATTAAATAAATAAGTATTCGGTTTATTAAATTGCTTATCATTTGTGTGCACTCATATATGGGTATACACTGAATTATTCTCGTATTAAAATAAGTACATAATTGATCAAAAAGTAAATGAACATCATGTGTACCTAAAGTGTTATGATTATTCTTAAAATACCATATAGATTTTTTCTCAAAAGATTCAAAACATTCATATATGCAAGAATTTACAACATTGTTCAACTCACATATCCCTTTTTCTAATTCAGTTAAGTCGAAATAATTTTTTTTATTTTTTTTATTTTTATCTTTAATAAAAAAAGGAGTGATTTCATAATTATCATGATCATCACAAATGTTATACGAATCGTTCAAATGAAAGGAGTTATGTTTAACATCACTAAAAAGACTAATTTTGAAATCTGCTACATTCTTATTATCATATTTACTTGTCTCTTCTTCTTTTCCTCTTTCTTTTGAGCAAGAATCATTTGGTTGTTCATCTCCCTGAGGGGATATATCAATTTGCTCTTTGTGCTCTTTTTTTTCAATCGATTTGTTTCCTTGGACATATTCTTTTTTCTGACTTTTTTTTTCCTCACAAGTTTCTAACTGAATAAATTCGTTACTTGAATCATTATCCAAACATAGCAAATTATCACCAAAATAATTATTTAAATGATCTTGATAGTGGAAAAATTCCTCGAATGATTCATCAAATGATAGTGTGATTAGTTCCTTACCTATTGTATTATCACTTGAGGAATAATTCCCTATACCAAGGATACCTTCCTCTATCCCTTGAAAATTGTCATTAAATAAATTCGCTACCTCATAATTTTCCTTACATGAAAGAACATTTATCATTTTATAGGTACTTATTTTAGATTCCATAATTTTTCTCTTCAGTTTTGCCAAAGAGTATATTAAATATCTCAAAAGCTGTCTACTAATTATAAATAGCTCTAAATTATATTTCAGTTTTTTATGAACATAATCTAGGGTTATATACTTATTTTTAATATCTATTTCGATGTGTACATTGATATTTTGTTTTAAGTTATTTAAATTGTTACTTAGTAGGAGTAGGGAATTATTACAGGATACTATAATTTTACGAAAAATATAAGGATAATATATATGCATAATTAGTTCCTTAAAAAATATTTCTACATAATTTTTAATATCAAAAATTGAAGGAAAATTGCAATCATTTTCATAGTCCATGCTATTTCCTATACTAGTTTTTTGAAATAATAGTTCGACAAGGTAAATAAGTTTATTCATGGAAGTGAACGTTATTTCTTCGTATTCTCTGTTAAACAAATTGAAAAGTATGTCTTTTTCATAACCTTTGAAGAAATCATTTTTACTATGAATAATATGTAGAAATTCTCCTATTAAATTTAGAACATATAATATATCTTCCTTTTTAATCAATTTATTTACTTGGTTATTTATTAATAAGTTAATGTAAGGTAAATAAAATTCAGTATATATATGTACATCATTACATTTCTTCCTATCTTCCTCTGACGAGTTAGAAGCATTTTTGTTATTGTTGTCACCTTTTTTTTCTTCTTTGTCTTTTTCTTTTCTAATTTCTTCTTCCATGTCGTAATTTTCTTTAATAATTTCATTCAAGTAACTAATCTGATCAATACCATTTTTACAATTTTGCAATATTGTGAAGAAATCTTTTCTACCATTCTCCCTCCCATTCTTTATATTCAAAATGTATGGATTCGCTTCACGTATTTTGTAGTCTATTATTTTTTTTAAACACTCTTTTTCGATATTTAGATTTCTAAACGCATTCATACACTGTTTTACCTTCTTCTCAAAATTCGTATCTTTAAAAAAATTTCCCGATAAATACTGTATAAATACACTTATTATATAATTTTCGTACGTCTTCATTCTTTTTACCTTTAAAGCCACAATGGATATATTCTCTATATTATGGTGACGAATGAAACTTTTTGTATTATTCAGTCTACTTAAATACTTTTCGAGGATGTCAAAGTCAGGGGTCATTAGCAAACGGGTGTAGATCCCACTGCTACTACCACTTTTATTGTTGTTTATACGCATATCTGGAATGTCTAAACGTTCTTTGTTAATGGATGCCAAGTCAATCATATCCGTTTCTTTGCCTTCACAAGAATGAAAGACGTCAAAAACCTTGCTATCTCTCATCTCATAATACAGTTTTTTTATATCCAAATCTACAATTTCATATAATTTTAAAATTTTCTCAATTTCAATTAAACACCTTTTCTCGCTAATTAAAGATAGCACCTTATTCTTTTTTTCCCTTAAAAATTCATAATTTGATTTGTATTTTTTTCCAATATTCTCTAAATTGTATGAATTCCATTTTTTTGTTTTCTTTGCATTACTCATTTTATCAATATATTTGTAAAAATATTCATACTTTTCCTCCGCCATTTTGTTGATAAAATTCTTTAGTATGTTTATTTTATCGTTAATAAATTCTATGGTTCCGTTTATTTCTTTTTCATTAGAAACATCTTTAAGTATATCTTTTAATTCTAGCTGGAAAATGTCATCAATTACCTGATTCCTTACTACTTCCTCATTATTTTCTTCTCTACTTTCCTCCGAGTACCTCTTCGAGATGTGAATGTCTTGCTTCGATTGTTTCTCCTTCATGGTACGCATGTGTGTCGTTATGACCTCAGGGATGCTTCCCTACCCCCCCCCTTAGAGGATTTACCCCTTTTCTTAGCACGAATATCGTGTGTTTGTTTAGTCTTTCTTTGCTTTATTTGTTTAGTCTTTCTTTGCTTTATTTGTTTAACCTTTCTTGCATTTGTTTCTCCTCTCCTCAGGATTAAAACAACTTTTCCCTCCACTTAGCCACAGGCTCCAGAAGCCGAATGGGCCAACAAAGGTACATGCAATACAGTAGGTGCAGTTAAGTTGTGTGACGATCAGTTCTGGTAAAAGTAAACATGTTGAAGGGGAAAAAATTAGTTAAAATTGCCATATTGTAATAAGTGTATATCTTATTATGTGCTTATGCACTTACTCATTTATGTATTCATAATGTATTTGTACCATTTCATGCATATACATATGGATATATCTAGTCCCACTTGGGATATGCGTACACCATAAGAGAGTCACTCAAAATAGGGGGAAAAAATAAAGAAAAGGTTAATGAGAGTATATTGTCGATGATAATTTTTTTTTTTTTTTTTTTTTTTTTTTTTTTTTAATAGCATAAAAAAAAAAAAAAAAAATTTCCTTGGGCATATTTACATATTTTTAAACGATATGGACATCCCCCCAAATGCCATCATACATTCTATTATATTTTGTTTGATAAATGAGAAATAAGCTAGGTCCTCCTCATCTATGCAGTGTTTATAACTTCAAAAGAGTGGTAAATGCATATCTCTCCTTTACATATGATACTGCGCACATAACACAAATTACTTATCTAAAATTGAATCAATGAAAATATGAAGAAAATGATGCCCGTGAGAAATTCCTGGCGCACCTGCACCGTCACTGTTCCTTCAGCCATATTGAAAAGAACAAATCCTTTTTTAAATTCGAAAGGTGTTTATTCATTAAGCCATTTTTTTTCCCGTATTTCATTTCTTCCCAGAAAAAGTAGGCGGAATTAAACAAGGCACAATTTTGATAAATGTTAAAGATAATTTTTCTTTTTTTTTCCGTAAAATTGATTTCCTTATGTTCATTGGAAACATCGAAATCGTTCGAAAGGACAAAGTCTTTTCCCTTGGATGTATAAAAACATATATTTTCATAAGCCATTAGATAATATATATCCATGACATAATTTAGCAAAACAAAAATGTGGCTAACCTTTAATTTGTAATTCACTTGATCATCCGTATAGTAATACATCAACAATTTTTTAAGTATTTTAAAAAATCGTATACACAATAACTGTAATAAAAAATGATAATTGCCCATTTGCTTATCCTTTCCATGGGGGATATTTTCAATGAAGTATTTTAATAACCTGTGTGTAAAAGGGAAGTGCAAAATATATCTTTTTCTTATTTTGTCCTTAAAGTGAACGTTACGAATGGGTGAAAAACATATGGCACATTTGCTTGTATGTATTACTCCTTTCCCCAAGGGTCCTATATTTGCGCTGTTATAATATGGATTAAAATTTAGCACAATCTGAAATTCTATATTGGGGTATATATAAGTAGACCCATCATAGTACGAACACATGTTTGATTTTATCATGTAATTTTTTAAATATGTCCAATCAGTTTTAATATTATTTATTATAATAAATGGGTGTATATTTATATCCATTCTGTTAATTATATTTTTTAAAATTTTTATATTTTTTCGATATTTTCTATCGTGTGGACGTAACAATGTTTTTTTTTTTTTTTTAAGTTTCTCTTCTTTTGTTTCTTTAAAAGTACTATAATTAAAATTTATTTCACTCTCTTGCTTTTTATTTTCAAATAGATCGACCAATGCATTAATTATCGTGTCACGAGTGAAGTAGCAGATATGATTTGCTAATACTTTGCAACTGTAAAAATCGTAGTTTTTTCTTTGTAATTTGTAATAAATAACAGCATAAAACAGGTAATTGAGTAGGAAAAACATTTTGTGTTCCTTTAGGGATCGAAATGGATAACACTGATAATTCATTTTCAGCAAATTTATAAAAATGTACACACACGAAGGTACACAAATGTTGTAATGCGAAAGGTTATTATCCTTTTTAACTATTTCAATTTGTTTTAAGTAAACAAATTTATAAATATTTAGCTTACGAACTCCCATACATTCATTATTCTTTTGAACGTGATAAAAATAATAAAAACAAAATTTCATAAACAAAAAACATATGTCAAAATGTTCTTGAACCAATTTTTTTACATATACTCGATTTTTATTCCTATATATGTATTCATCGTAAAATATTTTAAAAAAACTCTCAATTTCTCGTTTTTCTTCTAATAAAAAGGAAAGGTTTCTCATCACCCCTAGTCTTTTTTTTTCTTCTTCATCCGCATTACCGCAACAATGTTTGTCATTGCTTTCACTACAATCCACATCACAGATGTTATTTTTAACATTGCTGCACTTTTTCTTACTATTTTGCTTATGTTCTTCTGTGTAACTATTCCTCCTGCGTCTTAATTTTTTTTTAGAATAATATTTGAAAATTATGTCACCACATTGATTCCTTTTTGTAGTTATTTTATTTCTTTTTCTCTTACAATTACAAACTCTCCATTTTCGATTAACACATTTTTTTAAAAAGTGATAAATAGGGTCTTGGGGTATGGTGATACTTCCACTCATACCGCTCCTTCTAGCCATGCATGTCTCATTCTTATCCCCATACTCCATATTTGTAAAAATTACATTCATGATTTTCAAATTGTAACTTAAGTTAAAATATATATGAAATTTTTTGCTTAGCTTCTCAAAATCGAATGCACGACTAGCCACAAAAAGAACGTCCATCCTGTTATAATTGTTTAAATCATTTATGATATTTAAATATTTTACTGTATTCATCAAATGTTCCTCATTTATAGTAATGAAAATATTTTTCTTCTTCTTTAAAAGATATATGCATGGATTACGGTTAGCACTTTTAAACGTACACCTTGTCGCGTTCAACAATTTATATGGAACTTTACCCTCATTGGTATATTCTTTTATCATTTTATTAAGATCAAATTTTACTACTTTTTTATGTCTATTCGTGCACATTTTTCCCATTAAAATTTTATACATATGCACACTCGATTTTACCAAAAAAAATGATCTCCTTAAATTGATGAAATAACTTATGTACTTTGTTTCTTTAATTCTTAGTAATGCACTTTCTATGATATTAATGATAGTCCTTGAGTCTGATTTATTCTGTGTCCTTTTTCCCTGATAAGGTTCTTCTTTTCCAATTATTTTATCGCATTCGCAGAATTTTTCATTATTCAATGTACCATTCATTATGTCATTGGCATTTCTCCACATTCGTCTTACCCCAACACAATTGAACATTTCATAATACCCTGTTATTTTACGAAATAAATCATCTCCGTACTCACAGAAATTTATTTTTAGGTAGTCGAAATTATTGGTGGCCAATCCTGTTCCTAAACTGAACTCGTAATTAATAAAATCCAAATCTTCTCGCGTTAAAAAAATAGATGCTTCACATATATCCGTGTCTAGAAAATTTTTCTTAAATTTTTTTTTCAACACATCATAGTTTCTATTTGTTAGCTTTGAGAATATGATTGGTATATAGGATAGAAGCTCCAACTTATTGTAATTCCATATTATTTTTTTCCTCCTCCTTTTCCCTGTTTTTTCACTAGACAAGCCAATTCTCCAATGGGTTCTTCCCTTACTAATCTCATTGTCATCGCAGACGTCATCCGTAACGCCTTCCTTAATGTCATCATTATAGCTACCTCTATATCCACCATTAATGTCATCCTTAATGTCATCCTTAATGTCATCCTTAACGCCATCCTTAATGCCATCCTTAATGTCATCCTTAATGTCATCCTTAATGTCATCCTTAACGCCATCCTTAATGCCATCCTTAATGCCATCCTTAATGTCATCCTTAATGTCATCCTTAACGCCATCCTTAATGCCATCCTTAATGCCATCCTTAACATCATCGAGAACGATGACTCTATCATCATGGCTACCCCCTGCGCAGTCCTTATCGTATCGATCTTTAAAATTTTCCACACAACTTATACAATTTAAGAAGGTGGTTTTTCCGCTGTTTTTATCGCCACAAATTAATATGTACATGTATTTCATGTCATTCACAATATTTGTAGTTACCCTGTCCATATGGTTTCTTCTTCCCCCCTTATCATTTTTTCTTTCCTTTTTAATGGGACTTTTTTTTCCACACCATCGATTTGAGAATATGTTTACTTTCCGCAGCACACTTCCATTTTTATTGGGGACCTTTAGCACCTTGTTATCTATATCTAAAACATCCTCATCATATTTTTCGTCATTTTTATACGTATATATTTCCTCATGATAATTAATTTTATCTTTCCTTCTTTTTGACTTCATTTAAAAAATTCGAAGTAACAAATCTAGTGACATCAAATTAGGTCTAGTAGATGCTACAAGTTAATTTCAACAATCGTCATTCCTTTGTCGAGTACATGTAAATGGAATATTCACCACTTATGTGTCCTTGTTCACCCACAAATGTGGAAAGGGATAATTTAGAAATTGTATTTTTTTTTTATTTTTTTAAGTTATCACTCTGTAGGCTGCTATTTTTTTTTTTTTTTATTTTATTATTATTATTTTTCTTTCTTATATTACACGTTCGTTAAAGCTGTTTTCTTTCTTTTTTAAAATTCTAATTTTGGCCTTTTGCAAAGAAAAAAAAAAAAAAAAAAAATTGAAACCATACAGCAAGCTAACAACCAACCAAGCACAGTTATCTACAGCTTTTTTATTAAAAGTTTGTTTATAAAAAAAAAAAAAAGAATAGTCCTCTGCATGATGAGAAAACGTGTACAAAATTGTGTCATTAAGAAAGTAGGCAAGGTAAACAAGAAAAAAAAAAAAAAAAAAAAAAAAACCTAAAAACTGTCTCCACGAAATATATGCACCATGGGGTATGTATAAACAAGATGAAAACGATGAATAAAAGGAAAAATCGTTGCATAATGCCACACACACACACACACATGCACACACGCACATGTTCACAAATACCCTTTTCACACACACCCTTTTCACATACACCCTGTTCACACACGCCCTTTTTACAATTGTTGGGAGGGGGAAAACAAAACGTTCACCAAGGACTCGTGCAAAAAAGATAGGTTATGCTTGAGAGAGACGTAAAAATGGGATTTGCATAAATACATGTGATCTATATCTAAGCAGGTGTGAAACAGTTGAATAAATAAAATAAAATTAGAAAAATATTTACTTAATAAAAAATTAGCAAAAGGAAATGTAAAGAGAACTTCATTAATTTTTGAGCTGATCCATCTATCAATTCTGCATCTAGTAGATTTTAGCCATAGGTAGCAAAAAGAAAAAGGGCAAATTTCCATTTCGTTATCACTGTTATTTTTTGTATATATTATAATTTTTTCTATATCATTAATTTTTAGGTATTCATTAGAGAAAAAATCTTCATAAAACTCATTCGATTCAGAGAATATATTTTTAGTCAATTTAAGAGGGTATGTAACTTTATGTATGCACTTATTAATAAAATGTGGTAGTAAAAATAGTAGCAGCCATTCTTTCGTTTCTTTATTTATACTATTAGAATATAACTGTACAAAATTTAAGTTGTTATCCTTGTAAAATGAATTATACAAAATATACAATGCCAACGTACGCATGGGATATATTTTCACGCTTAACACAAAACAACAGTCTTTTATTTTTGTGTCATCAACATTTCGAATTTTATCCACCTTCCAATCTTTGTTTTCCTTTTTATGTGTATTATCCATATCATTACTGGGATTATTACACAGATTTGTAAAAACGAATTTTTATTCTTCTTCTTCTTCTTCTTCTTCTTCTTCTTTTTTTTTCTTCTTTTTTTTTTCCTCCATTACATAATTGGTATAATGTTCTTCACACTTTATTGTTTTATTATTCATTTTGTTAAGAACAATTTCGAACGAATTCTTTTTCATTTCTTCTTTTTCTTGTGTTATACTATTTTTTCTTCTCATTTTGTTAAATTCCTTTTTTATATTTTTCCCTATCTTGTACCCAAAATAATCAGGGTTGTGTGGCCATACAGGAAAAAAAGCAGACATATGTTCATCATCCTTAGATATATTGTAATTAATATTGCTCAATAAATATTCTTTTATGTAAATACTTAAACTAACATCAAAACAATTGTAGTAGTTTATTTTATTTTCCTTCGAGCTAATTCTTATTCCAAGGTAAGTTATGTCTTTTATGTATTTTTCAACATTGCATTTTTCTTCTTCCTTAAAACACAAACTCAGAGAGGCATCCCCCCTAAATTTTTTCAAAGGAGAAAAAAAAAAAAAAAAAAAAAAAAAAAAATGGTAATGAATACAGTTTCTTAAAATTCGAAATGGGGTAAAATTCGATTACACATACGATTAATATGTATTTAATATGCTATGGGAATGCCAGTAGAGATAAACATTTTGTTAGAAGGGAAAAAAATTGTGTAAATGGAATGGATGTATGCGCAAAATTGGATGCAGAATGCCTAGACCAAACGTGGATATCGTTTTTCTCAATTGAAATGGTGATAAAATGGAAACTAAATCCAGCATCCGCACCCCTCAAATCATATAATTATGTATATGCACATCTGCCCCTTTTTGACGAATCAGGAAGACATTTCCCGATACAGTAAATATATTATAAACAAACTTCGCTCCGCTAGCGTATTCACAAAGGTAGTGTCTTACTTTTGAAAAGAGTCACCATCTTGGGAATACAGATCGAAAGATATGTTCGGGACAGAATCCAGGGAATGAAATGTTTTTATATTGTTTGTCGAACTTGCAGTATTTCCCATTGCATATTCTTCATTTCCTTCATTTCCATTGTCGTAGTAGAGTTCTGTGTTGCTTTCATGATTATCTTCCAACTGTTGGTTGTACCCACTTTGATGAAATGTTTCATTAATTTTTTCGTTAATATTAAAATTAATTTCTTCTGATTTATCTAAATTGTAACCAATCCCTTCTTCTGCATCACTCAAAAATGAATAAATACTAGAAGTACTCGATGTATCGTTCGAATCTACTAAAAAATTACTTAGCCTTTTCAAATGATGAATTTTACTTTTTTTCAATTTTTTTCGAACAGTAAAATTATTGCCATAATATACTTCTTCTTTTACGTATAAATCTGTCTTCTGCCATATTCTGTTTAAAACATTTTTCAGAACTGATTTTCTAAATCTCGTGTTTTTTATATACACGTGCTTTTTTCCCCTGTAGCCTTTCCGTTTCCTTTTCAAATTATTATTCATTTTATGATTACTTCTCATGTTTAACCAGCCCATTTTGCTAATATCCACTGTATTGCTCTTAGCGTATTGTCTATTATTTAAGTTTTTTATCGAATTACCACTGTGTGCTTCTTCCCCCCTTGTGCTTTTCCTATTGATATTTGAAAAAAATCCGATCAAAAAATTCATAACCGAATCAGTAGATGGTTTAATATTCTTCAAGTCTGTTGTCATATTATTCATTAATTTGAGTGCTTTTATTTTGTCGTATAAAAAAAAAAATTTCATAAACCTTCCTCCATTTTTGCTAAAGAAAAAATCTACAAAAATAGGGTTCAAGTATAAAAAGTGATACACCAAGTCAAAAAATATTCCCACTCTTAACACATTTCTTGTAAATATTTTACGGAAAAAAGTTGCGTTATATAACCATTCATTTATAGTAACTTTATTACATAACTTTTTTAAAAATGTATTGTCGTATAGATAACCATAAAAATCTAGAGATTTCATAACTTTTTTAAAATTGATTCGAGTCATTTTATATATGATATCATTAGAAAACAAAATCTCTGACAACTCAAAGTTAACATTATGCTCATTCATATTTATTAAATTGTTTCTACCATATGTATTTAAAATTATTTTAAAATAACCATATTTATTCATATACTTTGGATTTACTTCTAATACTTGCTTTTCCTTTTTGTATATTAATTTTACATTTTTAAGAAAGCTATATCTTAAATTGGACTTGTGCGATGTGCTCTCCATTTTTTCCCCTCTACAATCTATTTCTTTAACTACCTTATTAATGTCCTTACCAGTGAACATTACAGAATTTTTATCATTTTTTGCCGATTGGATCTTATCTAAAGAAATAGTTTCTAAACAAGGGTTTTCATCTAGTGCATTATATTCATTCACATTCGTGTTTTCATGCTTATTCACATTCGTGCTCTCATTCTTATTCACTTTCGTGTTCTCATTCGCATCCTCAATCTCCTTACTATGTTTATCAATTGTGTCATGATCTGCCCTTTTGCTGTATATGCGTCCGTCACCTCCCTCTCCCCTTTGACTACATTCTGCCGTACTTCTGATTATCTCATCGTAAAAAGATGATTTGTGTTCTTCCAAAACGGTGTTTTCATCAGAAGGACTGAAAAAATCAAATTCTGAGAAACTACCAATAAGGTCGTCTACTTTCATATTTATCTGTTTCTTCCCTTTTATTCCAAATCCGGTATGTGGATACTTGTCTTCTCTCCATTCATCATCACACATTACCTTCTTTCTGCGAAGAAAACCTATTTCATCGTTCAGATGCTCAACTCCTCTTGCAAAGTTATCAGCACTTGTGAGACATAATATCTCGTTGTGAATGCTTTTAATTTTTCTCTTTTTCTCGATTATACTATTTTTAATAATATCAGTACTTCCATTAATATAACACTTTCTTTCATCGAATACGCTGTTAACAGAGCATTTACTGTTAACAGCGCCGTTCTTCAAATCCTCATTTGGTATATTCTCCATTTTGTTACTTATCTCAAGCTTACTACTTCTAGTTTCAACATTTTGTTTATTATATCCAGAGTATTCAGTATGCTTATTCGTTATGTCTTCCTTTCGAATGGCATGCACATTGATTTTCATTGGCTTAATGATCATATACTCTCCAATTTGTTCAATTGATTTAGCACAATTGCTTTGTTTGTTGAATACTGAATTATGACGGTCATTTTTTCTTTCATTTTCTACCACTAAATTGTGGGAATTCAAGGGGTGTAACTCATTCTTATCATTCATATACTTAGCAATTATGTTTTCATTACAACTAATTTTAACATTTATTTTTTCCTCACTTTTTCTAATATCGAACTTGAGTTCATCTCTACCTTTACTGATACTTTCTTCAGGGTACATATTTAAAAAAGAGGAAATGGAACTTGGCTTAATAGTAGCAAAGGAAGGTTTTTCCTCATCTGGTTGTGCTATGTTTTGAGAAATATCCATTTTTTCATTTTCTAAATAACGTTTTATGCATTTCTTCTCTTCACTACTGCTGTGATTACATTCGTTGCTGTTGAAGTTACTACATTCCCTTCTTAACGAGTTTGCATTTTTGTTTTTGACTTTGACCCCGTTTTCGATTTTGATTCCCTTTTCGACTTCGACTCCATTTTCGACTTCGACTCCATTTTCGACTTCGACTCCATTTTCGACTTCGACTCCATTTTCGACTTTCGTTTCAATTTCATTCTTGCATGTATCTTGTCTTTTGAGTAAACAATTCGCTTCCGTAACAACAGGTATGCAACTGCTACCGTTAGATCCATCTTCTATTTGAGAAATGCTATTTTTGTGTGCCTCCTTTTGAGTTAAAGTGTTTATAGGAATGTCCTCGATACAATTTTCTCCTGTAGGCGAATATCTCTTAAAGCATTCATCATTACCACTCCCAGCATGTTCACCCCGAGCTTCACAGTTCATTTTCGAGTTGCTCTTCGATGTTGAATATAACATTTCATGTAATTCTGTTTTTCTTTTCCTGTTGAAAACTTTAGTTTTATTTCCCTCCACGTTCATATTTACTAAAACATTTTTGGTGTTACTCTCTTCCTCGTTATTTTCTCCTTCAATGAGATTTATGCCACTATTTTGACTTTTATTACACCCATTTCGTAGGTCAAGTTCTTCGTAATTAAGGTTACTCTTGTCATTATTTTTGTAAAAATCTTTCATTTTGTTAAAAATTTCAATATTATATTTTACATCCTGATACAAAGCATTGCACTGGATTCTCTTTTTCTTACTATCACTGTTCTCTCTCTTTGTCACAAAATTGTGAAAAGAATTATTCTTCTCATTTCCCAAAATTTTTTTAACACCTTTTGTGCTGTTTAAGTCGTACGAGCGCTTCTTTGAATTGTACACCATCATGACACTACAACGCACTGCAGGTGTGTATGCATGTGTTGTGTGAATTTTTTGCGTCCGTTTGAACTGCCTATTAAGAGTCTGATTTAATTTTTTTTTTTGTATGTGCACAAGAATTATTCTTTTTCCTCTAACTTACATTATACATAAGGGTCGTATAAAATTCAGTGTCCAGCGAAACAAAAAAGACAAAAAGGTATAAGCATAAACTGACAAAAAAGTAGACGCACAAACTAAAAAAAAAAAAAAAAGGAACATAAACAAAATATAATAGAGACAAAAACAGATGATTTAACAAATTGACAAATTAACACATGAACAGATTATCAATGAAGCATATTTACTAACAATGATGAAATAAAACAAAAAAAGAAAAAAAAAAAAAGAGCTGTTTTATACTCAAACGTAAAAAATATGTAATTCTCACTCTAAGCGTGACCATCTTTGTGACACATGCATTACATTAAGTTCTTTTTTTTTTCCAAAAAAAAAAAAAAAACAGAAAAAAGCAAAAAAGCAAGAAAGCAAAAAAAACATATCCCAAAATTTTTAATTAAAATAAAAGTTTTTTACCCTAAAATATAATGTGCATACACCGTGTGAAATTAACATGCGCATGTTTATATTCCCTTTAAGCATTGCTTACTAATTTTCCTGTTGTACAGCATATCACGTGTAGCATATGGAAAAACTGTTTTATCTCATTATTTCCTTTATTCATTTTCTTTTTTATGTGATAGTGATTTATATTTTGCACGGTTCAAACGTCGCAAGTAAAATATATACCTCAAGTCTACACATCAACACGGCATTTCTTTATTTACTTGTTTATTTATTTCATTATTTTAATTAATTTTTTTTTTTTTTTTTTGACACATTCAATTGGGTATAATTAGAGTTCCTCCTAACATGGCATTTTTTCGATAAAGAAGGGGGTGTCTACCTAAGCTTGTTTGCAACAGTGCATATATACAAATATACACAAATCAAAAAAAAAAAAAAACAAAAAAAAAAAAAAATTGAAACATATCACACATCAGATGTGATAAAACAAAAAAAAAAATATTTCATTTAATTTATTTATCTGCTTGTATGACAATTTTACTATTGGTTTATGTACCTATTTTTTTGTCTGTTTATTTTCTTATTTCTCTCATCTCGGTCAGGCCCATATGGCACCCATTAAAACACGTGCACAGACGCACGTATGCACGTGTAGACACACGCGTTGAAAACACTGGACTCTTCTTCCACGCACCTTTATCAAAATTTACACAATCCACTTATAATATTGGCAACGATAACAAAAAGCAAGCTGAACCAATTTGCATTATATATCCAGTCTAATTATATTTATAAAATTGTAATACTTATCCGAGCAACCAATTAAACTAATCAAATCATCATTCGAAAAAAACTCCTGATTTAGTAAGGAAAACGCTTTTCGCACATAAAAGGATACTTTAAAATATTCGCTATTACATTCAGATATCAACCTGTTTACAAAATCATCATTCATATTATTTTGAAAATAGTAATTGATGGATATTTTCTTATCGTAAAGTATTAAATCCTCTGATTTATTAATATGGACGACGTTATCATAGGAAAATTTTAAAGTGTTCTGATTTCTTTCATAAAATTTCTGTTCATATTTATTTAAATGCATAAATTCAATGTTTTGTAACAAATCATTAAAATGAATTTCCTTAAAGCTCCTACTTAAGTTGTCATTACAACTATTATCACTATTAACTTTTAGCAAATTACTATCTTCTATATTGTCCCCTTCGCCACATATAGGTGCTAATCTACGAAGTATATTCTTTTTAAAAACTTTTACATTTTCCTCGTAAGGTATTGGAAATATTAAAAAGACATTCACTACAGCATTAATAATTCGGTTTAATCTTTCCTTCAACTGTTCTATGGCATATTCATTGAAGTATTCTATATCTATGTCTTTTAGTATATTATCAAAATTGCTCATACCTCCATTGATATTACTATTACTTTTGAAAAACGAAAAACCATTATTTTCCACCTCTGGTCCATTCGCTATATTGCCATCAATTCCCATAATAATGTTACTGACTGACATTTTTTTCTTCTGTTCATACATACAAATATATATCAATATATTCGAAAAGGCAAAAATGAAATACTTCAAGTCATCCGAATTTTGGTATATATGAAGTGCATCATTTATCCATTCATCAATTATGGAGCCAAATATATTTTCATCTACTAGTATGTTAAAAAAATCCTTTATGTCTAAAAAAACATACAAAGAAAAAGACTGATATATGTATCTTTTCTTCTGAATCATTAATAACATTGTATACAAATTGTATTCATTTTCTGATCCATTTAAAACTAAATTTTTATTCACATATTTTAATGTTTTCAGTAATTCTCTTATGTGTTCTCTCTTTTTATCCTTCAAAAGAAATATGTTAAAATATATCGTATTCAATAGTTTTGCAATTTTGTTTTCCTTGTTAGGATCTATGTCCTTATCACAAACATTTCCCCCTGAAGAGTGATTGTTATGTATGTTGTTACTTTCATCATTATGATAGTTTCTTTTTCTTTTTTTTTTTTTAAATTTTTTCTTTTTGTTCAGAAGGTAGTTTTTCATTTCTCTGTAGAATAAAACTTCGTTTTTCCAATTTGCTTCATTCATTTCTCTCTCACACACACTATCGTTTGTATCACTATGTTGAAATGAAAAATCGCTCGAAAGACTTTTCGGATTCTTAGAATAATTAGTTGCAGTAACATCATTCGTGTGTACATTCTTTTCACTAGTATCTTCTTCCATTTCTATGTACACCCCTTCCCCTTCATCCGCATCTTGATCATCTTCCATTTCTCCATCTTCCTCTGCTTCTCCGTAGTTTTCTTCCAATAAATCATCATCCAAAAAAACAAATTCTTTACTTTTACAATTTTTATTTGTACTACTTGTTTCATCAAATTTGTTAAATGAATAATTAGAAATGGTGTCATCCATATCACTCAACTCAACTTTATTATCATCGTGAATCAAATCATATGCTTTTTTTAATCCATTCCAAAGTAAGTGTGTAAAAAAAATTTTGTTTCTTGTTAACAATGCAAAGAGGTAAGATAGTAAGTTATTGTAAAAATACAAACCACATATGTGTAATATGCTATTGTTACAAAAATTCTGTTCATTCAAATTCTCATCCGATAAATGTATTAGTAATAGACTAATTTTCCGTAAAATTTCTATTAATGATATATTGGAACTATTTGCATTGAATAGTTTTCCCTCCGCGACAGAAAAGAAAATGTAAAAAACGTCCTTCTTAATTACATTGTTGAAAAACTGAAATACGTACACTGGTATATTCCGTATTTTTTCTAGTTTATTCATCTCTTTCAACTGAAATATATTCAAATTGTTAGAAATTGATGCAACGGAGAATAGAAAATAAAACCAAAATACTTTATAATTAAATAATGAATTTTTCGTAAAAATGTATAATATATAATATATTTCATTTAACGTTTCTTCACATAGCTGATTCTTCTTCACCCTTCTTATTATATTTTTAAAATAATTGATAAAACTCTCATTTTGCAGTATTTTTATTATTAACAGATCTTGTGTACTGCTAGCGTTTTTATAATGCTCCAGAAAAAAGGAAAAAAATTTTAGTGCTTTCAAAAAGGAATATTCATTGTCTTTTCCAGGTATGTAGGAAGATGTGATGTCTACTAACGACTCATTTAGCAAGTTGATAAACAAAAAAATATTATTGTTAATCTCATTTTGATAGAATAGTGAAATAAAATTCAAAAATTGGTTCAAATTGTTTTCTTCTATTTTTTCCATATAATAATGGAAATTATGATATAACACATCATTAATAAAAAAATCGGTAAAACAGTTTGCTTCGTTGTATAAACAATTCTTATATATAATTTTCCTATCATAGCCATAATCACAGAGGGTGTCATTATTCCCTGTTAAATATGCTAAAAAACATTTTTTCTCATAGTTGTCGTTCAGAACTACATTTATATTATTTTCATAAAAGTCATTATCGTGCGAATTTGACTCATTTTTTATAAACAAAATTAATAATTGGAAAAATAAAAATGTGAAAATTTCTCTAAAATCGTTGTAAAATATTTGCCTGGGAATTCCATATCTATACATCAAAGTAATCAATGTGTCAAATGACTTAAATTTTAAATGTTTTTCAAAATAAAATAAATTTATGAAGCATATATAAAAAAAAAACTGTAAAATGTTTTCGCTGAATTTTGTCATATTAATATATTCCTTTATCATCCACATTAGTATTCTCTTTAGGTTATTCGAATACGGGTGAAAAATATTTACTAGAATGTAGTTAAGGAAAAAAGATTTGTCCCTTATCTTAAAATCGGTAATGATATGGTCAAATTTTACTATTTCATCTTCATCATTGTTGAAATGATATTTGTAAGCATTTTTATTTTTGCAATATTCTTCAATGTAATCGTCAATTGTTAAATCTTCTTTGTCGAAACCTGTTTTACACTCATCATTATGACTCCCCTGTTTTAACAATACCTCTTCGACTATGATGTTGTGCAAAACCTTTGAGATAAATATATATTTATAATATGTTAAAAACATAAAAAGAGAAAAATATTTGTACAAATTTAAGTCATTCATCGTAAGACAACTGAAATTTAAATTATGATTATTCTGCATACTGTACAAATCTTTGAAAATTAACTCATCTTGTGAATATTTATATAACGGCAAATTCTTAATAATAAATATCAAATTGTTAAATGTGTCATCATTTAATAAATAAAAATACGAACAATCCAAGTTATGTTCTATGTCATTTTCTTTCATATGCTTTTGAATAATTTCTGAAATGTAATAAATTACACTATTTACATAAATGTTGTGATTCTTTGTTCTCATAAACATTTCCGTATTAATTAAAAAGTTACTCTTTTTATAACAACTAATTTCAACTAGGTCGTTAGAAAAATCTATTTCCTTCTTCACAAACATTTTAGGATAAAGTACATGCATATACTCATTTTGTATAGCTAGGCATGTTTCCAATTGATCTTTTACATTTTTGTCTAAATAAAATATTATATCATAAAAATATTTCTCTAATAATTCACAGAATAAAAATATAATGTAATTTACGTATTTTTTCAGCACATTTTTTGATTTTGTGTCGTCGTAATAATCCATTAAATATTTTCTGTATAATGGAATTTTTTGGAAACAAATAATATATCTCTCGAATTTTAAATTATCAAACAATACGTTTTCTTCCTTTTGTGTGATGTTTTTCGTGAAGAAATTCTATAAAGGGTGAAGGGGAAAAAAGTACATAACAAATATGTATCCGATTCGATAATGCAAAGGGACAAGGGTGATGTGAAAAGCATGAACATACGTATATATAAGTACGCTTGGATAAGCAAGTGTTATAAGATGGCATGAAAAGTGTCATGCGCGCCAATCCCTTATTTTTTTTTCACGAATTTCCATCCTTACATCGATACACTCTATGTGCGAGCTGCTACTAATGTGAATGAAGAGACAATTTAAAAAAGTTTCACTTAGAATATTCTGTTTCACGAAAACTTGCAAATGATCGAAAGAAATGATCATACACAAATAGTTTAGAGATAGCGACAAGCACTTATCAGCATATTTCAAATAATCAGTAAAGTCTATAATATATTTAATGTAACAAATAAATTTGTTATAATTCGTTCTTTCTTCGTCTTCGTATCTAGTATTAATAATAACTTTTAATATTAAAAATGCAATTTTCTCCAAGAATATTATATACTTATTTTCAAAATGTTTCAGAAGCACCTTCCACGTCTCGTTCATTTCCTCGAAATGAATTGATCTATATAAAAACAAGTTTAAAATTTTTAAGCACCATTTTTTGGATTTCAATAAAATTGTTAAAAATAATCTATCTAAATCATAATTTTTGCTGTGAATAAATTCACTTAAATTTTCATAGGAAGATTCTTCTGTCATTTTAGCAACTGATATTGATGTTTTATTAGATGATTGGTTTGTATTTGCAAAATATAATTTATGTACATATTCATGTAAATTAACATCTATTATTTTCATTATATTTGTAAACAAAGTCTCCAGTTCATTGTGCAATAATTCTTCTGTCAAGGTACTAAAATGACATAACAATGTCTTGTATAAAAATTTTACAATTTTCTTTGTTGTGTATATAATGTATATATTATCCATATAACTCAATAAATAACATAATAATCTGTTAAATAAAGGAAAATATATGTTTATTATATCCTTAAGTCCTGATAACAAATTTTCACATGGTATTTTTAAAGAGCTATAATCTTCTGTTTCTAGAAAATCTTTATTACTATTCTTTATGTGCGAGATAAAGTAATTATGATACAATACAGAATACGAATTACTATTCTGCTTTCTCGGTATGTATTTTTTTAACATTTTGTTCAATAGGAACATTAAGGAATAAAAGTTCTGAAAGTGTATTATCATCCTGTAATTATCCTTCTCTCCATTATTGTCTCCATTTTCCATTTCGTTAATTGAAGTATTACACTTTATCAAATCAGTAATGCAACTTAATGTGGAGTAATAATCATTATTTATCAAATTTAATAAATCGTTGTTTTTGTAAATAGAAATAAAATTAAAGGTATTGGATATATTTTCTATTAAATTTTCCCATCTATAGGGATAATCTATCAAGAATATGTTAAAAAATATATCAATAAAATATAAGCATACGTTAAATTTCTTCATTTCAATTATACTTTTATGTCTTTTAAAAGATCTATACATATTCTTATTAATAAACTCCATTAACATGGTAAAATTATCGTTATTATCATAATTTATTACACATGAATTTTTAATTAAGAGCAAAATTTTCTCTTTTAAATATACCCATTCTTCTTCTTTAATATATTTTGAAGTATTCTGAGAATTTTCTAACATCTCATAATTTATTGAAATATTTTTACCTAAAAATTTAATGAACAGGAAATTTGTATCTTTCAGTTCCGAATAATCTTTTATTCCCTTTTCTTGTTCATTGTTGTTCCATATACCCTTGTCTATCTCACCACTGCCTTTGCTATATATCAAACTATTAAAGTTTTTTGCTTCTTTTTTATATTTACTCATTTCATAATTTTTTATGACACATTTCAAATATTTATTTACATATTGATAAATGTTATTTTTTAAACATATAATCATCATTAATCTTGTATAATGAAATTCATCCTGTTTCACATAAGAATTATTAATAGCTTGAATCATTCTAATAATATCTAACTTATTAGTCTTAAATTTTTTGGAAATGTCATAATTGACATGTTTGTCCTTAACTAAATCATTAAAAATGTTCACGTGCTGTTTTATTTCTATTTTACAACTAATTTTCTCATCATTTTTATAATTTTCAACATCCTCTAAATTGTTGGCTTCAAAAATGTTTACGTCTTCTGATTCATCTACTTTATCATAGTAATTATGAAGATCGATAAATATTACATCGTTTATTTTTATTAAGGTATCCATTATTTTTAAATAATTATTTTAAATGAAAATGATATGAAGTAATTTTAAACATTAAAAATTTGTTATGGTTCTTCTAAACTTTTGTTTGGAACAACCTTCTTACATAAATGGAAATTTAATGAATTTTTAATGGTATTTATAAATCAAATTCTTTTTTTTTTAAAGAACTCATATATTGTGTGTTGTATAATATTATCCACCTTATCATGTTTTTTTTTTTTTTTTTTTCCCTTTGTTTTTCCCCCCACCTCCTATCTCTGATTTATAATCTTTCTTTGTATTTGTCCCAGTATATACTCATTTATCTGTTCTCTTTGTGTGTATATGCTTCATTGACTTGTACATATGCTTGCTATGCATTTGCTCTTTGCGTACATATTTATATAATCCATTATTTTATCTTTTCTATGCAAGACTGTAAACGTGTAATTCTTTCTCCGAAGTAAAATGTATCTAAAAATTGCTTAATCTATGTAACATTAAAAAAAATAAAAAATAAAAAGGTAAATACATAAAAACTTAACACTGTAAGAAAATTTAAAAACTTAGCAAGTAATTTGCCCATTATTTAAAATGAAGTATGATTATTTAAACAAATTAAAAATGGGAAATTTTATTCACCTTATTTTTAGCACTTTTTGTTTCTCCATATTTCACATAAATAAGCCCAGTTTTTGTGGGTGTGCACAAATGAAACATTTTAAGACTTCTTTTGAGAAGTTTTGTTTGGTTAATGAACTTTACATATTTAAAACTTACAGTTCATTAAATGTGCACTTAAAGGGGAAATTTGAAATATATCCATTTTAATTAATTTCGCTTAAACCTTATTCATTTACACTTTCATTTTTTCATTCATATCACTTTTTTATTATTTTATTTTTTTTTTTCATGCAAAAATAGGCAACAAATTATTTCAACCTGGCTGCTAGGAATATTATATGGCGCAGATTATTTTTCTCATAAAAAACACATAATTTTTCTTCTTTTTTCTCTAGTTTGTAAAAAATAATTCTTAATTGACTAGTAATTACCTATTTTAAAAAATATATGTGTAAACAGAGCTAAATATCGAAGGTGTAAAAATGACTTTTGGTTATAGCTTATAGTTGTAATGACAGGAATGGAATGTGTAAAAAAAAAAAACGTGGGGACATGAAAATATAATTTAAAAAAAAAAAAAAAAAAAAAGGAATAAACAACAAAAACAAAGACAAAAACAAAACCTCCTCCCTAAAAAAAAAGAAAAGTACACAAAAAAGTTGATATAAAAATTATACATAAATTAATGAATGAGTAACAAAATAGATAATTGCATAAATACAATGAAAATTATTATGCACAATGACAAAAAAAAAAAAATTATGGACTATTAAAATATTAAAAGTAAAAAAGAGAATAAATATTCTTTGGCTAGCTTAAAATTAAATAGCTTTTCATGCTTTTTTTTTTTTTTTTTTATTTTATTTTTATTTTTTTTACTAAAATAAAAACATCTTGTTTGGATTTTCTTAATGATAGTTGTGTTTTATTTGAAAAGGAAAACTCTAAGTTGTACAAAACTGTAACTATCTTTTAAACGGTTGTAATTTTTTCTGTTTTCCATCTTTTTTGGCTTTAATTAACATATTTTAAAGATGTTAGCATTTCAGTCTTTTTCGTTCTTTTGTATTTCTACGATGTTATTTATGTGAATATGGATTGGTTCACTTCATAAAAATATACAGATTTGACATATATCAAGTTAATATTCATAGTAATTCCTCAGTTTCAATAGGAATACACGCATGTTCATATGTAACATTTAACTTTTGAACGCATGAATTGTGCCCTTATCTAATAATTTCCCAAAGTGTCCGTGTCTACCAACTATTCGTATTTGTAAATTAGTAGTATAATAATTTATTTGTTTATAGAATTTTTTGATATTAACAAGGAGTACTTTTTTCTATTCACCTTTTAATTAATTAGAGTGTCTATTTTTGACAGCTTCATTTTAACAGGTTAAATATTTGGGGCCTGGATTTTTATTATTCCCATTTGGATTTGAATTATTCACAGATGTGAAACCTGCGTTATTTCGTAACATAGAATTATTGTCTATCCTATGTTTAGATGAATAAAACGTGTTATTCGTATTGTCTTTGTCCTTTGAATTGATTCTCTTACTAAAATGTTCATTAAGTCGTTCACTAAATGGTTCATTAAAAGTTTCGTCATATCTATCATTAAATCGGTCACCATATCGGTCTCCATATCGATCTCCATGTCGGTCTCCATATCGGTTGCCATACCGGTCGCTATATTTGTCATCAAATCGATTTTTTATCAATTTCGTGGACCAGTTATTCCTCTTATTATTTTGCTGACACGTTTCCAGCATATACAATTTACAAGATGTTACATTATTTACTTCACCTTTCACATAGTCATTTTTTTGATCCCCACGGGGATACTTTTTTTTGTAAAATTCATTATTACTTCTGACTTTGTTATTGATTGCATTACTGCTACCAAATCGTTTTTCTACCAGCCTTTTTTCATTGTATACCTTTCTGTTAAAGTTATAATCATCAACCTTTTCTTCGTTTTGGTTATTTTTCTCATTAGCGCTATATTTTTTCAAGAATTTTGCGTTTTCGTTTTCGTTTTCGTTTTCGTTTGTGTTTTCATGTTCGTATTCAGCATTGCTTCCTTTTCCATTTTCTCTTTCGTTCATATCACCTCTTTCCGAACTGTCCCACATTCTACCTGAAGAAAAACTTAAAAAGAAATCCTTGCTGTTGTGTAAATCCTTTTTATGAAATAACTGTAGAGATTTCTTCTGATTATTTGGGCGATAATTGTTATTTCTTCTGTAGAATTTGTTTTCTTCATGATGTGTCGTAATACTATGTAATACGTGTGATGAATTTTTTGAACCTGAAATAAAATTACTTTTTGTTGTGTTATAATTATCACATTCAACATCATCTACAGGTTGGTCTTTATTTAACTGTTTAGAAAAACCCTTTCTATGATTATTCTTCACTACCATATTATTAGTCCCTTTTGTGTTCATTTGAATGTTGGTTTTTTTCTTATTTTTTGCAGTATCCTTTTCTGAGGTATCCATGTTTCCTAATGTTTCAGTCATTTCTATGATATTTTCATTACTGTCTTTTTCCACAGTGTTGTTGATATCAAATGGATTCAACTTATAGATTTTTATTTCCTCTTCAAATATTTCATTGTTGTTTTCTTTCCTGTTTTCCTGGTCAATATAAGATTCTAATAACATATTATATCTTCTACTCATCCAAAATTCTAGCTCTTTAAAATTAAATGGGTTGGATGTTTCGTCTGCGTTACTCATCTGGTCTGTTCTTACACTCAAATACTTCTTTTTATTTTCAGGACAATTCAAATAATTACTTTTGCTGGAACTATTTTTGTTTTTAGCTTTCTCCCACTGCAGTTTGATATCATCGCTCTGTTCATCATCTTTTGCATCGATACAATCATACCCTTCCGTGATTAAGTGTTCAGTATTATGTTTGCCATATTCAGGGTTCATCGAAAATTTCTTACAATTTCTCACACGATCTTCATTCTTCTTTATATATGCAACACTTCCTTTTTGTTGTAGCAATGAGTTATCCTCATTCTTGCATTTTTTAAACCCTCCCTCTTTTATTATGACTTTTTCGCTACTGTTATTAATGTTGCATTTGTCTCTATCGTTAGTATCTGCTTTAATATTATGTGTAGCCTTATTTTCAATTTTTACTTCTTCAGAATTACTATTAGAAGGATTAATATATTTTTGGATATCATTATTATTGTGAGCGTGTTTGTTTTTAGCATAAGTTTTATTAACATGCTCATTACTACTATGCTGTACACTATTGTTCCTGATATTGCTATTTTCTATGCTATTACGATGCATGTTATTATGCATATTTTCATTTGAGTTATGATTAGACCCAGATGGTAAAATAGTGCTGGAAATATTTATTACCTGATTACTTTCCAAATGGGTTCTATTTTCGCACGTACCTTCTTCTGCTAATGAGGCATTTGAACCATTTTCATCATCGTAAAGATTTTCATCCATGATAATTTTACTACTATTAACAATTCCTTTTTTGTCATAATTACTATTCGTAATAATATGATTAGTATATGAATTAATTTTTTTTTTATTACTATTGCTATTGCCATTACTGGGATTCATGTTTTCATTTCTTACAAAATAATTATCGTCATTGTACTTCTTTGTATATTTTTCTATCGTCCGAAATCGTGGCTCTTTTTGATTAGCACTTGTTAATTCATTTTTATTATTAAAATTATTTCTTCTAAAATTAAAATCTTCTTTTTTTCCATTTTGCTCATACCTTTCATAATTTTCATATTGTTCATTCTGGCTATTCCAGTGCATACTATGGTTGTTGTTATTCTTTTTCTCATCATGCCTGCTAGAATTTATCGCACACTCATCATTATTACGGTTACGATAATAGTTTTTGTAGCTGCTAATTTTATAACTGTTTCCATTTTGGAAATTATCATTTGTTTTCTCAAACTTACTAGTTTCAGCATGACTATCAACATCCTTATAGTTGCTATAAATTATATTTCTATTCGTATGCATGCATCCATTTTTGAATGTTTTTTCGTTATTCCTATATATATCTTTGTTTTTGATGCGATTGTTGTTGCTTCTGTTTGGTGAATTTCCCTCATATCCGTAATTCACTCCAATTCGATAATTCTGCTTAAGCCTGTAATTTTTACAATTTTTGCAGTTTTCACCATTTCTGTTATTCTCACAACACTTAACATTCTCTCCACTGGCAGCGTAATCTTCATTTTTTTCTCCAAGGCTCTTCCAGTATTCGTCTTTCTTATTATTGCCAAAACCTCTGTAATTGTCGTTCTTTCTAATGAAGGTGCCAACATTCGTGTTATTCCTCCTGAACTCCTTATTAAAGGATATATCTTTGCTGTTATTATTAAATGGCGAATTCTTTTTATAATTTCCATTTTTGTGATTCATTTGATTACTGTTGCTTGTCGCCTCATTATTTTTATCTTTATCTTTTTGATGCTCATTTCGTTTAAAAGAGTATGTTTTATTACTTCTCTCGCTAGCAGTTCTGTTGGCACTAAAATTTATAAGATCATTATTCTCATCCTTTTCGCTCAACTCAATCTCCTTCAGATCTATTTTTTCTATAATCTCAAAATTCTCCTTAACAATTTGAAGATTGTTTCCTCCTTCTCGATTTATTACATCTAAATTATCACTTGTTAAACATTTATTCTTATTATGATTATACTTAATACTGCAATTATTATTCTGTTCATTCGGTTTTCTTTCAAATTCGGCTAGCGTATTTTCCTTCTTAAAACTATCACTATTATTATTATTATAATTATTATTTTTGATGATATGATCATTTTCCTTTTTTGAGCCATGGGACTCTTGAATACCTTTATCGTCATTACTATTACACCATTTGAAATTATTGAAATTTGGTTGATCCTTCGAAGTGCAAACTGGTTTATGATAATTTGTGCTATTATAACTGTTTTCAACATTTTTGTTAGCGTCGACATTGTCACTACTACCAATATTGCCATTATTGTCTCCATCATCATTTCCATTTTTTGCTGATGAACACTTTTCGCCACTAGCAAAGAGGTCTTTATTGATATTATTGTTGTTGCCATTTACCTTGTCAACATTTGATAGGCTCGAATCAGTTTTTTCCCTTTCGATTTTGTTTTGGGACAATTTTTTGACATTCTGATCTGAGTTCCGTTTGTCATAATCATTACAATTTCTATTTAATAATAAATTACTGTGGTGTTTTTTTTTTACACCATTTTTCGTTAACACTTTTTGAAAAATCTCTGAATATTTCGTTTCTCCAAATTCTTTGCTGAAGCATTCGCTATGGTCCTTTTTGTCGTTACTTATACCTTTCATAGTGCTTTGCATTTTTGATCCTATGGCAATATTCGTGGAATCCCAGCCAGCAGCACTACTTTTGTAACTATCTCCACATTTCATACCATTCTTTAAGTTATGATTATTTTTGTTATTGTTCCTATTGTTATAACATGTATTTTCAGTATTATTTGCACCTACCCTGCATTCGGCAGTACCTCTACTTCTATAGTACACTCCTTCATTGCTTTTCCTCTTTGTTTCGTCAACCATATCACAATTAACTTTAAGAAACGGAGTGCTTTTTTTTAACACACTTGGATTTGTTCTGATTTTATGATTTTCATTTGTTCTATCAAAAGAACAACCACTTGTATTAACACTTTTCTTCTTAAATATATTTGCCCTATCATCCTTATTTGTTTGATTTTTGGAATAACCTAGCTGATTGTTATTTTTGCTTCCTTTTTTGGTATGGTCATATTTTCCTGAATTCCGATTTTTCACTTCTTTCTGAGTATTCATTTTTTTTTTCTTTTTCTTTTTTTTTTTTTTTTTTTTTTTTGTTGGTGAAAGGGTTCTAACTTTTTCTTTACTTTTTTTTCCTAATATATTTTTTTTTTATGTGCCTGTTAATGTAATTTTTCCCAAAATGGGGGGCAAATAAATATGCTCCTGTGTATGTATATGCAGAAGTTTACTTTTTTCATGCTTACGTACATTGTCATACCAAAAAGTTCGTACCTGCTTGTGCAAAAAGAAACACAAAGGAATGCCTATAAGGATATGTACACCTCCATTTACAATTTCATGTATTCTTTCAGGTTCAACTTTTATATTGAAGATGATGAGAGCTCGGTGGAGGACGAAAGGGCAACTATGCTCCTAATCCTGTTTCTGCCTCTTTTTCTACTTCTGCTTCTCCTTCACTAGTGTGGGTAAATTTTCTCGAGAAACTGTTTTTATCTGGTAATTCATATATTTATAAAAAATTAATTCACGTGGACTACTTAAGACATTTTATATGACCACAATTTCATAAAAAAAGATGTTCAAAAAAAAAAAAAAAAAACTCGACCAGTGAAAAATGTAAGCACGTAAAAGTGTGCACGCATAACCATATGTTCATATATATGCTTATACCTTTTAATATAAAGTACGTAAATTTAAGTGTAGGGTAAAAGTGCAATACAGAATTATAAATATGTATCTTTTAAGAATTCTATTTTTCTTTATATAAGAAAAAAAAAAAAAAAATCTTCCCTGGTAGCACGCTCAAAAGTAGTCAGCAAATGTGGTCGTCAAGAAAGAAAAAAAAAAAATAAAAAAAAATAAAAATGAATAGAAAAAACACCATATAAAAGATCACATCTACGTATCCGTAAATGCAAAATTGAGTGTGCATTATAAAGTACAGATATGTATGCATGCAAGGCTCGCTTTTCTATATAGTCAAAAATAAGCATACGCGTGAGTACATGTTTATATATATGCCTCTGACCAACCTAACATTTTCCTATTATCACCTCCTAGCCTTTTTTACATCTATTTTTTTACTCCTTTTTTTTGGCAAACAATACCTTATTCTCATTTTTAATGTTACTTTTTTTTAAAATTATTTTATTTTATTTTTTTTTCTGTATGTGTGGTTACGCTGAATCATTTACTTTGGGGGTGAAAGCAATTATTGCAAATGTCACATTTTTTCATTACTCACATTTAGCATACACTTCTTTTCTTTTTTTTTTTTTTTTTTTTTCTTACCTACAGCGCTGAAGACTAGTTTTATTTTATTTGTTTTTACGAATATTAATTATTTTTTAACCATGTGTTATTTATATTTTTGTTTTATTTTTCTTTAGCCCTCCAACCTCCTCCATGAAAAAATAATTTAGCTGACGAAATGGAAAAAAGCCACTATTTATATGAACAATTTCAAAGGGGATGAAGAGAATTTGCAAGAAAAAAAAAAAAAAAAAAAACATTTTACCTGATTACATCCAAGATTCGAATTATTTTTTTAAGGAGAACACATATTTTTTTTTGTAATATAAACAGATGTATCAAATTGATAAATTATATTTAAGAGCAAGGGGAATATATTTTATTCTTTCTGTTAAACGCTTCAAACATTCCACGACATTACACTATTTTATTCCACTACTCCTGTTTATATGTTACTACTACAGTACGACACCCCTTTGTAGCATTGGACCGAATGTAATCCTTTGCTCTTAACATATTTCTATAAGGTCATTTTTTGCAAATGTTCTAAGAAAAGTCTATGGGTAATATATTCTTTTCTTTTTTTTTTTTTTCATTTTTCCATAACATATATATCTTTGTTATTATTTTTCATTTCTACATCACCGTTATTATTGTTTCTCTCTCATTTTTTAGAATGAAATCATCTCTTCACCCGAAGATATGAGATCCAAAAGGTTTCTCTTCGTGTTTATCTAAAAAGAACGTTTCTACAAAAAATTATTTTATTTTATTATTTTATTTTTTTTTTTTTAACATTTCATTGACTTATTCCACTTGAAAACATGCACGTGAATTATGCACCAAAAGAGTTCCTTTAATGTAAATAAAAAAAAAAAAAAAAAAAAAGAATTTATAAACGCATATGTTCAATCTGTAAACATTTATATACTCATTCCCCTAAGGTACTTATTTTCATGTCTAAACAATTGTAATGATTTCCTTCTATTATCATGCTGTACTCGTTTCTACCTATTGTGTGTAGAAAATTTTTACAAGGAATTGTAAAAATGTGTAATTCGTTAAACTATAATTCAGAAGAATGAAAAAAAAAAAAAAAAAAAAAAAAAAAAAGGTTCCCAAAATGTTCTTATAAAAGATATTATTATTCAATCTAGTGCAGTAATTTTATTATTTTTTTTTTATTTTGAATATGTAGTATTAGCCATTGTTGTTATTCTTTCTTGTACATGCACAAATTAACAACGTAAAAATAGGTACACAATATGTCCCATAAATTTTAATATTTCAATTTCATACCGCACGGAATCGAAATGACATTTTGACTATGTCTAAGCCTGTATGGTTTTTTATTCCATTTTAGTTAAGCGAAAATTTTAACAAAAATTATTTCAACAACATCCTGCGATGAAATGTGATAAATGTCCATAATTACATCTCAGTCCAATGAGGACTCTAAGAATCTTAATAATATTTAACACGACCAAAGGAAAACAGAGAAGAGCACCATTTTTAGATTGGATAAATTTATTGGCTTATAAATGAATATAAAAGAAAACTTCCCCTTTTTCTTTTACTTTATAGAAAGAGTGCACAATATGATAGTGATAAATAAGGAAAAAATAAATTTATATATTGATATGAATATTCACATAAATGTTGATATATATGCTGATACACATGTTGAAGCGCTTATTTTTACCTTGTCTTATTTTATGCCTAGTCAGTTCCACACACAACCAACTCACCCTGAAAAACGGACGCATTTTTGAAGCGCTTCTGATTTGCTTGAACTTGTCGAGAAGGGACAATTTGCTGTGCACACTATAGTTGCTTAACATGTCTTTTAGTTCATACATGGGTAGAAGAAAAATACTATATATAACACATTTATTCTGAAAATTAGATTTATAACACAAAGTAACTATGTGAAAACTATATTTATGTGCTACCTTTTACTTATTTTAGAATCTGTAATTTTATTAACTCTTTTTTTTTTTTTTTTATTTAGAGAATTTGGACAATATATTGTGCTATATACTTCGTAAAACATTAATTCTATTAAATGACTAATTTCTGAAAGTGTCAATGTGGAAATAGAAAAAAAAAAAAAAAAAAAAAAAAAAAAAATAGTGCTAATGACAAGCATAAAAAATTATTAAAGAAAAATCAGAACCCAAATGTTATGCATGTGTATATACACGAGGGATAAAAGGAAAAAAACGATTGCAACAAACATAATATCTAGCATATTGATGAATAAAAAAAAAAAAAAAAAAAATGTTTTAATTTTTGACAAAAAACATTTCCCATTATGATGATACATATTCATGCGCTTGTATGTATGTATTTTTTAGAGCACCTTTGGAGAGAAACAGAAAAGTGCTTGGGATCACTCATCTTATTCTTTTACTCTCGTAGTTCTTCCCAAACAATAAGCGCGAACAATGTGATATATGTATATATATGTGTACATGGCAGGGCATACACGTTTTAGGAAGTTTTTCCAAATGTGTGTGCGCTTGGCCTTTGTGGTTATACATATATGCATGTATACATATTCACCACTCTTCGCAACACATTATTTACGAAATTTAGGCACATATATATAAACATAGGCATATACACGGATATATATAATCACCTTGTTATGTTTTTTTATTTCTTTTTTTTCTCTTTTTTTTTTTTTTTTTTTCTTTTTTTTTCCTTTTTTTTTATATTCATATGCAGTTTCCCGCACCACTCACTAAGACTCCATCCTTTTGAATATTTCCTCCTCTCGACATTTCAAATCTGCATTTTGAAAAATTATTCTCGTTTTTTCAATAGCCTCTTCAAGATATTTATGAACCAAATCTGAGCTCCATTCGGCTAAATGCCTTGACGTTTTTATATCATCATCGTCCTGATTTTCCTTTTTAACTTTTGACAATGTTTCATCCTCCAGTTCAGATATATTTTCGAATCCAACTTCTACGTCTGAGTAGATGGGATATACATGTAGGCTTCCTAAACGAAGCAAAAATAAATTCCCCACATAACATTTGTGAGTTCCCATGGAACAGCGTCAGTTTTGGTGACACATTAGCGTTTTGGTGTGCGTAAAAGATAAACATACGAATATATAAACAAACGAACAAAATAACTCAAGTATTCTTTTCTCATATGAATTTTTATTTATAAAACGATTTTTCAGAGTTACCATCTTCTCCCTCTAAGTACAGCATTCTATTCTTTGCACTCTTTTTGTTTTCGAAAATTTTATCCATTTCTGTATTATTTTCTTTCTCGATTTTCACATGCTTTGTTGCTGAAAAAGTTATTTTATAAGGACAAACTTGTATTTATGACTATTTTTTTTTTTTTTTTTCTTTTTTTCTGAATTTAAATTTGTTTGATTGTGTAAATGGGGAAGATTTTGTTTGCTTCACCCCCTGGGGACAGCATAATGCAACTTTATTCTGGCACAAAAGGTCCCATTAGTTCGTATGAATGTGTATACACACGAAAAGTTCGTATATATTCCCATTTTCTCAAACATGGGATAAAGTTTTTCTAACCATTTAACCACTTTTTCTCATTCATTTTAATCATCTTTTCATTTTTCCTTTTATTTCTTAAACTGAATTTCAGAATATTTTTATTATCCAACACCTTGATGTCATTCGTTTTAATAACCTTATTACATGTATTCTTCGACAAAGGTAACGGCACATTATCTATCCTACTGTTTTTATCTTCCCTTAATATATAAGTACAGTTATTACTTACCCTCCTTAAATTGTGTTTCATTTCATAATTATTCATACTTATAATTTCTCTTTTGTTTGTATTGTTATTCACTTTTGATAAGAAGGCTTTTTTATTCCTTTGAATGCATGCATTAATGGAATTCCTCTTAAAATCGTCTATATCGTTACGTAATTTATTTATTTTCAAGTGAAAATTTTTCATCTTATTATTCCATTTATTATCTAACGTCTCCATGATATTATTTTCTCAAAATGGAGATTTTTCCAAAGTTGGTTTTTAAAATAAAAAAGGAACACATGGGTTGTTGTAAAAACAAAACAAAAAAATAATAAATAAATAAATAAAATAAAAAAATAATAAATAAATAAATAAAATAAAAAAATAATAAATAAATAAAATAAATAAATACAATGAAGAGTTAAACAGCAAATTACTTCTTCATTTATTATTACTTTTTCTTTTTTTACAGATACTGTTACAGCATGGAATATCTTAACGGGGACAACGTTGTACGAAAAAAACAAAAGTATTTAATAAGAAAATTACTACTTTTTCGTGGTTAACAGTGCAAGGAGGGAATAACCCCATGATAGAAATGCGTGCGTGTAAATTTTTTTTTTTTTTCTTCCCTGATGTGTATATACACATTTTTCATATTTTTTTTTTAAACACCCCTTAGACATGGACATAGACATATACACACACACACACATACTTACGAGAAATATATATATACCTACTTCCTTCAGTGCAATAACATAATTTTACGTATAAAAATTTATCTTCATTTTATCATATCCCATTGGAGTACTAGTCCCATAGGCAATTTCTGCATTTATACTTCTGGGTAAAAGTAACGATTAAATTATTGCTATTTGAGACACATGTTGAAAAAAAATTACTCTCTATTAATCGTTGTTCTATCATTATAAGGGCATAAGAATCGATACCTGCATATACTACTTGCCCTTTTGTTAGTGGTCTTTTACTCCAGTTGGATAATTGCAGTTGTTTATTTAATTTTTTGTTCAAAAATTTATAGCATAAATCGTTTAAACTTTTAAAATATAACTTATCAGTCGTATGGTTTAGACATACACTTATTACTCCTTCCGAATAATTGGAGTTATAATTTTTCATTCCGCTATTAAAATCGTAAAAAGTACTTTTTGTCATTTTTTTAAATGATTCTACATCATTCGTCTCAATTATGTTTCTATTAAATAATTCAATTGCAACAATGTTATTTGAACTTTTTGAACTTTTTGAACTGTTTGAAATACATTCCCTTTGCTTATGAACATATATGGGATCTTTCAAATCCATCACATTTGCATAAGCACTTATAATTGATATGTCTTGAAAAAATAAATTTAATATATGCATATCACAAGCAAAATTGTAGAATATTTTATGTATGAATGGATTTTCTAATATCCATTTAAAAAATGAATGTATTAAAAATTTGTAATTGTAATCCATATTTATCAAATCGATTAAATAAATTTTCTCCATTGTTGCTATTGAAATGATACTAGCTTTTTTATTTCTATTCCATTCAACATCTATACCGATATAATATATTTTCTTTTTCTTTCTTAAATTAATATTAATATCCTCTCCAGTTAACATATCATCACATAATTCGAATGCATAAATACTGTTATCATTGTATATATTCTCCACCCAATGTTTTTCTTGACTAGTTTTTACTTCTCTTATCATCTGTTTCAAGTTGTCTACATTAGTTATAATTGAAATATTTTTCATTTCTTCTGGTAGTTCATAGTAGTCTTCATAGAAGATCATTTCTCCCTTCACATAATTAACACCATTATTGTCCTCTTTCCCTTGGTTAATTGTACACTCCCTTAATTTTGTTCCTTTGGTTTTGCTTTTATCCCTTTTCTTATTCTGCAGCAAATACTCCATCATCGCTAGATGACCACAATAATCGGAAAAAAAACCTGTAACAGTGTGTCAAAATTCGGATGTGAATCAAAATGTGATGACTGATTATACACATAAAGCAAGTTAGCGAATATGCTATCTCCACGATGCGCAAAAAAAAAAAAAAAAAAAAAAAAAAAAAAAAAAAACACGCATATAAAGCCATAAAGCAGCACAAGAATGAACTGAGCAGAACTTGGATGAATATTTCACCTGACATTTCATCTAGAGACACCAAAAAACGGAATACGTCCCTTTTTAAATCATTACATTTCAAACAGTCCAAAAATAAAAAGAGAAAATTTTTTGATTGGGTTTGTAATATATACTTCAACAAAATACGGCAATTGTAACTGCTATTTTCAGTAAAAGGAGAAGTAAAGCTGATACGCTCATCACACAGAAACAACGAAGCTAATTCTATGGCATGAGAAAAAAGTACTTTATCATTTAAAAAGTGATCAAATAAATAGTCTACAAATTCGACATTCAAATTTTCCTTTATCTTCTTTTTATCAAAAGATATACTGTCCAATATGTACATAAATTTTTTATATTTAATAATTTCACACAGCAAATTTAGATCTAAATTATCCCTCTGTCTTATATTATTTTTGAAAAAAAAAAATAAACTGTTTAGCATTATTTCTTGTATGATCATTTTTTTATTTCTCCTCAAAGTTGGACTAATATTCTTTATAAGTTCATCATTAAAAATGCAAAAAATGTATTCTCCATTTTCGTTCTTATTTTTAAATATGCTGTGGTAACATCTTATCAAGCCAATGTAAATATTTTTTATGTTATCTTTATGCGCAACTGTAGATTCAACGTTTTTAACATTCATAAATTTTAAAATATGGAAAATTAAATTTGAAGCAATGGGCTTTACATCTTTGTTCTTACATAAACGAGGAATAATGTCGTAAATTTCTCCTTTAACGTGGACTTTGTTGTTGGTAGAATAATAATACCTACTTTGCTGCCTAGTCATATAATATCCTTGTCTATTCGAAAAGACGCCCAAATTTTTTACCATAGCAGAATTTTCTACTACTTTATTTTTTAAATTATTTTTTTTTTCATTTTCTATTCCTTCATTAGTATTATGCCCCCAATATGCAATACATTTATATTCGCAATACTTAAATCGTAAATTTTCCAAACGGTTAAATTCGTGGATACTTTTTCTCCTAACAAAAGGGTGGTCAAGTGATATTCCCTTACAACATCTTACCATGCAAAACACGCTTTGCATATTCCCCTTCGATTTAATTCTGCATTTTTGCATACTTCCTCATTTAAAACAATACAGTTTTATCTTTTCATCGCAAGACAGTTTTATCACTTAATTGGTTTTTATGAAAAGCATATCCCATACGAATAGCTACTTCAGGTACACCTTGTTTAAACAAGGAAATGTATACATGTACATTTTTTACCTAATACTTCTAATGACAACTAATATAGGCATGATTTTCATACAGAAATGATATCCTGTGGTCAAGTTGTTTAATTTTTACAAATATTATTATTCTTTTTTTTTTTAAATGGAAAAAAAAAAAAAAAAAAAAAAAGTATACATTTATGTTTACTTGTATGACTATTCCGAAATTAACTAACAACAGGAATCAATAGAAAAGAGGGCGATAAAAAGTTATAGGGTTAATGGGGAAACTTTTCACGAAAAAAAAAAAAAAAGGAAAAAAAAAAAATATTTGGAAAGGGCATAATCTTTAATGGATGTTTCTCGTGTGTGTAATGAGTAGTACGAGTACAATTATTATTGCTTATGTTTTACCTTGTTTTCTTTCTCTCCTTCCTACATTGTTCACTTTTTTTTTCTTTTTTTTTTTCTCTCCACCTTGTAAGTTTTTTTAACTTGTGCTAAAGCATATTTTTTAATTTTCAAAATTATACTTTCTTTGTTGCCGCCATTCATAAAACTAAGTCATATGTCCTTTTTTCCCTTTTAGTGTACAACCGAAATGACTACTAGCATAAATTCCACATTTAAAAGTTTATATTTTAAGATTGTAGCAAATAATTTTAAAAATTATGAAAAAAAAAAAAAAAGAAAAAAAAAGAGGAACTCAAAATTTTATGTAATAAAACAAAACTGAAACTATTTCTTAGAATAAGAACAACGGAAAAGGGTATTTTTTATGTGTACTATAAGATGATATTTCTTCGTATATCATTTTATGCATGTGGAAAACTAATTCAGAAATGAAAACGTATATGCGCGTGGGTGGTCCGCACATATGCTACATATATGTGTACACATAAAACCAAACGAATAGCTACAAACACACATAAACATTAATATACACAAATTATACATATAACGGCAAATTTATCAGGCAAATATATTGGGATATAGCAAAAAAAAAAATTAAAATAAATTGTAAACACTTAAAAAATTTTTTTAAATTTCAAAAGGATAGCTGCAATGTCGTAGCATAATATGTAGAACAAAATTTTTTCTCGAAATTTCGTATATACCAAATGAAGATAATAACGTGTACTTATATAAAAACTCTGCGTGAATACAAGTACACACATACATACATAAATATATATATATAGGAAATACATACACATATAATCACCACGTGCACAAATACACATACTTGTGACGCGGGCGGGCCCTAATTCTGTAGTGGTCATTATGAAAAAAGAAAAATTATGGCAAATAAATTAATCACCCCTGTGCTCATACTTCAAATATAATCTTGATATTGTTAACTACTCCACGACTACGCTCTCACGACTAATCTATATTGTTTTATTGCACATTTAGATGATTTTATTTATGCATCCATAATTTATATTATTTTATTATTATTATTTTTTTTTCCCCACTCCCTCATTTAACCACGTTCTGGATAGGTAATTTCGATGGAAATCTCACTAAAATTCTTCTTCTGTCTGCACAATGAACAAAGCTCATACACGTGATATCTCGGATTTCAATAGATATATCAAATATCTAAAAACTTCTAACAATTTCGTGTCGCTTCTCAGTGTTGCCGATGTCCCTAGGTCTGCACAGGGTAACACGTGTCAACAAAAATCTGTTTGTCTGACACAAAATGAACCTCGTGGTTAAAAAGAACATCCTCCTTTATATTCGTCGTGATGAGCAACAAGTAAGAATTTTGTTCATTTCCCAATTCTACCAGTGGAATAAGTACGGAATTAAATTTTATGTAATAATCATAGGCACAAGTAGAAAGGGGTAGGATATCATTACCTGGTCCACCATGTATATTGCATTTATTAACCATTTTATACACATGTTTATTATGTGCTATATGGGAATTGAATGAATTATTTTTTATAATATTTCCAGCTTCTAAATCATTTTCATACGAATTTGTATTACTCACAAGCTTGTATATATTAACAAATGGGATTCCTTTAATATTCATATTTTCAAAAAAGGTAATTCTAAGTGACAGCAGTGTAATTGATAACGTATGAAATAAAATCACTGAATAATTTTTTAAAGAATATAAATGCACTAACTGATATTTAAAAAAAGAAAAAGGCGGAACAACATACGAATACGGAATAAAATAAAGTACTGGTTTTTGCTTAATCTTGGGGTAATGTATACATAATTGATAATCTCCTGTAACATTTGCACGATATACTGATGGTATGAGACAATAAATTCCACTTTCTAATGTACATTCAATGTAACAACATCCTGCTTTGTAAGCACCACTGGATATTATTTCTCCTTTTTTTAAACTTCTCGGAGATGATGTCATACCTTTAAAAATTCGTAAATTAACTGAATGTTCTTGCGAGCATTCTAAGAATATACAAAATGATGAATCTTGTGGAACATAAAAACGTATATGTGGATTTCTGAAATAGGACCATAAATTGTTTGAACATCCTCCTGCGCATTTATTTGTCCACTGTCCTTTAAAATAAAGAGATTCATAAATATCTGGTAACAACGGTGGCAATTCATAAAGGGATAAATGCGTGTGACTAAATACTTTAAGAGTAAAATTAAATTCTTCCTTCTGAGAATACTGGGAAACGATCAGTACAAAATCAATATTCCTTAAAGTTCCCTGTTCAATATCTTCAGATGCATTCATCTCATTACCTTGAATACCAAATCCACCAACATCCACATTACCTACCTTATGTGCAGGAGAAGTAGAAGTTGCAGCAGCACAAGCCGTAGCAGTATCAGTAACTGTGTCATTTTTCGAGGGACAATTTTTCATAATGTAATTGTTAGTATATTCATCTTCACCTCCTATAACCAATTTGGTAAATGTACACTCCCCATTGGAATAAATTCCTTGCTTTATGGGGAATAATGGACATATTATTCTGTCTTTTCCTGAATGTATGTGCAAAGCTAGATATTTTTGCGAAACATCTGTTTTTCTCTCTCGCACGTGTCTTGATAAAAGAATCCATATTTCTATCGGCTTCTTACCTATATAACGCATACCATCTTCTGATAAATCCTGTTTTTTTACATTCACATGTAAGGCAAACTGTGGATTGTAAGCCACCAAATGCGTATCATCTTGTAAAATTGAACTATTTAAATATGTGCTATTTTCCCATTTTGTATGAATTTCAAATTGATACGGAAAAATAACACTATTCCAGCATATATAAATATGTGAAAAATATTTTACTACATCTTTCCAAGGAATCCAAAAGCATCCATCGTCTTTACCTCTTGCCTTTTCAATAGAATAATTTAATTTTTTTTGAACTTCTTTTGTCCATGTAGCTTCATCATGATGAGAATATTTCCCCTTCCATCTAATACAACCCCATGGATTTTTAATATATAATAACTTATCTCCATTATAAGATTCAATATTTAAAATGGAATAAGCGTGTCTAGTAACAATACCAGTTGACATGGATACACCCTCTGGATAGTCTAATCCAGAAGGTGCAGCATCTTTTAGTTCTAAGGTACCTAAACAAACTACACATTTCCCTTTTTTTATCCCATCATACATATTATTCCATATAATATCCCATCTCTCATCATATTCCTCATATTCATCATCAATATAATTAGAACTTTCTCCTCTTTTATTTATATAGCTATACTGATCAACAGACCCACACACATACGATGATAAATCCATGCTACTTATTTCTTCACACAGAAACTGGTTCTTATGATTTCGTCTCATTTCGTAATCTACACTACATCCTTTAGATATCTTTTTAATATTTTCATTATTTCTCTTAGTAACATTTCTTACATGACACGAACTATTCTTGTTTCCATGCCATTGTCTCATCATTATGGAAGAAGGGCCCTGAAAATATTCTCTTTCCAGTGTGTTTTTCAAGCAAAATTTCTCCTTGGACTCTTTAATTGAGGATTCATTTTCTAAAACGTTTTTTGTTATAATATCATCCACATTTCTTAACTTTTTAACAATACCTTTCAATTGTTTATTTGTTCTGAGCGATTTTCTTTTTTTATTCACCTTTTCTTTTTCCAATTTCACTGCATACAAATAATGCATATTCCAGAAAATCTTTAACTTTTGATACATTAACAAATTAACATTAGCATAGGAATAATTCTTATTTCTATACAATATGTGCATACTTAAGTTGGCATCAACTGGGAAATCATACCTCAAGCCTGAACTATCACCTCTCGCGTATAACATGTTACCTCTATTGTATGCCTTCACATTTTGGTTATTTAAAATCCATTTGTTAAATCTCTTTGTACGATATATCTCATTTTCCCTCTTCTTATATTTCAAATATTGTGTGGATGTTAAATGCATTTTGTTTCTTGCATTTAAGCTTAGACTTTGTACACGTTTGCCGTTTTCCACTTTAGATTTCTTATCCAAAATGAATGAATCTGAATTTAATGTTGCGTGCATTGTGATATGGTCAAGCGAAGGAGGAGAACTACTTATCTTAGTTTTTAACGAAATAGTTACTGGGATCCAACCGGTTAAATAATACAAGTCAGAACCTGGGTTGGATCCATACATAGAATATGAACCACCCATTAATTTAACAAAAGCTTTTTCTAACAGTGTAACCCATAACTCCTTTTGATTATTTGAATAAGCAACTAATAAGGAATTATTATTCTTTACAGGTACATAATCATCTATGATAATTTTTCTTTGAATACCATTACAATGTAGTCTACAAATATACATACCACTGGGGTTGAACACTGGCCATGTTTTATTTACATGCACATAATTAGATGAACATGGCGATATAATACTTGACAATACAGGAACTTTATGTTTTTTTTCATATTCAATCAAAACTGTTAGCGATGATAAAAAAGAACAATCAGCTACAAATCCTTGTCTTATACAATTATTGTACAAATTTGTTGACATAACAATAGGATTATCATACAATTCTGATAATCTTTTCCACGAATCAAATTTTTTTTTCTGTCGAACACTCAATTCTAAGAATCCATCAGGATCTGTCCATTTATAATCTATCCATCCGTATAATTTAAAACCATTCGAATAATGAAATATACACCTTTTTCTATGACATTTTCTGCACACTATGTAATTCTTTTTAATACTATTTCCACTTAATCTGTATTTATGATCACAATATTCTTGTGCTGTTTTATCTGCTCTCAAAGCTTCACTTGTTTCACATTTGTTGTGAATCATTTGGGTTCTTTCCCCTTCTCCTAATTTGTCATTATGTCGGATATTATTATCTCTACAAGTATGTTGCTGTAATTTAGGATCTTCCAACTTTGTATTCCACATATCTATGCGCATTTTATTTCTATTTTCTGTGACAATTTGGTGATAGGGAATTTTATGGATTTCCATTTTTCTCTTAACCCGTTTCACCACTTTTATGTTACTATTTGGAATACTACTATCCTTTGAAAGAGAAATTGTATTCATTTCTTCATCTCTTCTTAATCCATTTCCCTTTTTTAATAATTCTTTATTCTTCTTGTTACTATTATTTCTAAACTGTTCTTCTTCCTTCACTTCTTTTTTTCCTACATGACAATTTATTCCGTTAATTTTATTTTCCTCCATAGTAATTCTAACTACCATTTTAGATTTTTTCTCATCTGTTGGGCTTTTTCTATTCCCTTCCTTTTCCTTAATTACCCTCGATTCCATATCTCTACAAATCATTGTTAGAGTCACGTTATTTTCGGAAGAATTCATAAGTTTTTCTCTCTTTTTCCTTGCCTTCAAATGTTTAGAATTTCTTGCCTTTTTCTTCTTAACCTCCTCATCCTGGTGGCTGTTTTTTGTTTGATTATTTTTTTTTGAATCCTTTATTAGCACTTCCATTTTTTTATGTTCCATGGATTCCGCAAGACAAGTACTCATTCCTATTATTCTACTACAAGGTATGTTATAATGGGTGTATTCCTTCTTTTCTGCCTTATCATTTTCCATATTGGATATATTATTCTTGTTATTCTTAATGGATTCTTCATCATACACATTTTGATAGTGTTCCTTCTTTTTTTTATTTCTATTTATTGCTTGAATTTTTTGATTTTTATGAATCAATTTTTTATTTCTTAACATGGGATCTTCTTTCGATTGAATAATAATACCATTTTTCTTCTTCTTTTCTACTTTATCCATTTTCTTTTCTCTTTTCTCTAACAATATTCTTTTCCCTTCGTCGGAAGTTGTGTTTTTGCATTTCTTCTCTTTATTATTACTATCTCTTTTATCTTCAACATCTTTCGTTTTAGTAGCAGTTCCTTTTGATCCCTCATTTTGTATACAAACAAGTTCATTCTTATTTATCCAGTGTTTGGTATGAACGATTGATGGTTTTCTATGGTGTAGTTTGAATAAGTTATGCATGCTGAAATTTCTGTTATTGACGTACTTCTTCTCTTTCTCTTTTTCTGTATTCCCATTGTATAATCGTACTTTTTTTATTAAAATATTTGTAGAAATACCATTCGACGTGTATTTATCATTGGGTGCGTTACATTTCTGTCTTTTTTTATCACTCTCGTCCTTCTTCTCACTCTTCTTCCTCTCACTCTTCTTATTCTCACTCTTCTTCCTCTCACTCTTCTTATTCTCACTCTTCATCTTCTCTCTCTGCATCTTCTCTCTCTTCTTCTTCTCACTCTTCATCTTCTCACTCTCCTTCTCCTTGTTATTCTTCTCCTCGTTATTCTCCTCCTTTTTATTCTTCCTTTTTTTCTGATCATCACAATAGTCATTATTCTCGTTGTCGTAGTCCTTATCATAATAATTATTGTTAAAGAGTCCACAGAAATTAACTTCCTTACTGCGTGATTCATCTGTGTTAATGTTATTCATCTTTAATTTATTTTCAGAAGCATATTTCACATATTTCATATACATATTATTTTTTATATCGGGATCATTTTCGATCCACGGTAGTATTATATATTTTCCTATCAATGAGCTTTCAAATAATATTTTGGACGCATGCACATTTTCAGAAATGTGGCTGGGCATTATAGAAAACAAATTAAATACGTTACTATTAAATTTATAAAATTCGTATATATATAAAAAGGTATTTTTTTTTAACTTCATACTTCTAAAATCGTGATAATACAATAATTGTTCTTTATTTTTTCTGGTAACCCTCATTAACAATTCTTCTTTTTTCTTACTTCCTAGACAGTTGTAACTCTCCTTTGTTTGTTCGTTCTTCCGATAAGCATATGGAAACTTATTTAGACGCACATGTAGATGTTCATTTTGATCCCCCTTGGTGCGGTTTTCATCCTTGCTCTTTTTGTATAAGATTTTATATTTTTTTTTTAAAACGGTTTCTTTCTCTATAATTGAAGGAGATTTTATCCTTTCTTTATTCTCCCTATTTTGGGATTTCCTTTTCATGAATGTATTATTGATTGTTTTTATTATTCCTGTAAATGAATTATTATCAATTTTATTTTTAATACATTTTTTATCACTCTCCCTTTCGATAATCTTCACTCCAGAATGGCTCATTTTAAGTTTTTCCAATGTTTTTTTCTTTTCACCTCGGCTGTTATTATTATTATTATTATCTCCTTTGTATGAAACGGAATTAATATCATATTCATTTTTTTTGCCATGTCTTTTTCCTTTTTCTCCCTTTTTATATTTCCTTTTATCATTGGTCATATAGTTCATTTGAGAAAAAGAATTATTGCTATCAGGATGACAAGCAACATCGCCGTTACCTTTTTCATTTTCATTATAACTATTGATAGCTCTTCTTTTATCAGACTGTATATTAGATTTATCACTGTCTCTATTTGTACAACTTTCCTTTTTTATCTTCCTATATGAGTTCGAACCATTTGTGTCTGTTCTATATATCTTCAGTACATCATTGTTGAAGTCACTGTTAATTGCATTTGTCTTATGCTCATCTTTCTTTCTTTCATTTTTCACCTTACTAAGTTTACACCCCATATCATTATATGAAAACTTTTCATTTGAAACCTTTAACAGGTCTGAGTAATTGGCCTATGAAACACACTGCTGTGAAAAGGTGCCCCCAAACAAAACTTTTTGTAAAGATTTATCCGAAAAAAACGGATACGATGAGAAAATGGAAAGTGCAAAATGGAAAATACAATTTGGAATGTGTAAATTGAAATGTACAAATTGAAATGTACAAATTGAAATGTGCAAAATGGAATGTGCAAAATGGAATGTGCAAAATGGAATGTGCAAAATGGAAAATACAAAATACAAAAACGAAACCAAGAAGAACATACCAATTGCAATGTTTTCTAATGACACCCTAGAAATGATTTTAATTTTTCATGGAATTGTATATATACACATTATTTAAGCATTATATATATATAAATATACATTTACACGCTTAGGTAAATATATATCCTCAACTTTGTACACATGTTAGAGATAGATTTGAAGGCATTTTTTTTTTTTTTTTAACCTTCCAAATAAGCATATAACATACGTGAATAAGGAACTTGCGTGTTTTTGCTGGTTTTCCTGATGAAATTTCTATGTGTAATAAAATATGTGTACATATACTCAAGCGCATATTACAAATATTGTACGTATGTACATTATTAGTCTAGCAAAATGCTAGCATAACAGTAATTAAAAACACAAAAATCAAATGAAAAAAAAAAAAAAAAAAAAAAAAAAAAAAAAAAAAAAAAAAAAAAAAAAAAAAAAAAAAAAAAAAAAAAAAAAAAAAAAAAAAAAAAAAAAAAAAAAAAAAAAAAAAAAAAAAAAAAAAAAAAAAAAAAAAAAAAAAAAAAAAAAAAAAAAAAAAAAAATTAAAAATTAATTAAAAAATTAAAAGGTATTTAAAAAGTAATTAAAAGGTATTTAAAAAGTAATTAAAAAGTAATTAAAAGGTATTTAAAAAGTAATTAAAAAGTAATTAAAAAGTAATTAAAAGGTATTTAAAAAGTAATTAAAAAGTAATTAAAAGGTATTTAAAAAGTAATTAAAATACAAAAAGATAACAAATTAACAAAAAAAATTCCTTTAAAATTTCAAATAAACAAAAATTTCACATTTTAGTTGTACAAAATAATACTCTTTCTTCGCAGAAGGCTTTAAAAGAAAAATGTAAAACTTCAAAAAAAGTGAAAGGGAGGGGGCAGTAGTACAAAAATTTAGAATTTGTAAAAAAAAAAAAAAAAAAAAAAAATTGTATTATGAAATATATAGCATGCAACAAACAATGAATTAAGCAGATGGTCAAGTTTTAATTATTTTGAAATTGAAGCCACAACAAAGTTATCAAATTCCAAAAAATGACATAAATGACAAAAAAGTACAGGAAAATGTATAAAGCAGCACAAAAGTGGAAGAATTGCACGAAGGAAAACAAACACCGGCAAAGTTCATAAATCTAATCATTAGTTTTGTGAAAGCGTGATGAAAATAATTTCGGGGGATAAGGTGTATGCTGATACATATATATGTATATATATACATAAATATATAAATAGGGGAGCTTGAGTTTTAATAATGTTAAGGGAAATTGCTTTACAACAACAGCTCCATATTATGAATGTTTGCTTTTTTTGGTCTAACTTTCAGGAGTATCTACATGTTTTTGTACATATATTTCCATATTTGGATTATCGTAGTCCTATGTATTTTATCTTTTACGCTTATTACTCATTTTAACTAGATCAAGGGGAAAAAAACATAACCAAAAATACATACACACAAAAAGGTGTGGTAAAAAAAATGCAGCAAAAAAAGATATAGCAGAAAAAGGCACAGCAAAAAAAAGTAAAGTAAAAAAATGTACAACAAAAAAAGGTGTAGCAAACAAAGGTACAGCAAAAAGGAACAGTCAAAACAGTGCAACAAAAAAGCATAGTAAGATGTCGAAAAGTATGTTGGGAATTAAAAATAGGATAAAAAGACCTCTCAACAAAATTCGCATGAATCCTATCATTTTTCACATGTAGGACAGGTACAACAAAAAGTTGTAGATTCTACATAATATCATTTATAACCTGTAAATGTTAATGCACCTTAGGAATATCCTATTAGCCGAAATGGTAGCATAAACATAAACTTATAAAATATCCCTCGAAAAAATATAACACTTTGCAGAATTGCGAATTCGCAAATAATCGTTACAACATTAGAATAACCAAAAAAATAAAAAGGAAAAAAAGGAAACTACTTTATAATACGTTTTGAATTCGTTTATTTGTTGCACCTTTTAAGTGTATATATATTAACTTTTCTCCCTAGGTCAATGGGTGCTCACCAGCACCACCACCTCAACATACACGTAACAACATATTAAGAAATCTATAAAAAAATAAAATAAATTCGAAAAATGAGTAGGGATAAAAACAGCGATCTTATTTGCATCATCATCATTTCAACATACCATTTTCGTAAAAATATTTTGATAAAAAAAAAAAAAAATTTTAAATAAATTTTAACAAGTTAACTAAAAAAAAGGAGTATGTAAAAGTGAGGGGTACTACTCTCCTAGTTGTGTATGTCCACACATATAATATACAAATGGTTTACTATATCCAGCGTACATATAAATATATGCGTACCAATAGATTTAACAATAAATAGAATAGAAAGGGAGGGGGAAATGTGAATGTGTTTGAACAAATACATGCAACGAAAAAAGGCTCACAAAAAAATATAGTATAATAGAAAATATTAAATAATCTCCTGTTAAAATCTATAGTATTAACAAAAAATGCAACATGCATATGTGGTGAATAGAACAATATGTGGAAAGAGAACATAAACATCAATATGCATAAGCATAAACAAACACACCTAACAAACCCACGTAGCCACATAAAAACAATGCCAAAATGGAAAACGAAATGCACAAACAAAACTAGAGTATTAGGGGAAAAAAATAATCACTTTGTAAGCTCATGCATTTCTCTTTTCCAGTTGTTCCTATTTCCACATATCCGATTGCTCCTCAGGCATTTTAAAATCCCCAAACATGCCCGACGGGGGTGCATAGCCGAAATATTTTTGGATGTTTTGTCTAGTGAGCATCAAAGTTAAGGTATATATAAAAGTTGATGAACAGTGATACATATTTTTTTCTTGTAATCCCGCATGTGTTAGTAAGGTAAATGGGAAAATTGGTTTAAATGGTAAAATTGCAATTGTGAGTCCTTCAAATAAACTAAATAATAATGGCATCACGGACATAAAAATTAAACCAGTTATTACATTTGATTTTGTTTTTAATGTTGCCATTGTTTTTGTTTTTTCTATATATATGTCTTCGGTTGACACTTTTTTTTTGCCTTTTTTTTTATTATTATTAATGCTGCTTCCATCTATTTTACTTAGTAATCCATCCTCTTTTTCCTTTTGAACTTTTTCATATAATATTTTCAATTCTTCATTTAATTTTATAAATTTTTCATTTCTATAAACGAATATCCAACATAAAAATTCGGAAAAAATTCCGCAGCCAATTGCTATTGCGATTATGATAAAAATATCGATCTTTCTTATAGTGTCATCCATTATTTATTGGTTACTCGAAAAAATTGCACATTTATCTATCAAATAGATAAAAAAGTATTTTTTTGTTTGTACCTTTTTTTTTGTGTAAATTATTAACCTAGTGAAAAACTGTTGATGTTGTTTCAGCTGATATAGGCAAATTAATATTTTTCCTTTATTCGAGTTTTTGTATTTTGTTACTCCTTTTCCTCTTGGTTTTATCAAAAAAAAACTACAGTAAAAAACAGTAAAAAGGGGATAGTGCGTTATCAATATATATATATATATATATATATATATATATATATATATATATGTGTATATTTTTCTCACATAAATATGGGCAACGAATTAAAATGGGAAAAAATAGAAAAGTGTCACTTGTTGAGATACTTTTGAGATAGACATTTAAGCAAATTTCTACATGTACATTAATAACGTTAAAAACTATTTTGTGTCTCACTTTTATTTTTGCATAATATGTTTCTCCACTTTTGCACAATCTATTTCCCCACTTCTTTATTTTTGATATTTAGAAAATTTAGAAAAAATTTTGTTCACATATATTACTTTAATTATGCTGCCCCGTAAGGAACGCACTGTGTTTATCTTCCTTGCGTTTGCCTGTTGAGGCTTCTAAATTTGGTCAGTTAACACGCTCTAAAAATTGGCTTATATATATACACACATACATATACATATGCGCATACACATATGTCCGTGTTTGGGAAAATAAAGGATGTGTAATAACTTCATGCATTGTCGCTTTCTCTATTATTTTTTTTTAGCATCACATATGTCAGCTCGCGATAAGTTCGCTGTATCATTCGCTAGTAATTTGTGCAAATATCAATTATGCTTGTAGTGAGTTTATTTCCCATGGGCTCGGGTATGTATGAGTACAAACACTTATACATTTAACGTTTCATACATGTTACGCGAGTCTCTAATAACGGGGGAGATATATTATATCGTCCCTTGGTGACTTTAAATGAATAAGAAAAAAAAAAAAAAATAAAATAAAATAATAAATGCCCAAATGGAGATAATTAAAGGATTTTCCCTAATTTTATGTAACCCTTTTAAATTTGGAAAAAAGGTGTAAATTTTATCTTTTTCAACCGTCGTTGGGGGTACTTAAATTCATACCCTTATATGTATAAAGAACATTTTTTATTTCACCGAAAAATCGTTGGAAAAAAAAATTCTCCCCCAAAAAAAATGTAATGGAAAAAAAAAAAAAAATGGGTATAAATGGTTAGTACTATGCGACATAATACTGCAAGCCAGGCAATAACATCGCAATAAATATAATACTATAGCTTGTCATTATTTCCAATTTAAAAAAAAAATACATGTATTCATATGAGTCAATATGACGACACTTCAAAAACGCTGAAAACAATTATTGTAAAAAAAGGTGGCGAAAGAAAAAAATTGCACAAATCAATCACATGAGATGTGATTATCCTATAAAAAAGGACTGCAGAATTAAATGCAACATTTGAAAAAAAGAGTATTCACAAAAATATTGCAGAGCTAAAATATGAAAATGTTTACTGTTATATTATGCGAATTTCTTTTTCATAACACACAAATATAGGTACGCTTATATATGATACAAATGCACAAGCACAAATATCTATAAAATATTTATTGTTGATCCAAGTAGAACTGAACAAATATGCAAGTTTAAAAAAAAAAAAAAAAAAAAAAAAGGGAAAAGGAATAGAAAAGGAAAATAAATAAACGTATTACATATAATTCTGGAAAAAAGAAAACCCAGAGTATGTCCCGAACTTAGAAATCTGACACGGGGCGCATTTTTTTTTTTCTTTTTTTCCCTTTTTGACAATACATATTTGAGCTTAAAAAAGAAATTTCAAAAAGAGAAGCCCTACATAAATTTTGAATCAATTTTAAAAATAAAGAAATATAGAACGGAGAACATATTAAAAAGGAACATATAATACCTAGGAAAAAACTACTTTTTGTAAGCATATCAAAAATTCGCGCATCTTTACAATTATTTATGAAAACTTTATGTATATATACAAAACGCACGACAATATATACCTTCGAATTGTCTTATTTGAATTTTTTTTTTTGTTTTGTTCATGTCCTACACAAAAGGATACACGTTATGTATATACATATATATATATATATGTGAACACATCTACGCTTACATATTTTAATAGCACCACCCAATAGACATAAGCCACCACTACGGCACATCAAATGCACATGCCAAGATGAAGCTCGAAGAAGTGAAGGACATTCAGAAAATTGAAAGGATTGGTGCACACTCGCACATCAGGGGTCTAGGGTTAAATGATTGTCTTGATGCTCGCTACTGCTCAGAAGGTATGATAGGACAAATGAGTGCACGTAAAGCTGCGGGTATTGTTTTACGAATGATTAAGGAAGGAAGAATTAGTGGCAGGGCAATTCTTTTAGCTGGTCAACCAGGTACAGGTAAAACGGCTATTGCTATGGGTATTGCAAAGGCACTAGGAGAAGATACGCCATTCACGCACATTTCAGGATCAGAAGTTTATTCTCTAGAAATGAGCAAAACAGAAGCACTAACGCAAGCCTTTAGAAGGTCTATTGGTGTAAGCGTTAAAGAAGAATCTGAAGTTATCGAAGGAGAAGTTGTTGAAATTGAAATAGAAAAATTTAATGAAAAAGATATTAGTAATACCAACAAAAAAGTAGGGAAAATGATTCTTAAAACAACAGAAATGGAAACATTATACGATTTGGGTAATAAAATGATTGAAGCTTTACAGAAAGAAAATATCACGGCAGGGGACGTAATTTGTATTGATAAAAGTACAGGGAAAATTACAAAAATTGGAAAATCATTTGCGCGATCTAAAGATTACGATGCTATGGACCCTAATACAAATTTTGTCCAATGCCCAGAAGGAGAATTACAAAAAAGAAAGGAAGTAGTTCACACAGTGACTCTGCATGACATTGATGCTATAAATAGTAGAACACAAGGTTTTTTAGCATTATTTTCAGGAGATACTGGAGAAATTAAAAATGAAGTTAGAGAACATATAGATATGAAAATAAATGAATGGCAAGAAGATGAAAAGGCAGAAATTGTGCCGGGTGTTCTATTTATTGATGAGGTACATATGTTAGACATTGAATGCTTTTCTTATTTAAATAGGGCCTTAGAAAGTGAACAATCACCCATTGTTATTATGGCAACCAATAGAGGTATTACACACATACGAGGAACTGACTATAAGGCACCTCATGGAATTCCTTTGGATCTGTTAGATAGGACTCTTATTATACCTACCTACCCTTATAAACATCAAGATATAATGAAAATTTTAGAACAAAGAGCAGAAGAGGAAGATGTTGAAATTGACGAGTATGCTAAGGAGTTATTATGCAAAATTGCATCCGAATCATCCCTCAGATATGCTTTGCATCTGATTACTTTAGCAAATTTAGTTTCCAAAAAAAGAAAAGCCACTGAAGTTACTGTTCAAGATGTTAGAAGAGTATACAACTTATTTATTGATGTTAAAAGGAGCACGCAGTACTTAATTGAATACCAAAATGAATTTATGTTTTCAGAATTACCAAAAGATGATGAAGGTACAAATGCGGAAGAGTCCTATGATGAAAAGAGAGAAATTCAAGAAAAAAAGTTAGCAAACGAAGTTGCAGATTGTTAAACATAACCTCAAGTTATTTTTCAACGGGAAACACATATATATGTATATATATGCATGTAAAAGTTCCCACCAGAGGTGTGAATTATTTTGACATAAAAATGTACAGGAAGGCAATGCAAACTAGGCATACTATTAGCATGCCTATATATCCACTTATGTACATAAAACACATTCACGCTTTAATATTGTCAAGATGGGAAAAAAGAAATAAGTGTGTATATTCCGCATTTATAGCTTTACCCTTTTATACATGACACAAATGAATCAACATTTAATTTACACAATTACATGAAACATTTGCAGATCAACTAAAAATTTGTTAATAATACAACTTAAAACTTTTTTCATAGTTTGTATTTTCTTTTCCTTTTTTTTTTTTTTTTTTTTTTTTTTTTGAGTATAAATTAGTTTTTATTTATTTTATTATTTTATTTTTGTCTTTTTTTTTTACAATATTTGGGAAAATTATTTATATTTTCCCTAGCGTTATGTTTGTATTACCCCGTACATTGGACTATATACATAAAATGTTGTCTTTACGATGTTTACAGAAAATAAAATATAAAAAAAGGGAACCCTTCCTCTTTAATGAATTTTTTATGTGTATCATTACAAATTTGTTCATTTAAAAATTTTTTTATTGAGCTAAATTAAAAACAATATTGATCTATACAATATAGGTGAAATTAAATAAAAACAAATTGCTTCGTGATATTTCTTCAAAATAAAATATAATTTATTCTTACATGCAACACAATTAGTTTGCACAAAATTTCTAAAAAATTTCAAATGAAAATTTTTACTTTTCCCCTTCCCCCCATTAACAGCACAATATCAAAGATAATAATTTTATAGAGTAATATTATCCTTTGTCTAAAAAACTTGTCAATTTTGTAAACATCAAATTCTTTAAAAGAAAAAAAAAAAAAAAAAAAAGGACCTTATCAATTTTAAATTATAGTTCAATAATTCTTCTATTCATGTGTTATTGAAAAAAAAAAAAAAAATAAAATAAATCATCATAATATTTTGTAAAACACACATTTCAAAATCTTTAATTCTTCACAGTTTTCGCATATTTAAACATGCAGAAAAGTGAGATTTAAAAAAAATAATACAAAAGTTGAAATTGTGTGTATTCATGCCATGTTCCGATAGAACAAAAATAATATCTTTAATTTCAATTCTCCGTATATACATTCAGAAGTTTATTACAGTTCTATTTTTCTTTCATTAATAGGCTTATACAGCTTTTTCGTTATAAGTTGTTAGAGGGCAGAAAAAAAAAAAAAAATATCTATATATATGTATATATATATATATAACTAGCTGCACATGAAATATAAAAAAAATGAGTGCTATGTAAAAAGCCATTCTCATGTCATAAAAACACATTTTAACCTTGCACGGTCATACACAAATGTTAAAAAAAAAAAAAAAAAAAAAAAAAAACTTCCGAACAAAATTTTCATAGAACTCCTTTTTTATGCCGTTGCAGCCTTCCTATTTTAAATTGTGTTTGTTTCACAGACTGTCAATCTACTCATCTGTTTTAATTTTGTAAAATTAGAATAAGGTTATTTATGGACAACTAAACGCAAAAGACCTCGATTATTTGCAATTTAAGTGTCCACTTTTCTTTTTGCACTAGGAAAACTGTTAGTGTAAGTGTTTTACACATAATCCATGTGTACACGCATACGTATATGTACATATTTATGTCATATACACACGCGTGCTCCAAAAATTAAGCTAAATTCATACCAACATAAGATTTCAGGTACATATTTTACGTTCACAAAAATTCCCCTCCTTACAGATGAATTATAAACATCCCCATTAATAATTTTTTACAAAAAAAACTTCTACTCAACCCCCTATTTTTGTCTACTTTGCAATTTAATTTTTTTTTCCTTTTTAAGAATTTAATTTACTCCTTTAACCTGATCACTCGAAATTTTAATGGGAATGTATTTTTCTTACTTGTTTCATGTAGGTAGGAGCAAGGAATTTTAATACAAATCAAAAATACAACATGAGAAACAAATAATGAAAAGCAAAAGAAAGAAAACAATAAATGAAATAAAAATATAATATAGCAAGGAAGTTATTCAACTAAGAATTATTCAATTAAGAATTAAGTATTTTTGAAACAGATAAAATGAAGGCGTCTACTGATAATGATATTTTATTTAACAACAAAAAAGAATTCATATATTACCTAGAAATATTAAATCACATTGGATACTATGATGGTTAAACTGTATAATTTGGATTATTTGAAATTATCACAGCAACTAATGTGTGCGTTTTTTCATTTGTAGTAAATATAACAAATAAAAACAATCTCTTTTTTTTTTTTTTTTTTTTTTTTCTCCCATGAACGCAGAAATGATTTCCATAATAATCTCTGTTAATGTTCATAATTACAATTTAAATTACTCTGAGGCAATATTAATGGTTAGGACATGTGAGACATCACATATGTATGTTACATTTGTGTTTTCCTTAATTATTTACACATTTAAAAGAATATTTTGAGGGAAATGTAATAGAGGACATTTTATTTTACATTCTGCTTTTTTTTTTCCTCACTACATGATGTAGTAATGATTGTCATTAAAAAAAAAAAAAGTAGTGCCTCACGCATAAGTCCTATTATATGTGGAACGTCATCGTGTGTATATATCTATTCACGTAACGGCACAAAAGTGAGCAATGAAAAATGCTTGTTCTATGTTGTTGTTATTAGAATAACTGTTGATTTTCTTTTAACAAGTATTAATATGAGCACAAAGCAAGGATAAAAATAAATATGCCAAAATATAATATAATTAGAACAATGGCTAAAGATGAAAAGAAAACGTTACATATTCTTAAATGCGATGTGCTATGTGTTTTTATTTCGTTTCATTTTATTTTCTTTATTTCATTTGTTTTATTTTATTTGCTGCATTCTATTTGCTTCATTCTATTTGCTTCATTCTGTTTGCTTCATTCTATTTGCTTCATTCTATTTGCTTCATTCTATTTGCTTCATTCTATTTGCTTCATTCTATTTGCTTTATCACAGGGATCTACCTTCAAAAATGCTTTAAACATGAGAAGGAAAGAGAAGACAATACTTGAAAATATAATAACAAATGAAAAATCTAATGAACAAGAAAGGAATTGCGCACAACTACTAAATCACAAGTTAAATAAAGACATAAGGACCATAGAAAAAAATACATATGACGTTATAAAATTAAAATGTATTCCCAAAGCAACTGATCAAGTAACGACATTTTAGCAAATTTTTAATATAATAAAGACCTACCATTTTTTTGTCATAAATGCGAAAAAATAAAAATGATTTAAAATTATAAAACATAATAAAAAAAAATAAAAAAAAAGTAAAGGCATGTATATATGCTTTATTCTGCATAAAAATAATAAAAATACTATTCACCCTGTGATAGAATCACAAATTGCAAGAAAAAAAATTTTTTTTTATCACATCTTACATATGACATGAGGAGTTACATTTATATCAAAATATTTACTTATAGAAAATATTAATGTTCTATTGGCATTTACTTGGAGATATTACAAGATACTGTTCTGATACATTTGATGCGGAACAAAAGAAGAAAATGCAAGAAAGAAGCATGCGATCGTATTCTTATGCCTTAGGTTATGCTAACCGAATGAACATCCCACCATCAAGTCCTCGGATGTTAGAACTCCTAGTTAGTTTAACAGGTTAGTAAAATCACAAATATACATGTACACACACGCACACGTACTCATGTGTGTGAGGAAAATATATTAACATTTTTTTACCATCTTAATAAATTTTCATTTTCTATTTTTTCTTTTTTCTCAACTTAATTCTAGTTCTATACAAAGATATAGAAACCGATATAAATATTTCCATAGAAATGGCAGCACAAGCATTTAGAGACGCAATTCAAAATATGCATCTTTTGGAGTAATACATAAAATTAGATATCCATATATATAAGAAAAAATCAAAATTTGAAACCTTTTTTTATATGTGATTTATTCATTACATGTTTAAATATTATCCCTTTTCCATTTCCATGTGTACATGTGTCTACAAGGAAGGTGCATATATCCGCACATATATTTTATTACATGAGTATGTAAAATCATACGTGCTATAAGAATCGTTAAGTAGCAGTTATGTGTTTATATTATTCCACATCGTAATCTTCTTTTCTCTATTTAGAAATGATGACGAATGCTCCAAAACGATTCGTATTTTAGGCGTACTGAGAGATAATATAAATAAATGGTGTAAACGTAAGTTTTATAATTTGAATTTTTTTTTTTTTTTTTTACATATTTTTAAAAAAAATTATATATATAATGATGACGTAGTTATTTTTTCAATTTTATTATATTCTATTTTTTTTCCCCCTCCTCCTGTTTTTCAACAGTTAGTGGTAGAAAAAATGTAAATGCTCTATTTGAAATAAAGGGAGAAAATTTTGATAAATATAAGGATATTATGAACAGTATCCAGTCATAAATTTAAAGTTCAAGCACTGAAATAAAAAGATATAGAATAGTATTTATGAATTCCTATATCAGCTAATATTCTTAAACTTTCTACATCTTCTATTTTTTGTTTATTTATTGTTATTTTTTTCAGATGTCTTTAAAGTGTTCTTTAACATTTTTATCTGAATCCAACTATAATTTGTATAAATAATTAATTAGATAATACTTTTTTTTTTTTTTTTTCTTTTTCTTTTTTTTTTAATTTGGAAGAATTTTATTTTAATTTTTAAAGTCCTTTCATGGATGCTTGAAATGTTATAAAATGTGTGCACACACTTTGATTTGTAGGAATATTCACTTATTCCTTATAGATAAGTACATTTCCAAGTAGTGTAAACATGTTCACAATTAAAAAAAGTCAAGTGTCCATAACGAAATACATTTTCTATTATACGGAAACTTTCTTCCTAATTTTCATATTCATAATTTAAGGTCACATAGGAGGTTACACGGATTGTTATTTCTATACCCATACATCTACCAGCTTGGTGGATCCCCAAGGTGCAAACTGCAAAGATGTGTATACACAAATATATGCATATATCCGCTCGTGCATATAGCTTTGCCCTATTACATTAGGCAGCATGAATTCTGTAATTCTGATACACTAATTAGAATAATGGTTAAAAGTATTAACGATATTTCGACTGTTTTGTATGCAAATTATATAAGCTGTGAATAATAAAAAAACAAAATTATGTAATTTAGTACTGTGCTTGGCGAGAAACGCAAAAAGAAAAATATTCATTTAAATATATAGCATAAAAAATTTCCTCTTAAACAGGTATACATGTAAATGTTCTTAAATGGGTATAATGTACATAAAATTGTTTATTACATAAACAAACTTGTGGTGTGTGTATATGCACTGTTTGCACATATTTTATGAATTTATTTAAACGTATCCATAAAATATGTTCTCTTAAAATTGCCTCTGTCCATCAAGTGCTAGAATTAGGTTACATTTAAGCATATACATTAGCATACATATATATCATAGTGTAAATACAATAATGTAACAAAACTTGGTTAAAGAAAAAGCATTTGGAAAACAAAAAAAAAAAAAAAAAAAAAAAAAATTTTGCATGTTCACACTTTTTCACAATTTCATTCTTCTTCATTTCTATACTCTGTCGGTATCCAATCAACAGGGTTTATGTCGGCATTTCTATATCTTACTGCTCTTCTAGATTCAAGGTATTGTGAAAAAGCATGATGATCAATTTCTCCACCATAATAATGCCAATTGAAATGCTTATAATAATCTTCTTGGTCCATTGTAACTTCTAATGGTTCGAATTTCTGTAAATACAGGGTAAATAAAAATATGGGTGTAATAGTAGCTACTAATGATCCCAAAAAAAGAAATAAAAATTGAAATTGTCCCCATGTTGCTTTAAATAATTGCCAATAAGTAAAATGTTTTAAATAATCTTTGTTCGTGAAAAAAGTGGCTAATTCATCAATTGTCATGGAATGAATAGATGGGCCTGCCCAATTTCCATATTGATATCCTGTTTCTTTTATGGTTCTTGTTTTAAATATATTTGTCCATGGGTAATTATGTACTTTTCTTGGATCTAAACCGTTATATATTCTTGGTGCAGTTCCAACCTTTGGGCTTCTAAACATCTCAGACGTTGGGTAATAAGATTGCAATGTTCCATTTGGAAACAAATATCTTACTTTGCTCCTTGATAATGCCATCGTTAATCATAATGTATTTGTTCAATCATATTATTATGTTTTAATCTTCTTTTTTTTTTTTCCTCTTTCTTTTCGCTTCCCTTTTCGTTTCCCTTTTCGTTTCCCTTTTCGTTTCCCTTTTTGTTTCCCTTTTTGTTTCCCTTTTCGTTGTCCTTTTCTTCTCCTCAAGTTTGATTTCTTAATTTTTCCAATTCCCCAAAGAAGTTATTTTCTCTTTTAACTAAAATATGTAAAAGATGTATATCTTCACATGTATTTTTCTCCTGTGTAATTGTTTTTTATGAGTACATCGGAAAAATGTTGCTAAATCGTATGTGTTATTTGTGCGTTCATTTTACATATTCCTTCGCCTTTGCTTTATTTTACCTTATTTTATTTTGCTTTCTTTTTTTTTTTCCTTCTCCATTACGTAAAAATTTAGCATAATAAAATGACATTGCAATTGATATTTCTCACGTATTTTATGTTTTAACAAATTCTTGTATACGTTACCCAAAAGTATGAGCAGGGGAGCCAAAAGGAAAAAATTTCATATGGCATATCAAAGTAATCTTCGGATGGTCAATATTCATCGTTTTTCTGATTCGTCACTTCATATATACATATATATATGTATATACGTAGGTGCATTTTTTTTCCTGCTTTTTTTCCTTACCTTTTTTATTATTTTATTTTATATTTTTTGTTTTGAAGTTTTTTTTTTTTTTTTTTTTTTTTTTTTTTGCACAAGCAGGAAACGCAGCAAATAGAACTTTATCACAAAAGAAAAAGTGAAGAACGTTGCTTTCGATATTTACACATGAACATGTGCTTTTGTGGCTAAAGCATCCGCACACTTTAAGTACATATATATACACTCAACCATATATACCATTTTGTACTTATTTAAACCCCTGAAAATTGAGCAGCTGTAATTAAGAAATTTAAGCAATATTGCAGTGCTTCTTCAAACATGTAAAGTATAAATCACGAAAAATCATAAATCATTGTATTTTAATAAAGCTCCACCATCATTTCGCATGTGTACAATTTAGCCAAATACAGGGAAGGTTAAACGTTTCCTTTAAGAAATTTCCTTAAGATGGTCGGAAAACAAATTTTACAATGTTGTTGACTATGTCCTTCTACATGTTGAAAAAGAAAAGTTAACATTTCATTCGCACGAAACAGTTGCTTTCCTTTTTCAAGAAAGGTAAGGAAAATAAAATGAATGAAAACAGCATTGCTCTATACCCAGCAAGTTAGAAATTTTATTTATTTATTTTTATTTTATTTACACACAATTTTGTCCATTTGACCTTACTCTCAACCATCACCACCACCCCCACGCACACACCTACCTATTGGTTGCCTGAAAAATAAACCTTTTTAAAAAAATGTGAAAATTTTTATCAAACTGGAATCGAAAAAATAAAAACACAGATTATAAACAACACACATGTATATACTTGTGTAAGTCTAACACATGGAAGCGAAACATGCTGAATACGTTATTTAAAATAAAACATATTAATGTTTATTATGTATATAAACCACGTATAGATGTTTTAAACTTTTTTTTTTTTTTTTTTTTCTGTCTTTTCCCATTATTTATAACCGAAATATATAGTTGAATTTTTCTACGTAACGATTTAGCAAAACTCCTTGTACTGTGTAAGTTCCATATTATAATCACATAATTTTTTAATTTTTCCAACAAGATGTTGATATCTAAGAAATACTTAACCCTTTTTTTGTATTTTGCAGCTCAAAAAGTTGTGCATTCAAAATAAATACAAAATTGTAATGTTTATGTTCAAATGTAGATATTCCATTACGTGTGAAAAAAAAAAAAAGAAAAAATGTTTTTTTGTTTATTTTCCTTTGATCTTCTTGGTACATTTCTTATAGTATTATCAATTTTGACATTTTCAAAACCCATGTGTTCTATTTGAGGGATGAAAAAGAATGTTATTTAAAGTTCTCTTAAGAAGAAATATTAATAAGACAGAGGAAGGTGTTATAGAAACGTTTTCTATAACAATATTTAGAGAAATAAAATTGGAGGAACATAGCTTACTAACATTATAATTATCATACATGATTTTGTTAGGTGTGTAAATACTAACACATATGTATATGTTACATATCGGTATGTATCCATTTGTCTTAACACAAACTATATAAGAAAAATGTGCTGTTCCCTTGGCACATGTTCCATTTTCAAAAATACCCGTTCTATTGTAATTACATTTTTAACATTTCTTCAAGCACACATATATAAAAAAAATGGACAAAAATGTACAATGCAAAATAGCACCTCATTTTGTATGTCACGCAAAATACAATTTTCTACATTATACGTAAATTTATATTAAAATGGAACTTTCTATGCGAAAACTGATGAGAAAAAGTGCACTAAACATTAGCTATACACTTTGTAAGACAAAAAAAAAAAAAAAAAAAAAAAACATGCTATACCGCTTCCTATATCTTTTCTTATTCCTAGATTCCCTGTGAAATGGCTACACAAAGGAAAATACAAATAATAAGTAAAATAACTCATGTATTAATAGATGTAGAGATGTTTCTAATGGCTTGATAAATGTTTAAAAATAGAGCTGTGTTCTCGCGATTCTAAAAGCATGAATTTGGAGAAGGGTGAAAACTATTGCAGCAAAAGAATTCATGATCTGTGCATGTATATATACATGAGTCTACCCCAATTATATTCGAAGCTAATTTGTACCTAAGGCATTTACATAGAAAAACTTATTACAGCGGTATTCACAAAGGTAAAAAAAAAAAAAAAAAAAAAAAATTATAATGCAAACAAAAACAAAGGTAAATAAAATCCTATTTGGTGAAGACCATAAATTTCTCTTCTTTTCTACTGCCTTTCACTTATTTTATTTTAATTAACATACTTTTATTTATTCATATATTTATTTTTATTTTTTATTTCTTTTATTCTATTTCACACGATTTTTATATTCCCTTTTGTTTCATATACCCTTTTACACATGTTTTAAAAAAAAAAAAAAAAAAAAAGCGTCCAATTATTCTCTCCTTAATAGATGTATATAAACGAATTTAAAGGAGTGTGCAAAATGTGCCAATTTTGTCAAATATATCGCACACGTTCCCAAAATATATGTTTAACGGGTTACTTAAAATAACGGTTCTCTCCCAGCCAAAAGAAAAGAAGAAAAAAGGAGGGTAAGTGTATAATGAATAACACAAAAATGCACAGATTTCTATAATATGCACTAAAACATTTCATATTCTCAAAAAAACACATTTTTTGTAAACAGCTACTTACACTCTTGACTTTGTAAGAAGCGTCCTCATTTTCTCTTTAGATGCATTTTAGCACACATATATATATAAAATATGTGCATTTTTTTTTTTTTTTTTTTTTTTTTTTTGTGATAGGGAATATAAGTGTAAATAAATATCCTTCATAAGAATATGCTTAACATTTAAAAAATAAGTGCATACATATATTCATATATATCACCAAAGAAAGTGAATAAAAATAGTTACACCTTAGGAAATTAACAAATTTCTGTTTTGATTTAAAAAAAAATAAAAAATAAAAAAAGTATAAGCGATTACTCTAAGAAGGGAAATTAAGTGTTGAAAAACGAAAAAGAGAAAAAAAAAAAAAAAAAAAAAAAAAAAGCACATATAATAGGTATTGCATAGTAGATATTGCATAACAAGAAACCCACAGTATCGTACACAAAAATACAAGCCCACTTGAGAACCTATACCAATAGTGCTTCCCTGCATTTGTGTGCATGCCTATTAACGAGAAATACAAAGTAAGCGAAAGAAGCTGACTACTCAAGCTTACCACTAACACACGGAAAATACAGGTTGAGAAAATGTTAGAAGCCAAGCTAAATAATGCGTCTATATTAAAAAAATTATTCGAATGTATCAAAGATTTAGTGAATGATGCTAATGTGGATGCTGACGAGAGTGGGTTAAAATTGCAAGCACTAGATGGGAACCATGTATCGTTAGTTAGCTTGCACCTCGTGGATTCAGGATTTTCCCACTACAGGTGTGATCGTGAAAGAGTGTTAGGAGTAAATATCGCATCACTAAATAAAGTTTTTAAACTATGTGGTGCAAATGAATCTGTAGTTATATCAAGTAAAGATGATGCAGACAATCTGAACTTTGTTTTTGAAAATAATAAAGAAGATAAAGTAACAAATTTTTCCTTAAAATTAATGTCTATTGAATTGGACTCTCTTAATATTCCTGATTGTGAGGAAGGTTTTGATGCAGAAGTTGAGTTGAGTAGCAAAGAATTAACTAATATTTTTAGAAATTTATCTGAATTTTCAGACACTGTATTTATTGAAATAGATTCCAATATTATCAAATTTACAACAAAGGGATTAGTTGGAGATGCAGAAGTTGCATTAAAACCAAGGGAGTCAACAAGTGAAGATGATGTTGGTGTTACTATAAAATCAAGAAAAAAAATTAAGCAGTCCTTTGCTATAAAATATTTAAATTTATTTTCAAAATCTACAATCCTCTCCGACGTAGTTACCCTAGGATTAAGTGATAGTAGACCCATTGAATTTAAGTATGAAATAAAAGACACTTCTCCAGATGCAGATACTTTAAAAGTTGGATTTGTTAAATTTTTCCTCGCACCTAAAATGGATGACGAAATGGATAACAAGGAGTAACTTGTATTCTTTTCTTTTTTTTTTAACATGGCATGCGTTCTATAGATACGCTTTTATTCATACGTTGTGCATATACATAAATATGCCCATATGGCACACAAATACATTTGTGTAAATATGATACATAACATAAATATACATTACCAATACATGACAATTAAAAACACTTTTTAGCAAACGTTAATAAATGATAACAGTTGAACAAATGACATGAACTTTATTCATATTTATTAAATCATAAACCTGAAAAAATTTGACAATTTTTTTTTTTTTTTAACCGCATTATGTGCAAATAAAGTGCGCCTTTAATAAACCTATCTCATATAAATTACAAGGATAGTTTTGAGAATAGAAAAAAATAGTTAGGAAAAAACTCGGGAAACACTAAACATGTATACATACCTGTACAGTCGTATAAGCACATACATGCATATACAGTACCAGAATAAGTGTGCAAAATCCAATGGTACACACTTATGTGTTGAAGCAATATGCAGTTAAGTACTTTCGAAATGCTGAACAGATATCGTAATCAACAAACACACTTTTAATATTTTACTTTTTTATTTGGATTGGAAAATTTTTTAATTTAAACTGCTAAAGCATTTTTATGCATAACTGGTAAGACATATCGCTTTTGATGTTATGGGTAATCATGAGTGAATTAAATTCACTTTATTAACGGAGAGAAATAAAGCTATGTTTTAATTTTTTGAAATATTCACCGCTTTTTCCACATCTCAAAAAATTGTATTAACGCTTTCATGAAAATCTGGTTTTTCAAAAAAGGTTCATCCTGTAGGAAGTTATAGGTTAACGTTTATTTTTTTTTATGTTTTTTTATTTTTTTTTCTTTTTTCTTTTTTTTTGTCTTACAGAGTGTATGGTTTAAGGTTACGTTTATTTTTTTTTTGTTTTTTTATTTTTTTTTCTTTTTTCTTTTTTTTGTCTTACAGAGTGTATGGTTTAAGGTTACGTTTATTTTTTTTTTGTTTTTTTATTTTTTTTTCTTTTTTCTTTTTTTTGTCTTACAGAGTGTATGGTTTAAGGTTACGTGCATTTTTTTTATTTCTTTGTTTTAAAAAAAAGCTTCTCTTTTATTTGAGGAAAAAAGAAAATGAGATAAAAAAGTGGTACAGCGCAGTTCTGTTGCCTTATTGTTTTTTTTTACTTTTTTTTTTAATTGTTAGCTCTATTCCTATTAATATTTCCGCTGTTGTTCATGTTTCCCTGCCTTTGTTAAATTCTCATAAAATAGAGAAAGAATGTGCAACAATTAGAATAATCTATACGTGCAACTTTAGACCGAATTACGGCGGACAAAATGAAAGTTTCCTTCAACTGCAAAAAGTGCGTGGTTGCATAAAAAATTACAGCAATAGCATTGTGGTGGCCATAGGAGCGTCCTGGTAATCACAGGGGCGGTCTGATACCAAGTGCAATAAACGAGATGTACTTGTCCTTAGAACTGATTCCATCTTCTCCCACAAATATGCAGCTAAATGCAAGTTTCTGCTGGTCCTTCTCTTTTAGGAGGAGCCTAATAATTGTAGCTAGCTGCATCACGCCATAAAACAAGTAAGTCGACGAAGGCATCTCTTTCTTTCTGTGACTTCATTTTAATTGGCAACTCCAAGCCTTCAGGGAAATCCTCAGTGGGTGGTCCGTATATGCATAAAGTTACCTTTGCATTTACTTTTCTGGGTTCTCTTTTGTTTCCTGCTTTTAGGGAGGGATGTGCTAATCCTTTCGATATATTTTTTATTCTTACTACGGATATTTTAAATAAGTGGTCAGAATCATCCCCAATTGTCCATTCTAAAGTAGCCAAATCTTGACTTGCCTTCCATTTAAATGGTTTCCTTTTGTCACTATTATGATATATTTTGCAGATGCCTCCTTTTCTTAATGCATCTTTTATATTTGAAGATAAATCATGGACACCATTAACATATGGATCTTTATCAAATTCGGATAAGCTAAAATCGAAAATTAACAATGATTTTTGAAATGCTTCTAACGGATCACCTGTAAAATTCATTGCAGTTAAGGTAAGTTCAACTTTCTGCACAATTTGTTTATCTTCTTTTTTATTACTCATTTTTGATACAGAATTTTTGAAATTTTTTATAATGTCTCTTGTAATAATAGAATCATACACTTCTATAGAATATACAGCAATGTTGTCTATACATATAGCCAATAATTGCATAATTATAATATCACCACCAAAATTATTTAAATTTTCCATTGCTATATTATCAAAACCAGATGCTGTCATGGAAATAATTCCTAATCTATGGTAAGCAAAATACGCCAACAAACCAAGCGACACCTTTTGTAATCTCAGCTGTTTCTGATGATTCTTATCATTTGCACAGGTTAAAACGGATTGGATAATTGTATCTATCATTTCTTTGTCCATGCTTATATTATACCAACCACCTAATTTTGCATTGTATAGTTCCTCCTCCTCTTCTGGATATTCATTTGTTACACCTTCTATATTTTGTGTATAATATAGTATACATAAAAAAACACGTAAGGATTCTAACATAACTATTGATTTTTTAACTGACTTACATATCAGATTAGCTATAGAAGGTACACCACCACAATTGCAAAATTCATAAGCCAATTCTTCTGACTGTATTAAACGTCTAATGCACCTTAATGAAGAAACAACCAATTCTGTCATTTCAAATTCTTCCGTTTCTGCCTCCATACAACTAATTAAAATTCCAAATGCATCAGATTTCACTAACAAAGGTAAACTTGATTCAATTTTACACTGATTACTTAACAAATGAATAGCTAAGGTTAATAAACTAATATCATAATCATACAACTGTATAGCATTTATAGTTGCTTCTATACCACCACTATCTGCAAACAGTTTAGCATTTTCATGATATCTACATAAGGAACATAAAATATCAAGTAAAAAAAATATGACTTTGGTATTATCTCTATTCTGCTTCAACACATTTAATACGGGAATTAATGTTACACCAAAATTTTTCATATTTCTTTCTTCATTTTCCATAACTAAATTTGACAATGTTCGTAAACCTGTTTCTAATTCAGCGTCTGGAAAAGATTCATTTAATTTATTTAACCATGATTCGTAAGAAATCTCAATCTGTGCATCTAAAAAATATTTCACATTCGCAGTGTAAAGGGATAAGTTAGAAATAGCTTTAAATAAACTTTCAATACATCTTACTGCGTTTTTGTTATCACTTCCATCATAACTTCTTAAACATTGGACTAATTCAACAGGAGCACCATTTGTTCCATATGTCCTTTTCATATCTTCGTTTCTAAACAAAATATTACATAATAAAACAGAAGCACCATTTGTTACATCAAAATTAGATCTGTATTCTCTTAGAATTCTAACATTTATATCAGGGCCTTTTAGTGCACAAAATATGTTTGAATTCCCTTTGTTATCAATGCACATATTAGCTAACGCTAAACAGCAGTTTGTGATCGTTGCTTCCATTTTTTCTACATTTAATGATCTCAATAATAAATTCACACATGCATCTATTCCCTTCATTTCTCCAATTTGTGTTTTTATATCTTTAACAACAGATAAACTTCCAATTAAAAACAACACATCTGGATATATAATTTTATCCGTTTCTACATTACTGATAATACCTATCAAACGAACTAATACATCTGCTTTTAACAACGCATCAACATGTGCATCTGATACAATTTTTCTCATAGCACGGAAAACATGGCGCAATAGAGAAACGGAATAATCCCCATGATCATATTGATTCCATATTTCTATCAAATGATTAATAGCATTTGTTTCATCATACACATTTCTGTTATGAGCTGTTCTATCTATTAACAAAACACGATTAATGAGAAAGTCTTCTTTATCTTCTTTTTCTAACGTACTTTCCTTACATAGATCACCAACTGATTTACTGATTATATTTGGATAATCATTTATCGATTTAACTACACCCTCTAAACCCTTTGGATTTTTCGTAAAGGCACATAAAGCACGACATGAATAATGTTTTACATTTTCATTACTTTGTTTAATCAACGCATGAAAAGCACTTGTCGGAAATTCTATCTTTAACAGCTCTTTCACGTTATCATCATTTTCACAAAATATTTCTATTGCCATATAACCATAAGAATTATCTATTCCTGTTTCTGTTGTTGGTGAAAGATTATCCTTATTATAAATCTTTAATTTCTGCAATACATATCTCATATCCTCTTCTAACGATGCATCAAGTAGAACATTAATATCCATAGATTTTGATTTATAATCCTTTAACATATCGTATATATCTTTACAAGTCTTTTCTTTAGGGACGTCATCATTTATAGTAGTACGCACATTACTAATTTTCATTTTCATACTATTCACATAATCTTCACCTAGTTCATTTATCCTATTTTCGAGGCTAATTTCTATCTCTTCTAATAATTTATACAATTCTTCATTGTTAGCAACCTGTCTTCCAATTCCTTCTATTAATACTAATTTTTCCAATGTGTTTACGAAAGATTCTGCTGCTACATTATCGTTTATAATGTTATCATGATTACTTTGAACAATGAGCGGTAACGAAGAGGTTATTATTTTCAACGAAGTTGTTGAATCACATGTAGCTATCTCAGATAATGCTTCCAAAATAGGCACCGTTACTTCTTCACATTGGCCATATTCCATTAACCTTGCTAAATTGTTCAAGGCATCAGATTTATCGGTCTGTCTAATATGTGCAAATAAACCAGTAGATGCAGCATCTTTCAACAAATTAGCATAAGCCTTAATAAGTTCTATTCGACCTTGATCTGTATAATTGGATATATTATCTTCTGATACTAGAGAATTAATATTTTTTAATGTTTCCGAAGCTACCTTTTCATCTAGTAAATTCGATGCTACCATAGTGTCTACGAAATTTATAAATTCAATCGTTCTTTCCTTACTAGAACCCAAATTTAATAACATCCCACATGACTCTATTATACGTGAACTATCCATATTACTTGCATAACCAGACGTGTTTGATGTTTCTGCAATAGCTCCCAATAATTTGATGCCAGGTATAAAAACACAATCATTTGCTCTATTTAAATTCATAATGGATAATGTTTGATCTACTAAATTACCCATGGAACCATTCCATTTTCTAAACAACAACTTAGATCCTTCATCATCTTTCGCTATCTGTTCCAAAAATTCAAATATACCTTGTACAACATATGGATTATTTTTATATTCCTCCAATAAGGCGTATGTATTCTCTAACATTAGGGGAAGTTTATCTAGCACTAATTGTTTCGTGTATGGATTCAAAACACAGCCAGCTAAAACACTATAAACAGGGGATACAAATTTACTATTAGATAACCCAACTTTGTTTGCAATCATGTCTGTATATTGATTTAATATGCCTGCCGATGCTACAGCCCATGATCCCAATTGATCCTCATGATCATATTTCACACGATCTACCAACCTCTTCGTAACTAGTGCAATATTTGCCTGTAATGAAGCATTATCTAATTGTGAACATAAATACCCATTCAGTTGCTGTAATGTTGCTTCTGTGTACTCTAATGCATCCAAAGGGTTTTCCAAAGGTGCTCTTAAAAACATTTCTAATTTACCGGTCAAATTGTCAATTTTCTGTACCGAATCACTGTCACTGCTTTTAACATTTAATATTAATTTCATCAATTTCTTTACTTGTTCATCAGCTCCCATATATGAAAATAAGACCCCTCCCAATTTGGATATTTCATCGTTCTCACTATGTATCACTGTAACATCAGAAATAACATCTACGGCACCCAATTCTCTTAATTTCATTTTATCAGTACTATTACATAATTTAATTAACACTGTCATTATATCTTGTGCTGTTAATTCATCGTTCTTATTTTTGCCTAAACTTTCTAACAATATTTTTATTGCAGAATATTTATCTATTTTCATTTTGTCTTCTATATTAATATAATCTGCTATAATTGCTAAACATTTTGTACTATCTTGAACAATAGGTAAATCTGCTTGATATTCTCCCATAATTTTAAATAGATTGTCCACAATTTCAGTTTCATTAGCTATATTTTTTATAATTTGTTCATCCTCCGTTTTTAATAACTCGTATAAAGCCTTTATTGCATTTCCTCTAGAATTTTTGAATTTTTCTGAATTACCAATTAAATCTACAATCAACGATATAAGTTTATCATACCCTGGATTGCTAATTAGTTGTTTTACACGTTTATCACTTGTGCACATACAAGCTAAACATCCAAATGTACTTTTCAAAACAGTATCTGATTCTGAAAAATAATTTATTCCTGCACACAGTTTCTTAATCAACTCTTTGTTAAATGCTATATCTGCATTTGTTATATCATGCTTTAGCAACATACACATCGATTCTAATATATTAGAAACAGCTTCTTCTGTGTAGTCATCTCCAGGTACTTCTAAAAGGTTATATGCATCAATTAGAGCAGAGGTCATGTCACTTTTCGTTAAATGCACTAATCCAATTCTTGTCTGAGAAATATTTGTACATGCATGACTAACTTCTGAAATGGTAGCATCATATAAGCTTCGTCCTAAAATGCTGTAATCATTATTGGTAAAATTATTATAAATATTAGGATTATCCTTTAACCATTTTACTATATTGTTTAGATATTCTCCTATATTGCAGCGAGAAGATATTTTACTTGCCTCCGCGGTCAACAATAATTCATTTAAAGAAACCAAATATTCATGTAGTTTTATTAAATCATTTTCATTCATGGCTTCACTGCATAATTTCAGAAGATCCTCAATTTCTTTAGTCAAGGAGTCTAATGGCATTAACACTGCTAATAGAGGAGCACATGTCGTTTTTAGTTTAGAATTCTTTACATGTGTTCTTAAGGCATTTTGCAATGGAACTAATGTATTGACCTTTTTTATTGAATCTATAGACTCAGGAGAAAATTTCAGAATGTTTCCTAACACGCTAAATCCGATTATCTGAACATCTACATACATAGGCACTTTGTGGATATAGTTAACAACATGTTTTATGTATCCCTTACTAACCAACACTTCTGCACCAGCAGCATTACCACTTAAAAGAATATTATTTATGGCTGCAAGTAGATTTGTTTGCGTTAGGCGAGATTCTGAATATTTCTTCATTAGCTTAAATATGCTATCTAAACTTGCCTCTGCAATTTCTTTGTCGTTTATTTTGTTTATATGTGTTAAATAATTTATACACTCAGCGGATGTAATAAGGATGTTATCATCTGGTTCTTCCATTTCGGCAAGTCTTTTTACTTGAGGAAGACACATCATATCAACTATTGAAGCTATTAACTCATGGATTGTAGTTGATGCATTTTGTTTTAATATCTTCATAGTCTTCAACGCAGCTCTAATTAATTTCGGCTGCTCATTAAATCTTGGTGACTCAATCCACACCTTCATACCATTATATATCGATTTATCAGCTCCATTTGACTCTAGTATACTTTTTAAAGACTGAATTCTTGATAATCCTGAAATGGCAGCTAACGTTTTATATGCAGCTTCCGGATTCGTTTGAGCCAAATTTATAATTGATTCTAAGTTAGATATATGTCTTTGACAATCACTTTCAGTTGCTAATTTCTCCATAATTTTCGTTCCTTCTTGAATGATAACTTCTTTCGTTTCATTTTCTAACATAACAGTTAAGACAGAATCAACTACTTGCGAATTACTCAAAAAATTCAAAGCATCCGAAGCTGTAAGCATTTTATTTATTAATTTTAAACCAATTTCTGATATAGTGCTATCACTACTTACAGATGATAACGCATTAGCAATTCCTTCAACACCTCCGTATTGATTTATTGGTTCAATTGTTCTTATGTAATCTGATAACCTAAAGTATGCAGTAAAACAATTTAAAAGATACTCAGTTTCACTTAAATGATATTGGATGCATGTGGATAAAATTTCTATTGCTTGATTATTTACCATTTGTTCATGAAATTCATTAATCATTGAGGCGGAAGCTATACATGATATACTGGCTTTTGCTAATTCAATTGACTCCAAAGATGCGTATAATATAGGGAATAAGGATGCGAATAATGAATAACTATTTATTTCGTTAACATAGTTAGTTCGAGATACGAATGGAATTAGTGCATTACATATAGCACCTGCACAATCAACATCATTGGGAAAATAGGATAAGGCGGTACAAAGTGTTGCAATACCTCCATATTCATAAACTATTACGGCGTGAGGAGGGTTATTGGATATTCTTCCCAACATTCTGGATGCCCCAGCTACTAATCTAGAAATTTTTTCAGGATTACTTTCATATTGCTGTAAACCACTATTGATTAATTCTATAAGCACTGGTATTCCTCCAGATTGAACGACCTTATCTGTTATTGATGAAATATAGGAAAGAGAACTCAACAATTCCAATGCAGAATCCTGCTCTTTTGATCCCTGTTCTGATGTTTTTAATATATTTAAGCAATCAGTTAATTGTTCTGGGCCTACAGCACATTTCATAGCATCACTACCTTTGGAAACAATTCTTGGGTATGACTTAAATTTGTCCAAAATGACTACGGATTTTTCAATTATGGTTGGAACAACATATCCGTTTGAAGACAAATTCTTAATTACATCAAACACTCCCTCAATGATTTCTGCAGTATCGTCATTTATAGTCTGAAAGGATAGACAATGGTCTATTAATTTGTGATGTGCTCCTTCATCATTTAAGGCCTTTGAAGCTGTAGCGGATTTAGCGGCAATAGACAAAGCGGATGCTATTCCATTCCCCAACTTCACATTATAGGTGCTTGATGTAAACACATTTAATAGGGAAACACCGAGTTCTCCTCCCCCTATTTCAACATTTGAGTCGTTCATATTCTGTATAAATAGAATACAATTTTTTAATGTGTCTTGATCTGCGGGAACCGTTTTAATAATTTCTACTATGGCGTTTACACCACCATCTGAAATTAACTTTTGTAATGCATCTGAATCTTTCTCAGAGCAACAATAATCAGACATGGCATACAATACTCTGCTTGAACAGAAAAGAATATCATCATCATCCTTATAATTAACTACTGCATTCTTTATGGATTCTACGGCACCTCTGTCCAAGGCATCAAATGCATTTTCTTTGTATGTTTTTGATGTGGGATTACAAAAGTCAGATAATGATCTCAAACCAAACATTAACATACGCTTAAAGTTTTGGTGCTGAACTATAGAAGACACTGCGGTGCTTACGCCCGGATCACTTCCCCTTCTCACTAAAAATACAAAAGAATAAATGTGTATAATAATGTATATATGTGTTTTTAAGATCCTAGGTAGCATGAAGCATTAATATAGAGAAATTCCTTTAGGATATTTCAAGATACATGTGTCTAAACGTATGTATATCTTTTCATATACATGATTATTACGTAAACGTTGTAACAGTATTATGTGTAAATACGAACATATAAAAAAAAATTGTAAAAATAAAAATGGAGTAAATATCTGCCTCCATAATGCAGATATATAAAGAAATAAATTTCCTTGATAAAGAGTGCATATTGAATTATATATATGTTTAAAAGGCAGCAATTTTTTTTTTTTTTTTACCTTGTCTCCGCGCCATTTTCGATAATATAACGTGTTAGTAAAAAATATGCTTGTATGGATTAGGTAGGATATGCTTATATACTTGTGTTGGCGTGTGTATATGTGATTGCGTGAGTTTAAAGGTTTGTACGTTTAAGTGTGCATATATCAGTGAAGCAGTTGCAAAATTGTTATCTCAGTAATAGTCTTAGTTGGAGAAAAAAAAGGTAATATAGTGTAATCCAGTTTTTCTTTTAAATTTGAGCGTACAATAAAACAGTTTTAGTTAATAAGAATCATTCTTAAAACATGGACAAATATGTTGAATTAAAACTATTTTTGCTCAAGCAACACATTATTCATGTATAAAAATGAATTAAGGGAGATGTAGTTGTGAAAAAAGAATGAACGTGAATTTTACATAAGAGTCGTGTGTAAATATATTTATTAGCAAGTTATCTTTTTGTGAACTACCAAAGATAAGTACACATTTATGTAAGTGTAAAATAAAAAGTTTAATAAACCAATGCTAAAATAATATGATCTTTCTAGAAGCCAAAAAAGTGCCATAAGAAAAATAAAAAATAAACGTACGTATATACATAATGTAAAAAATATGAAAAAGAAGGAAAAAAAGAAGAAAATAAAGAAAATAAAGAAAATGAAGAAAAAGAAGAAAACGAAGATAATGAAGAAAACGAAGAAAACGAAGAAAATGAAGAAAATGAAGAAAATGAAGAAAATGAAGAAAATGAAGAAAAAGAAGAAAAGCAAGAAAATAAAGAAAATAAAAAAAGGTAATTTGAAAGAATAATTCAAAAAGAAATGGAAAGGAAAAAAAAAAAAAAAATTTCAGATTAAAGTTACGCAATTATAATTGCTAAACTGTTTTACACTTTTGTGTTCATTTTCATCTCAATAAAGTTGTGAACAAGTGGTCTTTTTTTTTTTTTTTTTTTAATGATACAAATAAAACGGATAAATAGCTTTAATTAAACGTATGTGTACAATGTGTGCATATATATTACCTATTTTAACATGAACGTACATGCAAATTTTGAAAAATCATTTTTTAAAAATGCTTTTTTTTTTAGAATTAGACCAAACAAAATGTATTTTTACACACATGAAATAAAAAAAAAAAAATATATATATATATATATATATATATATATATACCCACTATAATTTCTTTTTTTATTTAAACGGTTCAATTAATTTATACTTTTAATATCAAGAGTGGTGTAATTAATTTTTTTACATAAGAAATAAAATTTAGAAAACGTGAAATGTTTTCAGCGAAATTCACAAAAAGTTGCAAGTTGTTTTTATCATTTAGGTAAAATTCTTTATGCATATTATATTTCCATTTTTTTAATAATAAAAAAATTACCTTTATTTTTGGTAATTTTATTATAACACTATATATTTGAAAATAGTACTGAAATGCAAAAAAACTACTCAGGGAGAAAAAAAAAAAAAAAATTTAACGTAGCAAAATGTAACATATTTATACAACATGCGCACAACACGTACATAACATTTAAACTGGGAAAAAATAAAATACACAATATACTGTATATACACATGTTCACACGCATGGACAAATACTGCTACTATTAAAAAAATAATTCATCTAAATTGTCTCAGTAGAATAAAAAAATATAAGTCTTGCACAAATAATTTCTGTACGTGTAATTTCTACACTTTTACAATATAAAAAAAAAAAAAAAAAAAATGGTAAAACATTTCTATTGTTTTATTATTCATCATCATCGTCATCTTCCGGAGGTGATTCTACTTCATAAATCCAGTACCTTAAAAGAAAGTAAAAGAAAACAGTTGTAAGAAAAACAACATGTGGGGAATAAATGTGCATGAATAAAAATATGTACACATTTATATATATATTTTTACACACATGGATATATATCTACACAAACAAACCAAAACATACAAACTTTTTACACGCATGCACACGGATATAAACAAATGTAACATGCATCTTCCAGCATCTGCATATAATGCCGGGAAAACAATTGTTTAGAAATGTTCATTCCTTTTATGAAAAAGAAATAAACTATTCTTATTCAAACTTTTATAAGGGTAAAAAAGATACAAAAAATATGATTCATCATGACATATTTTATTTGTATGATCAATTTATAAGCGCAGAAATAATAACGTACATTCATATAATAAAATAATGCATAAAGTATTATGAAAATTAGTAAGACACTTTTTTTTTTTTAAAGTTTCATATATGTTCTTTATTCATACCACTGCCTTCCTATAACTTTAACTGTCATGGTTGTATGAACAATTTCGTCTAGCATATACAACATTGTAAAGCACGGAATAGCTATACTAAAAATAATAAGGGTGGGAATCCAAAAAAATAAAAATTCAACTTTTAAAACCATATTATAGTTTCCCCAAACATTTAACCTTGTTCTAGACCAGAAAGGTATATTTTTTTGGCTAACATTAAATAGGTATTCCAGTGGCTTAGTTTCTTCTCCCTTAATCATTTTTTGTCCATTCACAATTACAATATTTTGCTTTGGTGTATTTAACCAGTAATCATCCCAATGGAAATTATCAAAATCGTATTCTGTTTTCCTTACTCCATCTTCATCTAAATGATCACGAGGGTTTCCATGATGATGCTCTACATGATGATAGAGTCCCTTTGTGTGTCCTTCATGATCATGCCCCTGTCCTTTAACATCGTTAATTTTTTTACCAGCTGCATCTTTTTTCACCGTCGCGTATTCTTTACATTTTAATGGAATTACTCCTATGAACTGTGGTTTTATGTATCCAACTTTGTAATTCCCTATTAAATGATTTACGTTTCTTAAACCATAGCATAATTTGGTATTTAGCTTAAACATTTTAAAGGTGCAGGAACATACATTGAATATTATAGTCTGTCAATTATAATGAAAAATTACAATGGTAACAACTATATTTTCAAACAAAAAAACTACAAGTGAAATGTTTTCTTATTATTTATTTTAAAGCACGCTTGGCGGATGGACCAAGTAAAAAAAAAAAAAAAACAATAAAATATCAATAAGTAAAAAACGTTTAAGCTAAGAAAGATATAGATTTTTCACATAAGTTAAAATCTCCAATTTTTACTGCTAATAATGAAAATATATTCATATTGTCGAAATGTGCATAATTTACATAACACATATATTCGATAAAATGAGTGTTTATTAATTTAATTAACCCTTGTTAGCTTCAGTTCTCTAATTTTTTTAGTTTACGTATTTTACATTCCTGATTTTTTGTATAATGAAGCTATATTTTTTTAAACTGAATCAAATAAGGTGTTCAAATTTTTTCAAAATATACCTGAAATGTTACTTCTTTTTCATTTTATGCATTCAATTTTTTTTACACATTTTTCCAAATTTTTTCAACCGCGTTTATACTTTATTTTATTATTATTCTTTTTTATTACGTACATATAAGAAAAAAGAAAAAAAAAAAAAAGTAAAAAAAAAGCACATGAAATTCTGTTATACATTCTTGAGTCTGTTTAACATAAATATAAATTTTATTTTTAAAATAAAAATAAGAAGTATTTTTCTGAGGAAATTATACAAGTAAATGAGTTATTCCTTCGTTTTATATATCATAAGAACAAGCAACTAATGCTATAAATTCGAAACACGTCACTTTTAACATCAGGAGAATAATTTAAAAGCATAACGATATTTTACATTTCATATGCACATAAAACAAGTATACACACGTGCACAAAAATATTAAATAAACATTAATAGACTAAAGAGAAACTTTTTTTTATGCACATTTTTATGTACTTTTTTTTTTAAACATATATTTTCACCCTTAAATAATTGCAAAAAATACATTTTTCTCATCATGTAGGTGATTTTTCTTATAGATAAATTAATCTGTACTTGTTAGTTTCCTCGAAAAATTATAAAGTAAATGTTAAAAGCAGAACACGTTATGATTACCAAGTTTTTACATACATAACCGTGTGTTCAGCATTACATATTCGTAAACACTGATAAAAATATTTATCGTGTGTACTTAAAACAAAGGAAACTAGTGCGCTACTTGACGAAGCAACATGAACTTGTAGTTAATTGTATAACTTTTTTTTAAAGTAGTCCTTTATTTTATTACAACAACAATGGTGTTTTCGGAAAAAGTGTAAAAATGTAATTAATAAAACAATCCCAGAAAACGAAAAAAGGAAGTTAGAATTAAACGAATATGCAAGAAAATATTCGAAAGGGAAAAATAAGGAAAGATACATTGTACAGGCAAAAAAGAAAAAAAAAAAAAAAAAAAAACTACACACATAGGGGAATTGTATTATCGTTATTCACATGGGTTAACAATGTACATTTAACGCAATTTTCATTCCCATTTTTATCTATTCTTATTTACAATTAATACCCCACCCTTTTTCGTACACACCATTATCAGCTGAATAGTAAAGTTTATTAATTTTTTTTTTTTTTTTTAATACATACGCACTTGCATATATGTACATATACAGTTCTGGATGCTAACACATACATACGGATGACAAAAATGGTAGTATCTCATATAAAAAAGGCTTCCTGCTTTTTCATAACGAAATATAAGGGAGGTTTAAAACCACACTGGTCTACTTATAAAATTATGGCAAACTGCAATTACAATACTTGTGTATTTTCATTAAACTCATTAAATTGCATTTCCAAGAGACATATTAGTTTTAACAACAATGATTTAACATTAGATTGGGAAAACGCAGAAGATATAACTGATTTACTTTTTGAAGAATATAAAAATATAGACCCATTAACATTACGATTTGAAGAATTAGAAAAAATGGTAGTAGACACGGTTGTAAATAAAAACAAAAAAAAGTTAAGTGGTAGGTGTAATGAAAGCGTTTTGGAAAATATACAAATGAATTGGTTAGAGAAATACAATGAAGAAAATAATTAATTCCATCATGAGTAATTTTTTTTTTTTTTTTTTTTTGCGGGGGGAGGAGTGACAGATTATTCGTTTACCCTTGTACTACTTTTCATTTACAATATTTAATTCATTGTACAACCGAAACCTAATTATTTGTTCTAGCTAAATAAAATTTATATTTTTGAAAAACATGCCCCTTTCTGGGAGTGCGCATACTTATGCATGTACTTGTGCAGATATCTGCATACATATTTTCTTATGTACATAGGTGTAGTTGTAAAGTACTGCTTGTCTATTATTTTACAGAATTACTCAGTGCACACAATTTAAATCTTTTATTATAAAATTAAAAAAATTATTTTTTTTTTCGTTATTAGTTTACCATTCTATTTTCTGCTATTTTTTTTAAAATGTAGCTTTTCCAATTGATATATCCACAATTCAAGAAAAGTGTTTTCATAAAATGTGGTGGAACTGTTTATTTTTATATATAGAAGTTCTTACTACCTATGTTTATGTGTTTGAAAGTTGAACTAACAGAGTGCAATATTTCGTAAAACAACCAGATATTTATTTTTACTGAAACTGGAGATTCTTCTTCATTTAATTTTGCAAAAGGATTTTTTTTTTTTTTTTTCCATCTGTAAAATTTCCCATCTTTTTTAAATTTTTTCCCCTAAATTCTCAAACAATAAATTGATAAACTGTAACAATTCATAAACTTGTGGATATCGTCATTTTGCACCCTTCTAAAATTAACTCGCATTTTTAAAAAGATAAATTTTATTTCAACATTTATAAATAAAACAAAAGGTAGCAGTTTTAACTCATACGCAAGAAATCAAAGAAAAAATTGTATCCTTTATTTTATTATTTTTTTCTTTTTTGAAATTTTTTTTTTTTTTTTTTAATATAGAAATATCAAAAAGAAATTTCTTATTTTTATGTTATAATTACGAATCCTTCTTACTTAGTATGGAAATTACATTTCCCCACAACTTTCGCATATCATTTGCCATATTTAGCAATACATGGAAACACTAGTAGAAGATGGATGCAGCCATTTCACTCAAAAAGATAAACATAAGCAGGTTTTTTTTTTTATTACATGTCTTTATCTCAAATATTTATGGAAAAGTTATATTGTTATATTTATTTTTTTAATTTTTTGGTTTTCGTTATTATGCCATTTTTTTAGTTCTACATACAATTAAAAACTTGTTTTGGGGGTGTAGGAATATCTTGACTTTTCCGATGATTTTGTCTTTTCTTCAACATGTCATCATTTTTCACCGGTAATGGAAATATACATATGTTCCTACGTATATGCACACACACATGCTAACACACTGGCATATACACAAACTAACATACATGCATACATAAGTGAATACGTGTACGAGTTTCTTCCCCCAATTGTTGTAACCCATTTCTTCCGCCATCAGAATCACAAAGAAGGGTATCTAGAAAAACGGTTTTCGAATTCTTGGTGTGGCTATTCAAAAAGATGGTTTCTTCTAAAAAATAAAAAATTATACTATTTTAAGAGCAAGGAGAGTTTAAGGCCATCAGGCGTTCTTGATCTGGAACTAATTCATATGGACATTAATGTAAATAAGAAATAATTCTTACTTGCACAAATTAAACATATATATATGTACCATCTTTTTTATTTTTTTAATAATAGCTCAAAATTTTAACTCTAAAAAGAAAAATCGTCCATATAAGAATATTTTTAAAAACTTATAAACAATGTGTGCCAAATAGGTTGCATGATTTTACTAAAAATGCAAACAAGCACATTTATGTGTTGGCTACCTATTTTTCCATCTACCTATTTTTTTTTTTTTTTTTCAACGTTTTTCTTTTCCTCAAACTTACAGTATGAACATGGATTAAAGCGGAAAAGAAGTGGTGAAGACTGCTTTTTATGTAACATTCCAGAAAGAACATGAACAAGGAAAAATAATAGATAAAATATTTTGCTATATATACTATGTTTTAATGAATTCACACACATACACAAAAAAAAAAAAAAAAAAAATGTTTCTACATCTTCTTATGTACATATGTGTGAACTTATATAACTGCAGTGTAATTGAACTTATCTTCCCTTTCTTTCTGTGCAGGTTGTATCGAATCGAGGATGTATAAGAATGACAATAAAAATGAATCACTCCTAATTCTGACTCCCAAAAACACGGATGTTAAATTTTATTTAAGGGTATATGTACAGAAATGATCGAATAACTAAGAATTAAAAGAAGGGGACACTAACACTGTAATTTGTATATACACGTGTATGTATATATCTGCATATATGTATAGATGTAAATTTCTCAGATGTAAATTTCATCATACTATTTTCTTTTCAGGGTGAAGACTCAGAGATATACGAGTGGTATAATTTGATAGTCAGTTCTATTAATAACAATAGAATTATACGTCAACCTAAATTTATATTTTTAGAAAATAATTTCTGGAAAATTGACAGAATATCAGTTGACGTTTTTGAATCCATTGCAGATACTGGTGATATAGTCTTATTTAGGTGAAGCTACGAAAGAATAAAAATATAAATAAATTTGTTTTTCCCCACATGAAATATATAATTGTACAAGTGTGCTTTTCACTTTTCATTTTTACACATAACTTTTATATTAAAAACCTTAAATCCTTAAATTGAGGATTTTTCTCACAAAATGAAATATTTTTATGTCTTTCTTTTTTTTATTTAAAAAAAAAAAAAAGATCAAAGGTTACTACTGCTAAGCTCCAGAGAATGATAACTAGGGGTGAGTATGATCACATTGGTATGATTCTGAGAAATGAAAAAAATGGCTTATTTCTTCTAGAGGCCTTATCGAATATGGTAACTAAGAGCACAAACATATATATGTTCAAATACATATGTTCATAGTAAATATCCATTTGCAAAACTAAGTATGGCATTATCCCACTCTCATAATTTATGCACATTGTACAGGGGATCGTCCTAACACCATGGGAACTTTTTAGAAAGAACAGATGGAACGAAGAATATACCAGGTTTATTTTATTTTATTTTTTTTTTCTTCAACAAGTGTGTATGAAACGGCTAGTTGTGAAATGAGAAAAACATAAGGATTATAAATTTGTATATTTCCCTAATACACACAAGCACCCTTTAAAGGTGTACTACAATCCCCACCATCCAGCTTTTTTCATTTACAATCTCTAATTTTTTTCTAGAATTGCCCTGAGACGCTTAACATGGGATAACTCCGAAAAGAATCTTAAAAATTTATTAGACTTTTTAAAGAATACCATAGGGAAAAAATATAACCTTAAGATAATTAATTTTTTGGCCCCTAAATCTGGTACGTTAAAATTGTACATACAACATCAGCCAATTTTATGTATCCCTCGACGCTTCCATTTTCCAATAACACATTTTGCATATCACTTGTCATGTTAATGAAAAATTATGAAAGTGAAAAAATATGACTTCATGTTCCCCATACATATTTATGTACATATCTGTAAAGGCTGGCTCAAAGCATTTGTGTCCCCTTATTTTTTTTATTTTATTTTATTTATATATATTATTTTATTTTTTTTCCATTTTTTCATAATATCCTTTTGTTCTCCACTGCTAATAGATGACACTGGTTATTTTTGCTCTGAATTAATAGGAGAATGTTGGAAGGTATAAATTTAAACCAAAATTATTTATTGTTTTCACATGTTCATGTCATGTAAATTTAGTGCTATTATTTACTTACATCTATGCACATATTACGTTGTAACATTTTCCCTATTTCTCTCCCCCTTGGTTCTGTATTGTCTGGTAATATCTAAAGATAATGGGCGTAATTCCTGTAAACATTACATGTTCTCATATTTGGCCGAGTAAGTGAAATTCAAAAATATATATATATATATTCAGTCCAGAAATTCATATGGATATTCATAGGGGCACAAAATAGAACATCTAATTAATATGAAAAACACTTCAGTATTTCGTTTATAACACATCTATAACATTCCTACAGATACAAATCCCATTTTTCATTCCATGGCTTTTTACATTGCTCCTATTTTTTTTTTTTTTTCCTCTAAATGTTGTATATAAAAAAAGTGTACACTTTTTTATTCACACCCTCTTTAGGCAATTTTTCTGAAAAATTCGAAGAAAAAATAAAGTTACAGGAAGGCTGTCAGTTAAATAATGAACTGTGTATAGATTTTACCTTATGAAAATTTTGAGAAAGAAAATTTCAATATACTGTCCATTTGATAGGGATATGGTTTCCTAATTTTTTTAGAACTTTATTATTATTATTTTTTTTTTTTTTTTTACAATTCTATGTACTTTTTTATACGCTAAAATGTGCATTTATCTAAACACATGCCATTTTTATATATACACATGTCTATCCTTTTTTTTTTTTTTTTTTTTTTTTTTTCGTTTTAAAATTTTAATTAATATGTTCCCATATTTATACCCCTGAGAATATGAATCATCGTTTGTGTGTAATAACATCTTTTTTTGAAAAAGCAAACCCAAGTGCTAAATAAATCTAGCACTAGAGAAAAAAAAAAAAAAAGAAAGAAAAAGTTATAAACGAGGAAAAAAATTCCTAGAGTTATTTTATAAAAATTTAACATTCTTTACTTCAGAAGGCAGAAATAAAAATAATTAATGAATTATTTATTCATAAATTATAGCACATTATCTTTATATGGAAAAAAAAAAAAAAAAAAACTGTCTACTTTTTTATTTACCTTAAAAATTGTGTATCCCCAAACAATATTTCGTATTTTTTAAATGAAAAAAGGTAGGAATGGAAATATAATTATTTAAGCTAATTAGAAGAAGGGAAAATATTTATCTAGTAATACATTGATTTGTACTATACATTTTCATATTTTTTCTTATGAAGAAATAAAAGGGGATTACTCAATCAGTCATATGCTAAACCTGAATATACAGTAAAAAGTGGTCAAATATATAAATTGTACACACAATTGGATATACAAAATTCAATATTGAAAACTGAAAAAAAAAAAAAAAAAAAAAAAAAAAAAAACTTAAACAGGGGGTCGAAGAAAGGAACGAGCTAAAACAAAAGAGTGGAAAAATGGTTTCTGGTGTCAAAGTGTCAGATGAATGTATCTACGAGTTTAACAAATTGAAAGTAAAGCACCTGCACAAATATATAATTTTTCGAATAGAAAATTGCGAGAAAATCATTGTAGATTTATTGCAGAAGGATTCAGAATTGAAATATTTTGAAGACATTATAATCGATATAAGAAACAATTTAAAAACAACAGAATGTAGATATATCATAGCGGGTACATATGCATGAATGAACAGATGGAAGACACGTCCATATGTATAATATAACTGATTAACACATTTATAGTTTCTAACAAACCTTAGTTCATATTGAATTCATAATTATACTACTTTTTTCATGTCTTTATAGATATGCCTATCTACACCCCTGAAGGTGTTTTGAGAAACAGAATTTATTTCATCTTCTGGTCACCTGATTCTGCAAAACCGAAAGAAAAAATGCTATATGCAGCATCCAAAGAATCTCTTGTTCGAAAAATTAATGGAATATTTAAAAGTCTCGAACTAACATGTGAAATAGAAGAATTCGAAGAGGAATTAAAAGCTATCATTTTAAATACTTAAATGAACACACTAAAACATTTCTCTACTTATAGGCAAAAAGTATGTAGTCTTAGCACTGGTAATATACCATTAGCGATAATCGTGTAACAAATATTAAAGATAAATTGTCTTAAAAAAAAAAATAATGAATAAAAATATATAATACAAAGCATAATAACAAATGGTAATGACTATTATTACTTTACATTTAATTTGTTCATGCATACTTTTTTCTTTTTTTTTTTTTTTTTTCCTGTGCATTTCTAACGGTGTACATCCTTTTTAATTGTCATTATATTCACATACTTCAGTATAAGAGGAATTGGTTTATATAACCTAGAACCTGTTTTACTACAATCCTTTTTTTTGCCTCATTTTAGCTAATTAAGAATATATTTTCTATGAAAATATAAATCAATTAAAAAAAAAATTCAGAAAAAAAATATATGAATCAATAATATGTTGTATTTATTAGGTATACATTTTACATTCCTTTATGTCCATTTTTTTGAAGAATAACACAAGGTAAAATTACCATCTTGGTGAATCATATGATCCTTGAGTTTTTTTTTTTGCATTTTTCTTTTAGAATTTTTATCTAATAGATTCTGTCTTATTTTATTCTCTACATTAAGAGTAATGGATTCTAGCATCTAAAAAAATGGAGAAATATATGTTCATATGGATTATTTAGAGGTCCATTTACATGTGCACTCATAACATATATTAATTTACATACATGAACCTTTATGCTCATGAATAAGTACACATATATGTAATTATATATGCATGGAAAATTCCCTTATGAGCGCTTAATTGAGTCAGCTTGTGCGTATTTTCATTTCTGTATTACGCAAGAAAATCCGGGTAAAAAAAAAGGCAAATATCTACTGAATTTTATGTTCTTAATTTTGTGGATTTTGAGTAATATATATAAGAATTGAACAGCCAGGAACATTCTACAAAATTGTAGAGATGATAAAAAAGAAAAAAAAAAAGGATTGTACTAATGTGTCTGCTCATGTTTTTGCTCAATCATCTGTTCATTGTTCATCTTCTCCATTTATTTCTTACAAGTTTGTCGAAAAACTGAAAATAGTTGCGGCCAGCATACTTCCATTTGTTTCACTATAAGTTTTTACGACGTATGAGAATATTCCTATTCAGTTTAGCATAAGTTTTATATGTGTACATGCACATCTATGAGTAAATGTAAAAATGTGTAATACGGGTGTTTGTCATTCATTAACTTGGAAATGGTACACATTCTTTTGCGTACTCATCTTCATATTCCTTTTCATCTCAATTTAACCGCAAAAGGACAGGACAGACATGCAAATAAATGTTATGATGTTGGCTTCAGGTGAGGAAAGGGAGAGAATATCAGTTAGTATAAAGGGAAATGCACGAATGGTTTAACACATATATATATATATATATATATATATATATATATATATATAAACTTATGTGCACATATTCATGTGCGCAGGTGGCTAAAGCTTATATAGAACAAGACATATGTATATCAATATGGTATAGCACATGGGTAGAATATGGAGAGGAAACTCAATAATTATCCCACTTTATTACTTAAAAATAAGCCCGTGCTGAGGGGATTCCAATCGGAGACTAAGAAAAAGCAAGAAGCATAACAAAAAAAAAAAAAAAAAAAAAAAAAAAAAAAAAAATTCATAATTTTTTTCCTTCACAATTTTTCAATTTTCTCACTTCACAATTATTTTTTTAAATGTGCTGTATGAAGGAAATAAAAGATGAATGCACCTGGATTCTTTTTTTCTTCATTTAAAAAAAAATGAGTCGTATCTACAAAAAAATAAAAAGACACGTAATATACTTGAGCACCTACATCTTTAAAGGCATAAATAACACATTTCTATGTCAAGAAAAAGGAAATTACTTTGAAAAATCGTTGAGGAAAATAAAAAAGTTAAGACTTGGACTATTATAATGATGAACCATAGTCCTGTGATCCATTTATTAAAGCAGTATATATGGAAAAAATGAGTCCATTTATGTTTATGAAATGTAGGAAATAGTTATGAATCTGTAACAAGATATATTGCTCTTTTTCACACATGGGAAGTCATTATTTGTGTGCACTTGTTAATATAGGTATAATATATATTGAATTTTCCTTCTTTTTCCACATTTCAAATTAGAGGGAATATAAACGAACCAGATGTAAGGTAATATAATTTATAAATACTTGAGTTCTTTGCATTTTCTACAAAAAGTGTGTTCTTCCAAAAGTGTAGAAAAAAAAAGACATAAAAATGTTTCCTCCAAATGGGGTATTCAACCATGCCACAAAAACGTCCATTAGAAAAAGACTTATATTGTTGTAGCTCATTATCTCAAATCAATTGTTATGTTATCTCATTTTCTTCATTACATTTACTCTCGTATTACCATTAAAAGACTTATCATCAGAATTATAGATCCAACTAGTATAAACGTGATTGACATATTTTCAATACAATTTTGCAAAGACACTAAGTTGTCCTTTTTTTTCTTCTCAATCTTGTTTTCATACCTCACGGTAGACTTATCGAATAAATAATTCAGTATCATGTTGTTCACAAAGAAATATATACAGTAAAGAGTAAAAAAAAAAAAAAAATAAAATAAAAAAAAAAAAAAATAAAATAAAAAAAAAAAAAAATAGAAAAGCAAAATATGCGATATATAATATAACAAAAATTTTGACTCTGTAAAAAACAAAACGTTCGTTTCTAGAAACAAAGTTTTAACAAATTTGTACAAAAAAAACGAATTCAATAAGATAAATGTTTAATCGATAGAACAGTAGGAAAATTTTACAAAATTGGAAAAAATGTGCTAAAGGAAAAAGTAGAATAAATAGGATAAAAAATAAAATAAAAAGGAAATTTTATATCTACTATTCAATACACTTATTTGTAAATATCAAATGTGTATGTACATTTGAATATTTTCTTTAACTGCTCGTCTTATGCTTATAATTGCTTAAACAATGTTCCCCATTTAAATTAAAACCACAAAAAATAATTTCATTATTTTCCATAAATATTTTTATGTGCTCTAATATATCAAATGGTGAAGAGGACACAAATATTTCAATAAAAATATCACAATCCGATTACAAATTAGGAGTTAAAAGGTGTAAATAATAACATCAACAACAAAAATCATGTTTATTCACACCCCCCAATATAAAATAAAATAAAGAAGGAAAAAGAAAAAAAGACCAAAACGGCGGCGAATTGGGTAGGGGGAAAACAATGTATACATTAGTGTCTATGAGTGTAGTACCCCCTCACCTCACCTCCCTATTTGGATTATTTCATATCACTCGTGTTGTAAAATCCATTGGATGAAAAAACGACATTAATGCAGTAACATCCCCAAAACATAGAAGCCTTTCTTAAGAATCATATTCAAAAAAAATGCACTGAAATTGTGTGGACCAAATATACCATTGTCATTTTTGCAAATACATGTGTTGATCTTTCCCTCTGTGCTCTTTAACGAAATACACACAAAAAAAAAAAAAAAAATAAAATAATAAAAGGTTATAAAATGTGATAAAGGTCGGTAAACGGTGATAGAGGGGGGTAAAAGGGTGATAAAATAAAGTGACATAAATATTACTTAAAATAATGGTCTGCTTGTCATGTATGCTTAAAAATTAATCAAAAATGCACACCAGAAATAAATATCCAAGATCATACTATCACAAATAGGGTTATAGGCTTGCTAAACGAAAATGTATAATCTTATATTTATCATTCTTACAAAAAAAAAAAAAAAAAAAAAAAAAAAAAAGTTTAAAAAACGAACTATTGTAAGCAAGAAATATAAGTCCAATTTATACTCCTCAAGGGTCTACCTATTTTATGTAAACAAATTTGGATTCATAAAATCTATGGATGCCTGAAGGACCGTATTTGGATTACTTTTAAGAACTGTCAAATCATAATTTTCTAAATTTTTGTTCTTATTTTTTCGTTTTCTTTCTCCTGGTTTTCGTCCCTTTCTCTTTGAAGTGTTTTCATTAATGGATGGATCAGCCATAGCATGATGGTTTGTTACTGCACTTTTCTCTGTTTCACCTACTTCAGCGGCTGCATATGGTTCTACATCCTTCGTAATTGGTTCATTTTGATTATTCATCACATTTTGTGTTACTTCTGTATTTCCGTTCGGGTTTTTACTCTTTCTAGGTTTCACCCTTTCATATTTCCTTCTCGGTTTTATAATTTTTGGTTCCTTTTCCACAGTATCATTGTTCTTGTTCGTCTTTCGTTTTCTTGTTGTCTTTTGTTTTCCTTCATCTTTTACATCCTCTATATTATCATTTTTAAATTTTAATTTATCTGAATTTTCCTTATTTTCTAATTTTAAAGCTACTTTTTTCTTATCATACCCCATATATCTGATGTAAATATTTTCGAAATATTTCCTCCTTTCATCGTTGTCTGGTACCATATCAAAATGTAGGTGATTGACAAACATCGCTTGCTGTTCCCTTTAAAAAATAAAAAAAAAAAAAAAATTATCAAAATAACATATCATTACAGTCACATCACAAATAATTTAAAAAAATGTACATACAAATAGCGTACTTTCATATGTACACTAGACGCTACTCATTAGTGGAAGAATATATGTTAGAACTCCCATGGGATGCAATAGCTACGAGCTGCGAATAATTTATTTCTCATTATCCAAAAAATTAAAGGAGTATCCTTTTACAACACACAAACACACACATACATATATATATATGTATATATTATTTCCTCTCTTTTTTCTAACCTCCATTTTATAGTAAATAATTGGTTACAGAATTCAGAATTCAATATGTGCTTGTAATCATAGGGCGTGATCTGTGTAAGCAATCTTCTTTGATTATAACCAACCTACAAAATGGGTGTGTCGTAGAAACAGAAGGAAAAGAAAAAAAGACGTTAGTGTACCACTATCATTAGGCATGTACGTACGTCCACATATATATATATATATATATATATATATATATATAAGTATATATGTACACATATTCTCATGGTGTATTCATGCATATTCCCTTAATTGTCTTCAAAATGGAGAGTACTTGCAGATTGTACACGATTTGTTTGTACCATTTCTATTCAGATATACTACACATAGCATATGTTTGTATGAATTTGCACAATTATTTACTTCTTAACTTACAAATGTAAACTCGTTGGCCTTGGTTCGAGCCGTTTCATAATCCAGCAAGGGTCCCCTAGTGATATCACTGGACGTAGTTGCATTTACTGATTTGAGGAACTAAAAGTGGGAAGATAATCAAATGAATTTATTACACATCTGATATCGTGTATTTGTGTTTCCTTTTGGTGTTGATATAAAACTGCATCTAAAAAATACATACACATAGGTTCGCCTTCGGGCGATTGTTAGTGTCCCTCCTTATCACAGGAATTATACATTAAAAACAGATAAAAGGAGCATATAGAAGAAACTCATAAAAAGAACACATAAAAGGAACACAGAAAAGGAACACAGAAAAGGAACACATAAAAGGAACACATAAAAGGAACACATAAAAGGAACACATAAAAGGAACACAGAAAAGGAACACAGAAAAGGAACACAGAAAAGGAACACAGAAAAAAAAATTCGAAATTACATCCAGAGGTTTATCTTCTAAAAAGGGATCCTTGTTCTTATTTTTTCTCCTCCTCCTTTTTGGCTTCATCTTATTTTTCAAATGTTCTACCTATAAGGGGTGAAAATATATAACATTGTTGACGATAAGTATATATATGTACAATAGCTTAGATATTTATTTAAAAAAAAAAAAAAAAAAAAAAAAAAAAAAACCTTTATCCACTTACTATTTTATCATCAATAGTTCTCTGATTGAAATAGGCTATCAAAGGGGCCATGTTCTGTAGGGAAAAGTTGAAAAATGGAAAATAGGTTGGGACAAAGCATCTAAAAATATATATACACTGTGTTGAACTAAATATGCTTAAATGGTTAGAATAATATGTTGGAAATGAAGCAGGTGAAGTAGAAGTAGGGGAAGACAAGAAACGAAAAAAAAAAAAAATTTTACGCACCTGGTGCACGATCAGCTTAGTATCCTTAAACTTTGATTGCGCATTATTTCTATTTTTTGTCAATAAATGGAAGTACTGGTCTAGCCTATATTTGTTCGAAAATTTGATTAGAGGCCACATTAGGTGAAGTCTATCCCTGAATGCACATTTTAATATATTTACAATTTTTTCAACATTATTTATAACACAAGTAATTCCTAAAGTATTTTTAATATTTTCTAAACATATATGAATCCTTTTCATAATTATCATATCAATTTTTTGTAACTGTAATTTTCCCATAAAGAAAGATAAATTTCTTCTTTTTAAATTGGATATATCTTTTTTTTTAAATAACAATAATAATTCTTTGTTATTATTCACATTTTCATTTAATGCAATTATATCATTTATATTTTGTTTTTTAAAAACTTTATTTATACAAAAACTGAACCTTTTATATTTCTTCTTAATAGCATTAATGGCACTTAATCTCATATTTTTGCTTAATGTTTTGCCTAAATATCTAGTACCTTTCAAATGATTGGGAAAATTATTTTGCGGAAAACGCAGCTTCTTCATATTTTTACCTTTTCTCATGAGAAAATTTATATTTTCATTGTTAAAACGATTGTCTGTGATGTTGATGATTTCATTTCTACTGGCATCCAGGTTACCAATTTGATTCCAGTTTTGTTTCCTATTTTGATTATCCTGTTCTTGGACATATTTGTCATCAATTTCAATTATATTCTCAAATATTTCAATATTCTCCCCCTTTTCCATGTGCTTCTTTTTGGTATTATTTTTGCCTTTACGTTCTATCCCTTCATTCCTCAATATCTCATTATTTTGAATTTCCCCTTTCGACTCATCGGGTACCTTGTCGTTTTTCTTCTTTCTCCTCCTCTTCTTCTTATGCATCTCGTTGTTATCATCAATCGTGCAATTTAAAGAATACTTAGAAGAAAGGTTCACTTCATTCCCTTGCACACATTCAGCATCCATATTATTTGGACATTTCATTTCAGCTGAATCTACCTTAATTTTCATTTCAGCAGAAATGTCAGCTAACATGCTAATATTATCTTTTTGAACAAAATCATTTCTATTTTGTTCACACGATTTTCCCACATGTTCATTCATTGATGTTAAGTTATTTTCAGCACCCAAAACCTCATTATCTACATTGAATGTAATTTGTTTTCTTTTTTTTTTCTTCTTCTTCTTCTCTTCTATACAAATGTTACTCGATGTAGATGCTAATAAATCGTTGTTATCCTCTAACGGGACATTGTTATTGTATTTTTTTTTTCGATATTTTCTTACTTTTTTATTTTTGCCTAAATTATTTATATCATCTGGATTATTAGCAGTTTTATGCGATTCATTTTCATCTTTTGGAAAATTTGGGGGATTATTCATGGAATCACATAAGTTCGGCAATCCTTTTTCCAATAACGTTTCGTTTTCTTTGTGAACAAAATCAAATTTATTTTTACTATTTATGCTATCATTTTGTGCATTCCCTACGTTGGTGCTCATAATAAGGTTAAGAACATCTTTTGCATTTTCACTTATGGCTGTACCATTAGAATTAACGAACGTCTCATACGTTGTTATAACCTTTTGTTTATTACCTTCTGTAGATACCGTTTGTTCTTGTGAGTTCATGAAATTTTTAGTCTCCCTATCATTGGTGGTGAGAGCCTTTTTGCTCGTTCTTGGTTTTCTCGGTTTCTTCACTATCCCGTTCGTTAGCCCATTATTACTTTTATTGTTATTGTAAAGGTTTATTCCTTCGTTTCGTTTCATGTTACTTTCATAATTCACATTGCTTTCAGCACTGACTCGATTTTCCCAGTTCATGCTGAAGTCATTCTGCGTGTTCATGCCGTTCTGCATTTGTGTGTTCATGTTATTCTGCACTTGTGTGTTGATGCCATTCTGCATTTGTGTGTTGATGCCATTCTGTATTTGCATGTTCATGTCATTCTGCATTTGCGCGTCCTTCTTCGCTTTTCTGGCACTCGTGGCATTCTTCCTTCGCCTTCTAACTTTCCCAGAGTTCTCATTCTCCTCAGAACGGGTATTCGGAGCGGACACACTTTCAATGCTAATATTTTTTATGAGTTCATTGAAATTGTTATTGATATTATTCAGCAACATGTTATCAATGTTGCCATCACTGTATCCACTAATCGTGAACGATGTACTCACATCAGCTTGCCCAAATGGATTTACACAAACTCCATCATTCGTGGAAGACGTGGTGGTGTTGTTGTTGGTGGCGATGTTGTTGGTGGTACTGATTGTAGCATTCTTGACATGATCAACATTATGCACTCCGGGCGGACTTAAATTGTTGCAATATTTTCTTTGTAAATCTCGGGAGGAATTCATAATATGAGCAAAATTTAGTAGTGAATACTCTTCTAACTTACATATTAGTTCGTATAATTTGTTTGGGTAGAAATTATTAAAATAGGGTAAAAATCCGGCATATTTGCTTTTATTTTCATTAAATTCTTTATTTAAAAATAGCCAAACATATTTTGCATCAACGTTCATTATATTATTTTTTAAAAATTCTTCTTTTTTATACAATTCAATGTCCCCTATTTTCATTTCAGTGCTTGTCAAATTTCCATGCATGTTTTTATTTGTTTCTCTTCTCATGTATCCATGGGGGATTCCTTGAGCGTTATTGCTTAAGTGTGAATCTCGCATAAACTCTGCGTTATTATTTTCTCTTATCTTTTTATTTATAAAATCATTAACATTTGTGTTATGATATGATGTGTTAGGACTGTACCTCAAGCCATTTACAATATTCTTCGACGCTCCATTATCGACTGAAGGCATGTTCATCATTTTTATATGTTCCTTTTCACCACAGTTATTACTTACGTTAGATGCATCCGCCTGATCGTCTTGATTACAGTTGTTGTAATTTTCACCTCTCGCAGAATGAATGTATATGTTATTCAAATAATTTGTGTTCCCATAGGTATTCATGATACCATTGTTCATATTTTCATGTGTTACATTCAACTTGTTATAAAATTCATTTTGATTCTGTGATGAGTACTTATTTGTTTTATCCATATCACTATTTTGTTGCATAGTATCACTATTTTTTTGCACAGTATCACTGTTTTTTTGCACAGTATCACTTTTTTGTTGCACAGTATCACTGTTTTGTTGCATGGGGGGGTAACTGCTTGTCATATTTGTCATCATCATTAACATTCTTTTTTTTCTTTTTTTTTCGTCATTTTTTATCTTCTCATCATTATTGGCCTTTAACTTTCTTTTCGATATTTTATTATTCACTGAATCGTTAAGTAATTCTAGTGTATTCCCTAAATTAGTAATGGAATTATCAAAATTATTATTCACAATGTCCTGTGTGCATGTAATACCACTGTTATTTCCCATTGTTCCTTCATCATTATTTTGATCATTCTTATTTTTCCTTTTCCTATTTTTTGGTGGTTTATCCTGTTCCTTCGTCTTTTCCCTCTCCTTTCGTGTTCTCTTTTTCGTTTTCTCCAACGTAGCACAATTATTATGCATATTCATGTTTATACCACTGCTGGGGTCATCTACAATATGTGTATTTCCTTCTTTTTTTGTTTTATCATCTTGAATATTATTTGCCTCATAATAAGGAATTTTATTTATATTTTGGTTCGATAAGCTACTTCCTGTACTGTACATGAAATCCCTACCATTTAGCACATTTATATTTTGTTCATTCACACATAAATTTTGATTTACCTGTACATTTCTACTAGGATTGCACATAATTTGGCCACTTTTCATATTGCTGTTCATGTTGTACATGCTTTGAACAAGGAACCCTGAACTTACGTTATTATTGAAAATTTTATCCGAATTGTTAAGACTGTAAAGATCTTGACTTCGATTATTTTTCCCATTTTCTAACAAAAGCATCTGCTGATCATTCTTTTTTGTATTGATAAGCATATCACTTCTCATGCAGTTATTCGTAACAGATATGTTACTGATCATATTATTATTACTTTTATTTTTTATTTTATCTAATTCGTTCAAATTACCCTTATCCTTATTCTTTCTGTAGCTTCTTTTTTTGGGATGATCAGTGGTAATTGTACTATTATTCATGGTACAACTTCCTTGTAAATTTCCTAGGTTGTCGTTATTACTGTTGTTATGATTGATCTTCTGGTTGCTACTGCTACTAGTACTTTTATTATTAATACTCTCACCAGCATGCTTGGGGTCCATATTATTAGGTACACTCAGGTAATTGTTCACATTTGAACTTAAACAATCAGAATTAAATGTGCTACTTTTATTCATGACACTCATTGTCTTATTAAAATTATTCACGTTGTAATTTCCACTGTTCAAACCACCCATATTAATCATATGGCTCATATCACCCATGCTGTTCATACCGCTCATAATGGTTATGTTGTTCCTACCAACATTGCTGCTGTTAACATAGGGATATTTCTGGACACTTCTAAACTGGTCTAAGTGGGTGTTCAAGTTACTACTAGAATGACGTACTCCTTTGTTTGTGTTTAGTGCAGTGCAACCATTTGTTTTATTTGCATTAACGTTCATTACATCATTTATTGTGGTGTTTCTTCCGCTAGATATTGTGTTACTCACAGTGTATGTGTTCATACTAGCATGTACATTGTTTATATTTCCATCGGTGCCGTTTGGAAATACCATACTGCTAGTACCCGCGCTGGAATTGATCCCATTGTTTCTACCAATTGGACAATTCAAATTACTAGACGTATTCCGATGAGTAATTAAATCGACTGTTTTAATTCTATTTAAATTATTCGTACTGTTCATACTGTTTTGGTTACGACCATTTGGGTTATAGTTCAGGTCAAAAGTATGCCTGCTTTTTAAAACTGGTTCTTTATTATTTAATACAATATTGTGATAATTCGCTGGGGAAAAATTATTCATATTATCATCAGTAGGTCCTTTGATGTTTCCTGAAAATTTATTGTAATTCAGGACACGAAAGGATTTGTTAGTACTGTCATTTATATCATGAACCAAACCATCATCTATCTTCTGCATGTCATTTCCCGTTTTCACGTTATTGATCATTGAATGGTAATTCCTGTTTTTATAGCCATTATTGCTTAATCCATTGTTGTTATAAATCATACTATGATGGTTATAAAAATTATGCTTATTTACTGAATAATTAATAGGTGAAAGTTTGGATAAATTTTTCATAATATTATTTGGGTTCCCTCCATTAATGTTCTGTTCTATCGATTTGGTATTAGAGGGACTATGGTTTCCTTCTTTCATATTCCTGCTAAACATGTTCGTATTATTATTGGAATTGTTCTTAATTGTGACTGAATATTTTGAAATGTTTTCATTATTTACATTTCTGCCATTGTTAGACGAATTGTTTCTGTAGCTACCATTACTTTGGGATTGATGCTGAATATTAGGATTCATTCTTATCCCTCTTTATTATAAAAGTTCCCTTTCCGAGATCGTAAAAATTCCTCGAAAGGGTTAGTGCACATGTTCTTCTGTTTTGTTTATCTCTCTTCTTTTAGGATTATCATTTAAATTATTATAATTAATTTAAAATGTTGCCATTAAACTTTGTAAAAAAAAAAAAAAAAAAAAACTTGTCCTCATCTTTTCACTACAAATTTGAATCTTTATTTATCATTATAACATTGTGTAATTATCTAAACAGATACATAATATTTCGTTTTGTATTTTTAGCTTCGTTTGTTTCTTCTTAATTTTCTATTCTTGAGCTGCTTTTATATATGTTTTTACACGTATCATCTGGCCTGTGTTCTCACTTTTAGTCTTACAAAGTTATAAAAAAATGTACTGTTTTTTTTTTTTTTTTTTTGCTTCTAACTTTTTATTATCATATATATATTAAACCCCTTGTCACTTATTTCAATATGAAAAATGTTTTTTTCTTTTTCTGTGCCCCACTTTTTTTCTTCTTCTTATCAATCAAAAAAAAAAAAAAAAAAAAAAAAAAAAAAAAAAAAAATTATTCAAATTTTCCCTTCGCATAAAGTGGAATTCATTTTGTTAATATAATTTTTTATGATTTAACTATTCATTACTTGTAGCATCACACAAAAAGGTAAATTATGTTTTCATTTTAAATAGGAATTAAAAAAAAGAAAAATATAAAGAATCCAATTGCGCATGGAATTTTTTTTTTTTTTGTATGCATATAACAAAAAATATAAATTAAAAAAAAAAAAAAAAAATGGGGGCTAATGAATATATATAAAATAAAATCATGATAATGAAAAGCACGAAAAAATAGCAAAATTTTGGACTTCATTTTTCTGTTTCTCCGTGAATTAAAAGTGTAAATAACACGTACCATTTTTTGTTCAAAATGAGCATGAACATATTTACGTAAGACATTTGTAGATAAAATGTACATATATGTACATGTATATAAATATATATATATGTACTTATATACATATGAGCATACGCATAGGCACACATATATACACATACACACGTATAAACTTACGCACTTACACATTTCCATGTGAAATTATTCAAAACTCTGATTAACAACTGCAACTTCCCAAAACATTTAAATAAAAGGACCGTTGCATGTTCCCATACATATTTCTCTCCCCCAAAAAAAAATTGAAATTGTCAGAAGAAAAATCTTATTCACACAATGTGAGAAAAGAGCCTCCTTCTACACCTATGGTTCACTCTATTTCATTCTTTCTTTTGTCTTAAAAGTTAGTAAAATATTGATTTTTAATTTACGCAGGAATGACGCAAATATTTAATCATTCAGTTATTTATTAACTTTTCATTTAGAAGAATCTTAAAAAAAAAGCGCCTGCTATAGAATTCATAAAAATCAAAGTGAGTTCCATACATGTGTGAAAAAAAAAAAATAATAATAATAAGCCCAAGTGTAAGAATATGAATCTAAATAGTGTAAGTGTAGCAAGTTGGTCCTTTTAAATTACGCTGTTGCAAGATTAAAAAAAAAAAAAAAAAACAGAAAAGAAAAGAAAAAAACGCAACGCAAAATTCTCCAAAATTAATTAACCATAAGTAGTATCTTACAAAAACGCATATAAAAAAAAAAAAAAATGCATTTTAAAAGGAGCAATATGAAACTTATGTGAAAGGATTACTAGGACGAATTAGAATGAGAAAACAAAACTCTCATATAAGCTCATAGCAAAACAATAGAAATATAAAACTTCCTTCACGTCATTCTAGACATATATATGAACGTGTTTCCAGTAAGTGCGTTAAATGTAATCATATACATGTACATATATACATATGACGCGTGAATTATTTTCATTTGCTCATCTATAATATATAGGTTGGACGGTGTACTGTGCCCATTAATTGGAATATAGCTAAATACGTGCATATTGGATCAACGTTACATGTACATATATCATATGTAACCTTTTCAATTATGTTTAAAATGGGTTTTCCAAAAAATAAAAAAAAGGAGAAATGAGGTAAACACGGAAAAGTACATATGCATTTATATACATGGAATGAAAAAAAATTAACGACCCATCGTTGCTGCGTGGGGATTATTCAAAGACGGGACAAACTGCGGATATTTGGGGCCTATAAATAAAATAATGAAATAATTCAAAGGTGAATATTTTAAAATTGGTCTACAAAATGATGTGCACACGGGGGCATAAAAAGGTAGCACGCATTAAAGGGGTACGAGAATAAGTATTTATTATAATGTAAAAATTCTCGCTTAAAACAACATCTCTGGGTTTTGTGTCAAATAAAAAAAAAAGAAGAAGTACGTAGAATATCTTAAACTAAATACATTTATAAAGACATTAAATGATACTACTATATTTGCAAAAGCACAGTATATCAACATTCTTACATACAAAAAATGGGTACTCGTTTAATTAATACATTAAGTCTCTCAAAATTTTATATCTGAAAGAATTGTCACTTTTTTTTTAATGACTTACAAATTTTGGCTAAAAATTCTTTTAAGGACATCATCATATGTTGAGACCTATCCTCAATCAGGTACGAGAAAAACCTGCAGAAAAGCGTGTATAATTAGTGTATGTCATGTATGGAGATACATAGTTTTACAAAAGGAGAGATGTACAAATCCACATGTGTGTTAAACACACAAACGTGAATTGTGGCATCCATATAACCAAAACTAGCACGTATTCATAAATCCGCATATATATATATATATATATATATATATATATATATATATATATATATATATATATATATATATGCACAAACTGCGTCCCCTTGCAAGTATTACTTGTATTCCATGGGATCCCCTTGTTTTACGACTAATAGTCTCATATATGACGGAGTTCTAATTTTTCTCAAGGAATTAATTATGTTCAAAATTTGCACACCACTTGGATTTCCACTTGTTCCTGAAAAATTTCAAAACAAAATAGAAGTAAAATGAAGATAAAAAAAAAATGTGTATGCAATCTATTATCATACACGGACAACTATAATATATGTCTTTTCTTTCCTAAATTACCTATATGATTTTCTGCATATTCCGTGTTTAATTGTTCTAGTGAATGAACTCCGAAGATTGCGTACACCCATTGCGGATTTATGTTTCTATTTGATAGGGAAACAAAAAAAAAAAAAAAAAAAGAGAACAATTAGACATAAAAAAAAAAAAATACATTAGACAGGATGTTAATACAAAATCGGATGAAAACATGTAGAACTTATGAATTGATAAACATAAATTCCAGCATGCACAATACATCATAAACATGAAAAAAACATATACGCACAAACTCTCGCTCAGTTAAATTACCGTCCGATCCACATAATAATATTCTCTCCATCTTCAACTATGTAACAACCATCTTGAGTCATATTTTCACAGGTTAAACTCATGGTATCAGGAAATATAATTGCGTTATTTTCATCATAATTTCCGTGATGCTTTTCCAAATTATGCAAACAGAACATTCTCGGGTAAAAATATGCCTCCACCGAATTCACTGGAATGTTTTGAACTCTGTACCAGTGATAAATTCGAAGATCAGATGGTACATCTCCACTATCCCTAAAAGCAATTGATTTAAGCATTCCCAAAATGTATATGGATAATAACCTAGCTGTTTCTGATGGGAGTAATTGAGATGATAAGACTTGTGAACAAAGTGTCTGAATTAAATTTCTTCCATCTGCAATTTTTCCTTTTTTACAAGCATCTATAGCTTGATGAGAAAGTAAAGAGACAACAACCTGTGGGTTAATAGAATCGGTAATAGTTTTAATATTCTGTGTAACCGGTAGGGCATATGTATGTAATCTTATTCTCCTTTCTCCATTCGAATTTGTATATAAAAGAGCTGATTGCACATAAACAACAGAATCCTGAACAACATTTTCTTCTAAATCTACAATTATACTAAAATTTTGACTCGAGTGACAATTTGGTAAGGCTAATAAGTCTACACCTCTGAATTGGAAATTTCCATACCAATTGATAATTTTCCATCCTCTACTTATTCTTATTCTCATTACTGATTCCCATGCAGTCTCTGTTGTTAATGCAAATAATAATTCTTCTCTCAATTTATCACTAAACTGATGTACATTAAATTGCGGATAATAATATAAGGAACCTCCAGAATTTTTAATTAATGGATATATGGTTGCTAAATCTAAGCTATATAATGGACACGCAAATAAGTCTACTGCTATTTGAAATTGAGTAATATTTTGTGCTAATTCTGTATATGAATTATTAAAAGGAGTTAATATTTCTATTTCTCTTACCTTCGGATCGACCACATTATTACTTGAGCTACTGGAACTGTAAATACTTTTATAACTACTTCCTTTTTCTTTCGTTTCTCTATTAACACTAACTGTTAAATCACCTATATTTGGTGGTGATGATAAGAAGAATAAAATTTTTCCTCCAACTTTTTTTAAAACCATAACTGCTGCCTTTAATGCATTACCTGCACAGCAATCACTTATTTTGTTATTCCTCCACATGGTAGGTAAATTGTCTAGTAAAGTATCAATTACATTTTGACACTCATGCACATTCACTAAAATATCTTCTGGTAATGGAATGAAAATGTCTTGTATATCTGGCACTATCATCATCTGTGTTTGTTTTAAATTTGAATTTAAATTATAAAAATGTACAGTTGAATCAAATGTCATAATTCCAATAAGAGTTCGAGAATCGAAAGTCTTCTTATTATTACTATCGTTATTGTTGCTATCATTATTGGCACTATTATTTTTTGGTAATAATTTTTTGATGGTACTGCATACTACATCTAACAAACCTGAATTCACAGAAGTTACCGTTACGTCGATTAGGAATAAATATACTGGGGGCTGAGGGGGTCTTACCATGTAATCACTTGGTGCAATAAATTCTACACTACCTGTACATAATTCAGGCCTCTGAAATAAATCTTTTCTTTTTCCTTTCTCATCCAATGGAGTAAAATAAAATTGTGGCGTATCATTCACATGATAACACATATTACAATTCCATTTCTTTCCTCCTGCTTCAAATCTTACAAAAGGGTTGATATAGGTTCTACATTTTTTACATCTAACAACAGTTGAGTTTCCAAAATTTACTGAAGATAACTCTGGATATCCATCTGGAATTGGAGCTAATGGTTGTATTACAAAACCTAGTGGCACATATGCTTTCTGTTTTAATGTTGTATTCGCAGGCATATAGCTTACCGAACTTTTTACAAAATGAGAAAAGGCATTAAATTGAAAAAATTCTTGATACGAATCGTTGATAATTGGTTGTACACTATTTATACGTACACCACCCGTAGTATCATAACCTAAAACATTATCCCCAGGTTTTAATGTGTTATTATTATTCAGTATTGGGATAAATTGATTTGCTACACCTCTATACTGTGCCTGATTATTTAAATATGCATTTGGATTGTTTCCACCACCATAAATATTATCATTTAAATTACTAGTATTCATATAATCTTTATTTTCTCCATAAATTCTGGGTTGCATTTGCTGTGGAGGATGATAGTATGGTGGATAAGTACCTTCATTCCCCTTTATATTGTTGTTACTACTATTTGCTGTGTCCGCATTATTACCACTGTTATTATTATAAAAAAATGGGTTATTTATTGGCTTGTTTACATTGCTCTGATTATTACTATAATTCCCTGTATTATTACTATTGTTGTTGTTATTGCTATTGTACTTATTTACCCCCCTATTATATTCATATGGCTGCATTTTAGCTTTGAGCAATAATGTAAATAAAAAAAAAATATATATATATATATTACAAAAATAATATAATTCTGTGGGATACACAATTCCGTGTGATTTATAAAAAAAAAAAAAAAAAAATGCCCTTTATATTTTCGTACAGACAAAGCAATGAGGGAAAAAATCGCATAGGATTGGAGCCTTCATTCGAAATATTGGATAAGCACAAATGCGTAGGTACGTATGTGTGTGCTTATAACAAACCCAAGTGTAAAATGTTTTATGCACATCCTTTGGTGATTAGTTACATATAACCCTTACAAACTTGGTACACGCACAGTTGGTTGCATACTCTGTGCAATCTTTGTGCATTATGCAAAGGTATGCGTTGTGATATATACTTATCTAAGATATTGTTTTTCTCATTTTTCTGTAACAAATATATTTTATTTGCTGCTTTTGCTATACAACGTGATGGTTATTTGCTTGTCAGTTCATCATTTTTCATCCCGAATTCGTGTAACTATTGTAGTGTTATATATATATATATATATACATGTATTTTACATAAATACTTATATATATACTGCTTTTCCTTTTCCTTTTTTTATTTTTATTTTTTTTATTTTCTCCCGCATCCGTTTATTTCTTTCCCTATCTTCATTAATAAGTTTTTGCGCGTTTTGGTTAATCTTATACAAACATTTAATTTTTGATAGCTATGTAAAAAAAAAAAAAAAAAAAAAAAGTGTAGCAACACTGATATACATTTTCGTCATTCGACAATTGCGTTATACTTGTATGAAACATGTATTACGAACACACGCCTAGCGTTTCACGTTAATATGATAAATTGTGAAGTGTATCCCATCAATCACTCCCTTTTCTCTTACATATGTACACAAGTAAATTTAAACAAAAATCTTGCACAATATATTTCTTCAAAAGAGATAAACATAGCTGCGCGAGACGATATCACCATTGTGTTATTATGTAAATGTATTAATAGCACGGAGTCAACGTATTATGCATATATATATATATATATATACATATCATATAGGTATAAAAATGTAAATACGAAAAAAAAGAAAAAAATATCCTTAACCTATCTTCTCCGACTTTATATGCTGCACTTGAGGGTTTCACATACAGTACAGCATAAAGCATGGATATTCTCAAATGAATACATAACATAATACATATGTAAATGCAAATTCGTTACTTATGTACAATGGGTAACATGTGGTTACAATTAAAAAATTCACCAGGAAATCGGGGCAATGCTTAAAAAAAAATTATTCTGAAATTAATGTGTTTTTTTTTTAAAATTCTGAGAAAAATAATTTTTGTTTTACACAAAATTGTTATTGAGAGAAGTGGCTTTTATAAAACTTATGCCAATGTGCATATTATATTCTTTACTTACCATGCAATGTATTATACACATGATAACATGAACATTTTTCCTTACATTTCCCTTTTGGGGAATGTTTAATTTTTGATATTCTTTTCCTTGGCCTTTTTCGCGCAGGCATTTTACTTTATCCCCCTCTTCAAAAAAATTAATATTGAATTAGGAAATGTGCAATTATGCACACCACAAACTTAACAAACAAGCTATTAATGTTTTCTTATATTTCGTGTTACATCACCTTAACTTAGCATTGCAAGAGTAGTTTTATTTATTTATCTATATAATTATTTATCTATTTATCTATGTATTTTATTTTTTTGAATTTTTTCTTGCATTTTTTTTTTTACAATTTTTTCACGTTTTTCAAAACTTTCTTCAACCCCTTTTCCCTTTCATGATCGCAAAATTACAATGTTGTGAGGTAACAGGAGGTTAAATAATTAATTGATAATCACATATCCTCTTAAAAAAAACAGAATAAAAGATTAAAGCATTCATATAAAAATTTGACTGTGAAATATGGAACAAGTACATTCATTATTAACTGCTATATTAGTTCTTTTTCTTCCCCATGAAGAGAAACGGAACTGAAGTCCATCATTAATGTATATATATATATATATATATATAGCTCTTTCTAGGGGATCCCATAAAATTATCAAAGAAAATTTTTATTTTTACAAGTATACGTTTTACTCCTCGTCATTTGCCCCCATTCTATGTTCTCTTGACACGCTTAAGACATCTGAAAACCGTTCATGTACATATCAAATTGTCTTTTTTTTTTATTTTTAACTACATCTACATTCATCGTAGACATTATATCCCATTTAAAACGAACATCTTCCCTTTTCTTCACGTATTAAATAAGTATGGCAATTTGCTAAAAAGGAAAATAATTAAGTTATATATTGTTAAAAACACATTCAGTAGTACGGAAGGGAAAAAAAAAAAAAAATTAATTCTTCTTAATTTTTACATTTTCACATCATCCCCAATGGAATAAATATCCATAATTATAAATGCGGTTAAGAAAAATCCTTTCCTCCTTAATGCAAAAACATAAACCATTTTAATCACCAAAAATTTCAGCTATACATGACCAATTAGTTCCTGTATTCATTTTACCTATTGTAGCAAAACTACATAGTAGTAATAAGTGCGTTCCGCACACTTTTTTATCAAACCAGTTAAGGGAATAAAAAGCAAAAAATTAAATTTTTAACGGATGATATTTGTAAGGTCTTATGTGACAACTGCTATCCGTTGTTGTACATGTCAAAATTTTGAAAATTACTCTTTTTAAATACATTCGATCTTAAATTAACGCTGCACTTTTTATTTTGCTTCTTTATAAAAAATTATTCACTCGAATTTTTCTTTTTATGTTCTTGTTTACAATCCACACTAATCTATTCAGTTTCGTATTTAAAAGGAAAAAAAAAAAAAGTTTCTACACTTTTTAAAACTTAGCTGTGGGTGCAAAATAAAATAAAATGCTAGATAGGGTGGGGGATAAATCTACATAGCAAGTTGTTTAACGTGACTATTAGGAAAATAAATCCATAGAACATGTACTTCTAAAATATATTATGTATTATGTGAGTAGCTTATGTATATATACTGCACGCCTATGGTTGTGTTGAGAAAACAACGTGGATTAACTTTCATGATTTGAAATTAATTTTGTGAATATTTCAGCTTTATATCTTTTCCCCAAAGAGCTTACAAGGCTAATCATAAAAAAGATATATATATATATATATATATCCACATCTATATGATATTTGTAATAATACATGTTTACATAAACATTCACCTGAACTGCGCTACTTTTCGTTCACCACGTCCACTGTTTGTTGTTCAAAATTATGTTTAACGTGAGCCAAAACCTGGAATAAAGTGGATCTTAGCATTTTCAGCAGTTTTAGCAGTTCCTATTTTGTATCAAGGGCTTGTGTAATCCATTTTCAACGTATTTATCTTGTTCCCAGTTTTATAAAAGAGTAGATTTGCAAAAATGCACACATGAAACTGGAGCACCTAAAAAATTGTAACTCGAGATGTATATGCAGAAACAAGGTAATTTAGAAGCATGACTTTTCTCTTTTCCCTTCTCAGTTAATATATGTATATATACGTACAGAATTTTCGATAAAAAAGTATACCACTTAGATGAGTTAAACCTGTGATCTCTCTTTTTTTTTTTTTTTTTTTACTTCCTCTGCAACTGGTATTATTATGAGCTCAAAGTGTTACAACAAAATAAATTAATATGCTCAAAAAGGTTAACATAATTGAAAAATATACAAAAAAATTGGAGTGAAAAAACAAAATGCCTTTGAAAAATAAGTATGGAATTTTAAAAATAGGAATTGAATACGACTACAATGCTGCGGACAGTATAGATATAGACGAGGTTAGTCCAGATTTTATCGTAACTGAACTTTTTAAAAAAAACAGCGAATACAATAAACTAACTAGTGCTAGTAATTGTTGTTCTAATTTACCATGCTCAAGTTCGAATACATATAAAGTAGATCCCCTTTTTGGAAGTAAATTTGAAGACAATGATATTTGGAAACAAAATATTTACGGTTTTACATCTAAATGGATAGATCCAGATAATGATAATGCACATGTTAGTGCATACTCTCTTGATGCACTAAATAAAGAAATACAATGGTCTAGTTATATATCCTTATCATACTTAATTATTAATAGCCCTTCTTACAAAAAGTGTGATAATTTTGCTAGATGTATCAATGCCAATATTCACAATTATAATGGGGTACCAGTTATCATAAGAATACCAATTGGAATACGAACAGAAAAATCAAAATTTCCAGATGGATCCATCGACAATGTATCTTTTCCTGGTAACACAAAAAGTAGTAAAAATAAATGCATAGATTATGTAATAAATGGGTGGCATTTGTGGGCGAAATTTATTTCCTACTGCAATTTTAACTTTGCAAATTTAAATGTAGGCATAGAATTAGTCAACCTAAAAGATGTCGATATTTATAACATAAATTTAGATATATGGAAATCAGAGCCAGTGAAATTAATTTTCATACCATTGGATTCATTTGTTATTGATTCAAAGAGCGGATATCCATATTTACCCAAAAAATTAAAAGACATGTTAGTATATTTCTTTAGAAAAAATATTGAAGTTGTGATAACAGGTAAGAAAACAAACACATATGATTTTCCACATATAGTAAAAAAAGAAGAAAATTGCTCCAACCAGATTATAAACTCAGATGTAAAATATCTTAAGTGCTGTATTTATTACATAAAAAGATTATTTATGTCTATCGAAAATTTTGATAACGAAAAACTTTTTGATAATGCTTATTGGGACCATTTACAAATACCTTTACAACCATTAAAAGATAATTTACCTTCCCAAACTTATGAAATATTTGAAAAAGACAAAACAAAATATGATCAATACGAATTGGCCATTGGCAAATACCTATTCACTGAGCTTCAAAAAGGAAGTAATAATAATGCTAAGGGCAAAGACAGAGACATCATCATTTTTGTAGTAGGAGCAGGAAGAGGACCATTAATCGATTGCACCTTGTTGGCTCTAGAAAAATATAAGATTACCAAATTTCAAATATATGCAATAGAAAAAAATGACAGTGCCATTTTAGTTTTACAAAATAGAGCTTTAAACTCCAAATGGAAACATGTAACAGTTATACATAGCGATATGAGATATCTAGAAATAGATAAAAAAGCAGATTTAATTGTTAGTGAATTATTAGGATCTTTTGGTGATAATGAGTTATTTCCTGAATGTTTAGATGGAATAAAAAAATATTTGCAAGAAGATGGTGTAAGTATTCCGCAAAATTGTTTATCATATCTTGAACCCATTTCTTGTTCTCATATTTATTATAAAATAGGACAAAATAATTTTCCAGGATACAATGAAATTTTTTATGTTGTAAATATGTACTCGTATTGCAAAATTACAGATGAAGAACCAAAAGAATGTTTTTACTTTCAAGTACCAAGCAAAAGTATACAGAAAGATAATTCTCACAATAATAGATATAAACGTATAAATTTTATTATTAACATGAATTCCTATTTACATGGATTCCTATGTTATTTTAAAAGCCATTTATATGATGATGTGTATTTATCTATTGAACCAAACACGCATACTAACAATTTACACAGTTGGTATCCTTTATATATACCCGTAAACCAAATTCATTACTTAAAACAAGGACAAATATTGTCTCTAAGTATTTGGCGCTTAACAGATAATCATAAAATTTGGTATGAGTGGTGCATTAACGAACCCATTTCAACCACCATTCACAACTACAACGCGCGACATTTTTCAATTGGAAGGTGACCTGTGAGAAATATAATAAACGATGAGAACAAATCGTAAAAGATTAGCAATTGATGGGAGATATACCCCCACTGTTCAACCTAAACAGATTCAAACTTTTCAAATATGACAAATATCTGTTTTACATTTTTTCGGATCCAATTTTGAATTTCTTACAATGCACATTGAAAAAACATACTTCTCAAAAAAAAATAATGGAACCTGGAATAGACCTTACCACTTTACTGCTATATAAAAGTTTACGGTGAATTTTAATGTAATAATAGATGATCATATATTTTTTACTAGGAAGTTATTACGATAATCGTTTTGAAGGAAATTAGTATATTATTATTTTTTCTTTTTTTTTTTTTTTTTTTGTCACTTTGCACCAAGATAAAAACACATGCAAGAGACATATAACACAAATTTTAGAATTTTTTTATGTAATTAGTAACCTAAACAACATTTCCTTTATATTTTGTATCTTTGCACTTCTGACAAAGGACCTATAAGCACAAAGGGGGATTCAGTAAGAAGTAAATACGTACAGGATATGTATCTCTGTCAACCTGTATAACGGATATGTGTTACAAGTACATATATATACACACAAAAACACTTACGCGCTTTTTATCAGAGTTCTCATTATATGCAAACCCATGCTATCCAACACAAGTGAGCAATAAGGATCTTGTATTTAACTATATTTGTAAAATGGGTTCAACAACGATGCACTCATTGTTTTCTTTATGTTTCCTTTGAGATGCACTTTATTTTTCTTTTCTTCTTTTTTTTTTTTTTTTTTTTTTTTTTTTTTTTTTTCAGTTTTTTCCTTTAAATTCTAAAATTTTTTTTTTTTTTTTTTTTTTTTTTTTTTTTTTATTTTTTTTTTTTTTTTTTTTTTTTTTTTTTTTTTTTTTTTTTTTTTTTTTTTTTTTTTTTTTTTTTTTTTTTTTTTTTTTTTTTTTTTTTTTTTTTTTTTTTTTTTTTTTTTTTTTTTTTTTTTTTTTTTTTTTTTTTTTTTTTTTTTTTTTTTTTTTTTTTTTTTTTTTTTTTTTTTTTTTTTTTTTTTTTTTTTTTTTTTTTTTTTTTTTTTTTTTTTCTTCTTGTCGATATTCACTGAACGTGTGAATGAACCCATTTTAGCTCAATCATAAACATAAATTCTCATAATTACTAATCACATAGAACACACATCCGCTTTTTTAATATGCGAAATGAAAATGTCTCTTTCTTTTGGGGTACCTTTCCTACATTATCTTACTTTTCATTTCTGCTAAACATAACTGTAATCAACTTTAAATGTTTGATGTATGCATAACTTTACACTAATACATGTATATATATAGAACTCATGTTACGAAGTAGGTGGACTTACGTAAATGTATTATTAAAAGAAATAAAAAATAATTATAATAATAAAATATATAAAAGTTTCCATTTTCTTTCTTAATTAATATGATTCTTGCAAATTTTATATGAGTGAATTATAAAATGTAGAATACACAAACTGTTTGTTGTTAGTTCAAAGAAAATAAATGCGTATTATGTTTTTAAGGAATACCATAGAACCACATGCGCCATGGCTTGCATGAACAGAGAATTAATAGTTTTATTCACATTCTATATCCTAAAATGTTTCTTTTATTTTAAATAATAACACAAATAACACAATTCATCCATTTTTGCATGTATACAATGTGGCTTATTAATAATATATTTTTTTCTCTCATGAGTTTATCTTCCCTTATCCTTCTTTTTTTTTTTTTTTTTTTTATAGTTGTACTTCTTAGGGGCAATTAATAGAGCATAAAAATATTAATATTTCACAAAGTTTAGGCTCCTTTAATTTTTCTCACCTATTTTTATTACATAGATGATGGATAGGAAAAAGTATTAGGTGTGTTTTCATTTCACTTTTACTTCATTCTACCTTTTTCTAGCTTTGCAAGCTTTGAGGGGGTTTCACGTTTCTTTTAATTAAATGCTTTTTTTACAAATGAAACTAATATGTGGGAAAAGGGGAAAAAATATTTTCATAAAGTTTAAAAATGTTCATAAGTGCAAATTTTGGTGGAGAAGAGTGTCAAATTGGAGATGGCAAAAAAACGAAGAGAGGAGAAGTTAAATGAAAAATAAAAAGCTTCTCGCCATTCATTTTTACATAGCTTCCTCCTACACTTTACATATGTATATATAATATATATATAAATATGCATATCCTTTGTGGCATAATAGAAACAATTTTTTTAAAATGGCATTTACAAAAAATCCAATTTGTCAAGTGCGAAACAAAAGCTAAAGAGAGGGAACACATAGATTATATATATAAGAGCTACAGAGTATCGATGATAAGCAGTAATTTATATGTGTATACATGCACTTACATATGTATATATGTGAGTATAAGCCATATGCATTTTATTTAGTAGGGGAAAAAAAAAAAAAAAAAAAAAAAAAAAAAAAAAAAAAAAAATATTCCCTATAAAATTAAAAAAAAAAAATAAAATTTTTTTTTTTTTTTTTTTTTTTTTTTTTTTTTTTTTTTTTTTGTTAATAATAATTATTATTAAACAAAAAATGTATTTAAAATGCAAAAAAAGTGCGTTTTAAGAACGTTTTTATTTTGACTACATTGATTTCCTTCTGTTGTGTATATCCACTTTTATTCATCATTTTTTTCCAGATTTATTTTTACTCAAGCATTTCATTCGTTCATTTCCGAATATTTTCATTCACAGATTTATGCCTACAACTTTACAATTTTTATGACCTACGACACTGAGAGCGTATGACATACAGCGTACAACTTACTACATATAATTTACAACGTACAACTTACTACATATAATTTACGACGTGCAACTTGGGACGTACAACTTACGACGCAGAGTTTATGATGCGCAACTTTTCAACGTACAGTTTACTACTAATAATTCAAGCTTTTTCCGTTTTCTATTTTACCGATTTACCGTTTTAACAATTTGCTGATCTGCCTATTTGGCGTTTTAATAACTTTTCTACTTACCGATTTGTCGACCTTTCATTGTTATGACTTACCGCATTTTTATATTTTTTTCATTCACTCCCTTTTAAGAAAACTTGTTTATAAAACCATTTAAACGTACAATTAAAAAAAAAAGAAAAAAAAAGAAAAAAAAAGAAAAAAAAAAAAAAAAAAAAAATGGGAACATTCATATTTTAGTTATAAGAAGAAAACGAAAGATATATACCGTATGTATATAAATGAAATAGTATTAGTTCTTTGTATATTCATTATGTGTAGTATGCCCATATATATATGTTTATTTATGTAGTTATGAATTATATATAAGAACAGCGTCACAAGTGTGTAGTTATGAAAATACACCCATCTACATGTGCTTTTTCATATAAAATTAATTCTTCTTTAAGAGTACTCCCAAATTATCATTTAATGATAATTTAAAGCTCCTAAAGTTTTTTTTTTTTTTTTTTTGACCATTTCATAATCCCCAAATTTATCAATTTTTAAATTAAATTACAACATTATAAATTAATGGATAAGGTAATATAACAAGACACAAAAATGACTATAACAACAGAATTTATGTTCTATGTAGATATATGCATACAAGAAATTTATACAAATGATTAAGTGTTTACATTTCATACTTAAATAATCATAATTTGGATGAAATAAAAAGAAAAACATATATATTAAGAAAGCTACATGCGCTCATGCAACCCGTGCTTCACCAATGTTGTGTACCGCTAGTGTGAAATGCAACGCAGTATTTTGCTATTTTTGCATTCCCATATAATTTTTGAAACTTTACAAAACATGTTCCAAAGTAACATCTGGTGCATGCAAAAGTAGTTGTTCGAATTTGAACCGTTCATTTTGCTTTGCTTTACGTTTATCTATTTTATATATTTTTCTTTTTCTTTCCCCATTTCTATTTTACAGAAAAACAAGATGGAATGGAATAAAAATTTTCAGTCGAATAGTATATTTGTTTATAATTTTCCCAATGAATGGAATGAAAATGACATAAAAAAAGTAAGAAATATATACATGTGCTTGCAGAATAAGGGGACATTTGCTAGTCCCATTTGCTACACTCATTGCATACATGTGATCATACGTTAGGGATTCATAATTCCTAACGGAGAATGTATATATTTTCATGTGTATCAAAATATACATCCTCATAGTCATTGATGCATATATATACATTTGCTTATTTTTTTTTTTTTTTTTTTTTTTTTTTTTTCATTCTTCAAGAATTTCATGGTATTCGGGACGATAAATAATGTTCTAATAGACAAAGATATAAATACATATGCATATGTACAATTCAACGAAATTGAGGCATGTCAAAAGGCTGTGGAAGTTATGAATGGAAAAGAAATCAGTGGAAAGGCTCTGAAAGTCACGGCAAGAAAAATTGTAGATGAATGCTTGGATATGAATTCCACAAAAATCGAAACACAACAGAAAACTCAGGTAAATAAAAAAAGCTGTAACATGGAAAGAAAAAGAGAGAAAAGAAAAAAGAACGAAATATACATATTGAGAGGGAGGAATTATTTACATGCATATTTTCATGAAAATAGTTTGTGTTACACAAATATAATGTTCAATTTAATCGCCCCACGTAACCTAATGATCTTATGTGAAACAAATTATCCGTTTTTTTTCGCGTACTAATATTGTGCATAAGTATAAATAATAATAAACATTTAAAATTTTTTCCTCCTCTTTTCCTTAGCCAAATAATGAAAATAAAAAAACGACACTTTTTGTTTTTTACTTACCTCCCCACTGGAATGACCAGGATTTATTTGATGTAAGCAAGAGAAATTATGAATATTAAAAAATCAGCAAATTAATATTGGGAAAATGATTTTTACACATACATATTGTGCATCATATGCTTATATACCATTTTTCCCATACACACATACTTAATTTTTCATTCTCTCGCCCTTTAAGAAATTTAAAACCTTCGGAAATTTGGAAAGCGCTACTGTAGCAAAAAAAAATGACAAAACAAGTAAAGGATATGGGTTTGTTGTTTACACGGATCCTCACAGTGCTGCAATGGCAATATCAAATATGAATAAGGTGGAGGTGTATACAGGAAAGAGACTAAAGGTATTATTTTTTCTCCTAACAAGTGAATAATTTCCAAAAAAAATAAAATAAAATAGAGAGATAAAAAAAAAAAAAAAAAAAAATATTTTAATCTTCATATATTATAACGTCTTATTAAAAACTTTTTGTTGCTATTTTTTTTTTTTTTTTAGGTTCTACTAAAGTCCAGTTCTAATGAAAACAACAAAAAAAAAATAAAACCGGGGTGCACAATTTTTGTTTTCTATTTGCCAAATGATTGGAGTGACAAGGATTTAAAAAGAGTAAGATAACATGAAAAGATAAAAAAAAAAAGAAGCAAACATAAACATAAAGAGAAACAAAAACTTAAGCAGAAATAGAAATGAATTAAACAAGTTCTATTTTTGTAACAAAAAGAAAAAAAAAAAAAATAGATGTCGTGGGAGATAATAAAATATCCATGTGCCTTTTGCCTTATAGGGCAACACTCGCATAAACAAAATACACATATACGCTTGTAAATATACACAAATGTTGCACATTCGTTTAAATCTTTTATTTTTATTTATTTTCCCTTATCTTTCAATTTATTTCTCTTGTAGCATTTTTCGCATTATGGAAATATCCTAGGTGCAACCGTAAAAAGAGAAACGAATGGAAAAAGCAGAGGATATGGCTTTATAAATTTTGAAAATCAGCAAAGCGCCATTAATGCCGTTGCGGGTATGAATGGATTCAATGCAGGCAATAAATATTTAAAAGTGTCAATAAAAAAGGGGGAGGAACAGTAAGTACTTAATTATGGTGTCTAATATTTTTAAAGATGTAGAAAAAAAATAAAATAATCTTAAAAGGATGCATATAATTTTACCCCCTACCCCCTTCTTATATTATTATATATTTACTATATATTTTTTATTTTTTCCCCTAATATTCAAGGTATCTGGCCCCACAGTACTTAAATATAGATCCCATGGGAAACAATGTAATATAAAAAATGAATACATAAAAAGAGATTTTCCTTTTTTATGTTTAGCGTGTCTATGTGTTTACCAGTTCTGTTACGTGTTTATGTATTATTCATATAAACCATTTAAATTTATATGCATATACATAACTATTAAGTGAATATATTTTCACCCTTGCATACTTTTTTTTTTTTTTTTTTTTTTTTTTTTTTTTACATACATACATATACATTAAATACACACGATTTTATATTCCTTTTTTCCGTTTCGCAGTCGTACACATCACCTCCTCCTCCACCCCCACCCATGTCATGCCATGGAAATGATTCACCTAATTTTGGAAATGGTGATATGTATCCAATGCAGAGCACATTACCGAACAATAGATTTAACTCACGTGTTTCAACGAATGAAATGCACCAATCCTTTATTAATACCCAGTATGGTCATTTCCCATACAATTTTTTTAAAAATAATGAGCAGGCGCCATACATGCAGAGATCATACAATAAGAATTACAATAACATGGGAAAGACATAGGCTATTTATGTAGTTATGAAGAAAGTACATGAAGATAATTTTTTTTTTTTTTTTATATGTACTATACAGATTTGATGAATAGATAGACTTTAAGGGGTGTGTGTATATTTTACGAATTCGTGCACCTATGCATGACATTTGTTTGTGTATGTATAAGTGTACATATACAGAAATCACATTGAATTAAAAAGAATTAATACAAATTAATGAGTATTAATAGGGATTTCAAGAATTCGTGTACTTTTAAGATATAGGAACACATGCACCCAATACGTATATATACGCGTGCCTGTGGTGTGTAGACACAAGAAGTTTACATATTATCTTGATGTACGATCTTCAGTAATATCTAATTAAAAAAGACGACATTACCACTATATCCAGACCATGTTATTCTTATTATACTTGATTGTATTTACTCATAATTTTTTTTTTTTTTTTTTTTTTTTTTTTTTTTTTTTTTTGATGATGTTTCTTTGATAATTATAATTTTAGAAAAATAAAAAAAGTTCATTAAGGTTTTCTTGTGGTTGTTTATGAAGCTGTTTATGAAATCGTTTGTGAAGTTTTTTATGATTTTATATGCACGAAATCGCTTATGCGGACAAATTCATATACTTTTCTTTTCACCTATATTTACTATTCCACATATATGTAACATCTCAAAAAGACTCCCCACATAGTTTTTTTACATTCCCACATAAATCAACCTCACATTGTAATTCATTTCAAAACAGAATTATGAAAACTTTCTATTCTTGATGCCAAATGGAATGTCTTCTAATTTGCACATCCTCTTTTACTACCATTACACACACCTACATGAACATTTTTTTTTTTTTTTTTTTTTTACATATCCACATTGAAAAAATTTTCTTACATTAAAAGGAGAAAATGAAAAAAATATATGTCTTTTTAAAATTCATTACAATAGCAGTGATGCTAAAAAATAAATTCATACAGGAGATAAGTACCTTTATTTATTGTGCGGTTGTTTTTACTTCTGAGAATTATACGTATGCGGTGTGTTTGTAAGTATGTACATAAGGTACCACCGTACAAAGTACTTTTTTTTTTTTTTTTATTCCTTTTTAAAAAAGAATAAATTTCTTATAAAAAATTGTCCGGCTAAAATTAAATATATAAATAGAATAATTGCAGCTATAATCATTTTCTTTTTCTTTTTTGTATGCATGCTACGTTCCCATTGGATTGGCATAAGTCTAAACTCATGCACGTTATCATCTATTTGGAGATTTTTCCAAAAACGCTTAACTTGCTTTTCATGCTTACTAAACAGCTACAATACTTATTCTTCTACATGTGTGAATTTATAAATATGTAATAAATATATATAAGGATATATTGAATATATGAAATCTGCATCCAGTTTTAAGCCTTATGGAGTTACGGAGACAGGGGAATATATATGTAAGTATTTACAACTCATGACACTCTACGCAGGTTCACATTTATTTCATGCAAAATGGTTCCACAACATTAGCACATCACGCATGCATGTTTGTGTGTGTGTGTGCTTGTGAACTTTCAAAAAATATAAAATTACTCAAATAAATACAATATTGTAGCCAAAACATGACGAATAAGTTTAACGGAAAAATGCCCTTGCACTGAAACAGAATAAAGAAAATGAAAAAATGAACCTTTTTACGTGAATAACATTTCTTTTTTTACAACCCTTCTATAACTGTTACGGCAAGGGTGATGTAATTACCCTTTTGCAACTTCACTAGTTAACTTGAACAGAAAATTTACATGTGACATGTATAGCATGTGTAACAAAATATAACGTTTAGAAATATAAAATATTTAAAGGGTTTATTCTTTTCATTCCAATTATGGTTAGAAAATTTAGTTTAAGTTTTTTTTTTTTTTTTTTTTTTTTTTTAAATATATTGGTAATATTCTCAAAATGGCAAAAAAAGTATATTTAGGAGTATACCATCCGTTCGCCAGCGAAACAGGCATGAAAAAAAAAACATGAGAGTGTCATAGAATTATATAAAACAGCATAAATATATGAAATAATAACCTCCAGAAGGTATTAATTAAACAACATCCTCCATACGGTGGGGGATATTGTACGTTAATATATGATTAATTATTCCTCCAACTAATGTGTTTCTTTACACATGAATTTACATGTTTTTTTCACTTAAGAAAAAAAAAAAAAAAAAAAATTTTACTCTATATGTATTTGCTTGAATTCCTTATCGACATTCGTACAATACTCATTTGCCTTTTCCTTGTTAGTTATAATAACTATGTTTTTTTCGAATTCATTAATTTTTTTTTCTAGTAAATCAGCAAATTTGTAAAAGTCTTCTTTCTTGGTATCCATAATTCTTTTTCTAAAATTAATTCGATCTTGCTTTGATTCATTTGAAATAATTCGTAAAAGAGACAGTTTGCTAAGTTCTATACCTCTTCTAGGTTTATCAATATTACCAATAGCATTGATTATATATCTACGTAAGTCATTTTCTGTCATGGTATCAGCCATTTTTCTTAATCCTTGTGCAGATTCTTTAAATGTTTGTAAAGTTTTTTCTAAATTGGGATCTCTGGCAGATAAAAATACTACAGTTCCATCATATTCAATATCTGCAAAAACACCATATGCACCATTCAAACCTCTAACTGTTTCCCAAAGATAGGAATTTTTCAATGCTGCTACTATAACAATAAAAGCTGGATCTAGAAACTCTTTTTCATTAAACAAAATTCCGGCCATTGAAACTGCATTGACAAAAGTTGGTATGACAAATAATTCCTTTTTCTTTTGCTCTTTTTCTAAAATTTTACTTTCTTTTATTTCTTCATTCCATCCAATATTTTTCGTTTCATTATTATGTGTATCATTTTGTTCAAAATATGATAGCATATTATTAAACGATTCTTTGGATTTAACAAAAAGTTGGTCTAACGCTGCAGCATCGGATGTGGCACTAATTAATAAATTCTTTTTTGAGAATATTTTGTTTCTTAATCCATTTAGGATCTGTTCAAATGATGAAAAATCGGATTCTGCTAATTTTAATTGTTCTTGTAACTTCAAGTAATTTCCATATCCCAAAACTAAATCGTGTGCATAGTATCTTGAATTCATTTGAGATTTCACATATTTTAATAGTAATGAATACCCTTTTGAACTAAATACAGTTTTCATTCCATTGATTTTTCTTTTTAAAATTTCTATTACTTTTTTCTTATTCGAAAAGTCAGAATCTTTTAATGCTTCTAAAGCTATATCGAGCGATTCATTACATTTGTGGCTTAGCATATGCATTTCAAAATTAAATAATCCGTGTGCATTATATTTATTCGTTACTTTTAAATGGTCACTAATTGAGTATAACGCAACATTTGCCATCATATTACCTATGTTCTTTTCTCTTAAAATTACGAATTCTTCTGATGATCTTTTATATGTCTTATTTTCAAGAATCAACGTTTTGAACAAGTTTAAGTAACTTAACTCTTCTAGCGTCAAATGATCCAAACTAAAGATAAATTGAAGATATAATATACCACCTGTTGGCATCTCATAAATTAGCATTGGTACATCTCCGTTGGAATATTTCTCTAGTTCGCTACTCATATTCATATGGACATCCGATTCCAATTCAGAATTTTTCAAAATGTGCTTTTTGATCAAATAATCCATATTTTTCTTCATCAAATCTTCATTCGTTTTGATTTGATTATACTTTTGCATATTATTTTCCACATTGGTGTTGGTAAAATATGCATTCACCGGAATTTCTAGCGTTTCTTTGTTTAAATCGGATATGTTTATTATTGGGAATTTGTCTAAATGTTCAGGTGATTCCACAGTGTTTTTGTACTTGGTCAGCTTTTCAAAATCCAGGATTATATTTTCTCTTTCCTTATCTGTCAAGCTTTCAATTTTTTTTTTTAATGATTCTTTTTCTAAATCATCTTGTTCTTTTCCATAATTTTCATTACCCTCCATAAGAATAACTGCACGATGGTTATTGTTAATAAAGTGCTTTTCGATAAATTTCTCCAAATATTTTGGTTCATTCTTTATTTTATCCTTAACCACACTTAAATGTTTTTCAAATTCAAAAATAAGAAGTGGATCCCTGTTATAATTTAATCTAGATGCCATTTCAAAAACGTAATCTATACTTTTAGATGTTTTCATATTTGTTTCTTTCAATACAAATTCGATATTGTTTATTGAAGCTTCAACAGCAGATTTGTTAAATCCTTCATCTACAACTTTTTGCAAAGCTTTCAAAACTACTTTTTCTACTTCGTAATGCACTTTGTCAAGACTTATATTTTTTTCATTTTTTTCTTTTATTCCTTTTAGTCCTATGCTAAAAATGAATTGAACAAGACTATCATCAAGTCCTGTATCTATGACAGTGTTTCCCAAACCACAATCGATTAATGCTTTATACAACACACTTTCTGTTGTGTGGGTAAGGAGATTATTTATTATCAACAAGGCAAAATATTCTTGAGGAGATTCTAAACTTAGATCTATATCCAAATGTTCATTTTTCTTGGGATTTAATAACCATGAAATAGATACCAAATTTTCTTTTTCTTCAGAATGATCAGCAAATTGTTTTTTCACATAGAATGGACCTTTTTTGTATTCTTGGTAATTTACATTTTCCACAGCATCATCCCTGTATTTTGTAAAATCTAACTGATTCAAATAATCATCCACAAAATTTAACAATTCAGTTGGGTTGTTTTTGCTAAAAAAGAATACTTTTATTTTTTTGGGATTATAATTCTTGTAATAAAATTCTTTGAATTCTTCATAGGACAAATTTGGAATTTCTTTTGGATCTCCACCACTGATGTTTGAATGTACATTATCAGGAAATATATTCTTCATTATTACGTAATACAAATCTTGTAATGGGTTACTAAAAGATCCTTTCATTTCACTATAAACAATCCCATTATAAGAAACTTTGTAATCTTTAATTTTTGGAATATCAGAATTTTTCTCTTCTTCCTTTAATTTTTCAACTTCATAAGTCCATCCTTCTGTTTGAAAAATAAATTTATTTTCTAATACATTGGGCTGAAACACACTATCCATATAAACAGCCATGATGTTAAAAAAGTCACGATTGTTCATAGAACCAGCCATATATACAGTTCGATCATTAAAAGTGTATGCATTTAGGTGTGTATTTAATGTCCCTTTTTCTAATAACCCCATAGAATCTTTATAGTTGAAATTTTTCGATCCTGATAAAACTGTGTGTTCCAATATATGTGGAATTCCCTTACCTGAATGTGTCAACGTTTTCACATAGAAAGCAAATGTTTGTTCATAATCTAATGGATCATTTGATCCTAATGCTATTACTTGTGTTTTTGCTTTCTTATGTTCATACACAGTATAAGTCATTTCAAATTTGTCACTATATCTTTTCTCAACAATATTGTAGCTCTTGTGCTCTGGGCACTTTTCATGTATCCACTCTGGTGACTTATTCATCATTGCCGTAAATGAGTATAGATTCGTTGTACTTATGGAATGAATAAAACTATTCGTAAATACATTATATTTTCTTCTTTCCGATTTGCAAAATATGCCATTAACGCAATTTGTGATGATATTTAAATATCCAAAAACTCTCATTAATTTCATTTATTATGTAGTTGTAAATGTTCATAAAAAAAAAAAAAAAAAAAGAAACAATATATATATATTTTTTTTTTTTTTTTTTTTTTTTGTTGGGATTGGGGTTGGGGATATTTATGATGCTAAACAAATTATATATGTATGAATAACCTTTTTTATTTTAATCTTCAAGTTACGTTTCAATAAAAAATAGGTGTACAATTTTATATTTTTTACCTTATCCTCTTGTGAGCCTCACGCAAAAGGCCTTAACGAAGAGTTCTTGCATGCGTATATATGTGCATACATGTGTATGTGTATGTGTGAATATGCTTATATTATATATACATATATATGTGGAAACTTCAATTTTTCATACTCTTAAATAGCTAATTGGCAACGAATTCCGCACAAATGTAAATTTTTTTAGTCCTATTAATGGTGATTGTTGAATACATGGTGCTCATGCGCTCGCACTTTGCTATGATTGTGTATTTTTCATGTGCAATCAGCATATATGATACATTATTCGTATATATATATATATAATATACATTTGTAATATTTTTACTTAAGTTCTACTGTTGCTTTTAAATTATCAAGCGTTTCAAGGACTCACTTTTTTTTTTTTTTTTCTCAAATTTTAAAATAAACAAATTTTACTACGTAAATTCTTTTCATTTGGTTCAAATTTGTTCAATTTGTTCACAGTTAACGTGGCGTGTTACGTACACTTGGCATGTATGCATTTCGCGCAATTTTATAATTCCATTATATAAGCCCTCAAACCACTCACCCTTTCTGCTTATTTTAGTACATATTCACAATTTTACTCTTACTTTATTTTTATTTTTTATCTTTTTTTTTTCTTGTGCATGTCACATTTCCTCTACAAGAGGATCAATATATTTTGTTATTTATGCATGCCTGTTGTTTCAGCTTCAAGGAACAGTTATATTGATACGTACATTTATATAACGAAAATATAAACATAATTTGCGAACATTTGAGAACTCACAATGACACGATCATTTATAAGCGTACAGCCATTTATATTTATTTATAAAAGTTCAAATGAATAAATTCATTTACACGCACAAAACATATAAAAGAATTATATGCCTTTACATGAAGTAAAAATATGATCCATATATATGTGTGACATAAGGGAGGGGGGGGGAGGGAAAATAGCATTTTACACAAATACAATGCTGAAAAAAAAAAAAATAAATCGTGTAATACTTAGACAGACAACAAAAAACTTGTGGAGATGTAAAGAAATCGGGATGCGCAAACCTTTGTTCATATGAGCTCTTAATTTTGTGATATATGAAAAAAAATATGTCACATAGATCTGTAAAAGTAATTAATCATATCTAGGCACTTATATTCACACACATTGTGTATATATGAATGCATTTTTAAAATTAAAAATAAAAGTTTCATTTTTCTGTGACACTTATTTATTAACACTTGTGTGCAAACAAATGAGCATATTAAAAAAATGACACTATTAATATACCACACACCGTGAACTTCAGTGCCCTACAGAAAATATAGCAATAAAACAATAAAGAAATAAAACAATTGCAATTTAAAAAATCAAATAATTCAACGGGTGACAACACCCTAAATGTGGCAAACAATTGCACGTACCTGAAAACAACTGGAAACAGTTGCAATCCAATTATATAAACAACTCCCAGAATTATATTGTAACTGTGAACAAATGAAGCGACAATCAACTCATACACACAAAAAAGAATTGTGCATCGCATTGTTACCAAAAATGATGAGTGAAAACAGATACTACATGTATCCTTCGAAAAACCTGCACCTTCAAACACCTTTTATATGAATTGTTATCAAATAAGCATAAATTCCAGTATATATATATGTAAGAAAACAAATTTATACCACTTAAAGAATACTCTATATTTCCATTCACCCTCTCGAGCATTTTAAGCATAAGTATAATATTTATCCCATGTTCAAGATTATTTATCACTTCACATAAGCATTAAACATTTCATGATTATTTATCAATCCCAAAAGAGAATTCAGCACATCATTGTTATTTATCACTCTTAACTATATAGTAAATATGCTAAGTATTCACATATTTATCATTTATATTATTTATAAAAAAAAAAAAAAAAAAAAAAATGCATATATGAATGAACAAATTTTTGAAAGCTACGACGGGCTTCCCCTCCCCTAATACCGGTTAACATTAACAAATTCTGCAATATTCCATCCCGATATGATCATTTTTCGTTTTCATATTCATCCTTTTAATTTTCTTAAACTAGTTTGAAGTTTAAGTTTTAAAGAAAAGCTTTTTAGTAAACATTTGGTTTTATGTGACTATCTCACTTTATGTTTCAAAACACATCCCTTGCCACAAAAAATGTGTATATTATAACGGCTGAATATAATTTCTGTATTAACTTTTTGTGAGGTCATTCTGTAAAGATGTACATAATTGGGGTGCACGACTGTACAAAAAATATATACATAAGAACATTTTAATATTGTAACCTCATATAAATTTCTACACACTTGTGGAGAGACAACATGCCTCTACTAAGTGGAGTATGTATATGAAAGAAACACCTGAATTTTCAATTTCCTGCATATAGCTTATTATGTTTTTGCCCAAAGTTATCATAATTTTGTGTTTTAATTGAATTGTTCAAAAGATTTTGCATTGATAATTCGAATTCTTCGGTCATCTCAATGTTACGCATTTCGTTTATTTAAAAAAAAAAATAATAAAATATATATTTGTAAAAAAATCATACAAAAGGCATATAACAAAGCACTGTATAATTATATAAGAATAAAGGAAATTATATACCACTTTTCACATTTCGCTTCGCACATGCAGATACAAAACATAAACGTAGTTGTGCTAAAACTTGGGTGAAAATAACATATAATTAATAATGCAATTGTGCAGTAGCACAGCTTTGTCCAATGTGTATGGACAAATATGAACATATGATCAAACGCTTCTCCTAATTTGATAAATAAAAAAAAAAAAAAAAAAAATCCATAATTAGACAAAAGTACAAAGATAAAAAGAAAATAAAAGTTCTTAAAAAAAAATGTAAAAATTTTCTCCCAAAACCAATTGTGTATTTTGCTTTGACATATATTTTACACCTTTCTAATTTTTGTAGCAATTTTGGTTAACATATGAAATCTCTATCAATGGCCAACAAAATATTTATTGGAGCACATAAAACTCATTCCTGAAGTGTGCTTTTTTATGTATTATTATATTTGTATTTGTGTAAATCTCTTGATTTTATCTTTTTTTTTTTTTTTTTTTTTTTTAGGGGGTGGTGGTGGACTTTTAAAACTTGGTGCATTTGTTCGTTATAACATATTAAACTTAGGCGACCATGTATAAATATATATATACCCTATTTTAGCATAAATTAAAAAAAAAAAAAAAAAAAAATTATATATTGAATTTTTTTTTTTTTTAAATTTATCAACAAATTAAGAAAATTTATAAAAAAAAAAAAAAAAAAAAAAAAAAAAAGAAAAAGCTTATAAAGGCATAAGCATTCATATATAATACAACCACAAGTGTACAATACAGCAATTTTTTTTTTTTTTTTTTTTTTTTGGTACAAAAGCTTTAGCATTTTTATTTTAATTTTACATTTGCTTTTGCTAACTCCAGGTTTTTTTTATCTTTTTTTTTTTTTTTTTTTTACGATTCACAACCTTGAATAGTTTAGAAAATAAAAGGGAAAAAAAAAAAAAAAAACATTTTATTTAAAACATGCATATTTATACATAGCATTAATAGCTATAAAAAGAATCATTTAAACATATTCACTTATGTTTAAAGATATTATATGATTATTTTGTTGTTAATGTTTTTCTCAAGAATTATATTCAGAACTTAACATATTATTCATTGGGAAAGAGAGAACAAAATTGAGGCTATTTATTTTTGCACATGATGTAAATTGCATGGATATATATACACATACAGTATACATTTATACATATGTATATGCATAATGTGTGTATCGAACAGTTCGTATACATCAAACAGTATGTATATATCAAACAGTGTGTGTATATCAAACAGTGTGTGCATATCAAATAGTGTGTGTATATCTAGCAGTTTGTGTATATCAACAGTTTGTGTATATCAACAGTTTGTGTATATCTAGCAGTTTGTGTATATCAACAGTTTGTGTATATCTAGCAGATTGTGTATATCAACAGTTTGTGCATTTTTTTTGTTTTATAACTTTTGTTAGAATTATGAGATTCTTCTCAAAATTTTATTGTCATCAGTGTAAATTACTTTTCATTTTCATCTTTCATTTCTTTCATTTGTTATAAACGAAAGTTTTTTTCGAATTTCTATATATGCCCTTGCACGAGAATTTTATAACTCCTTATACACCAACATAAGGAAATGTCATTATACGTAATACACATATATACAGATGTGCATATAACTGAGTACGCAGAAGGTACGAAAAATGAAAATGTACATAAAAACACGTACGTATAAATATTTACTCAAAATATGCATGTATAAATATGTACATATTTGTATGTACATATGAACATGTTGGTAAGAATGTATACATATACGCAAGCACCTATGCAAACATCCATGTGTTTTACCCTTTCCATTTATTATTTGCTGCTGGCACCGGCAAATATCCTCATTTTTTTAAGGGTATTTTTCAACGAAAAAAGAAAAATTAAACTCCTTTTTAAGTTATAAAGAGTTATGTCAATTTTATCTCACGAATGAGATATATATTGTTTCACATAACTATCCCTTTTGAAATTAAGAAATAAAAATTTTGTCTTTTTTTTCTTTTTATTACATTTTTTTTTTTTTTTTTTTTTTTTTTATTTCATTTTTTTTTTTTTTTTTTTTCTACCTTAATTTTATGATTATTAATATTGCTCTTTTTATTTATTTTTAATAATTTAAATTTTTTTAAAAAGCTTTTTTACACATGGAAAGGAAAATGTTTCAATTCATGTGTGTATAAATCACGTTTATCTTTATAACATCAGTTATAACAATACATATACACATCACAACGTATATTCCCAAGATCAAATAAAATACCCATGTGTGTATACTTGTAAACATTCATCTACATGCATATTATATATCTGCTTCCGTACATGTGATTATCTGTTTATCTTTAATTAATTTTTTTGTGTAAGAGAAATAGGCATTCCTGAAATTATTCTGCATATGTGCGCGCATATATATACATATATGTATAAGTACATAACATACGGACCGAAGGGATCATACCTGGAAAAAATACATATACAGGAACAATGTCTTACAATGTATACAAAACTAACATGGCTGATTGGTAATGTCACATTGATTTTATTTGTTGCTCTGTTCAAGTTCAACTCTTCCTATTTGAATAACGTTTATTTCCATGTGTGAAATTGTTATATGGAAAAATTATTAACCCTCGCGTGCATGTATACATATGTATATATTAACCCTGATATAGTCCACATTACATCGGACTGAAATGAAATAAGAAAACATTTCCCCAACTTCATCACATAATATCATAATTTAATTTCCTCTATTTTTTCAGCTTAAATAAACTAAGAGTTTATGATCTTAATCAGCTATGTAGAAAGTTTTTGTTACCACAACATGGCAAAAAAGTTGCCATTGTGGAACGAATTTTGGAATACATTACCGATGTTGAGAGAGAAGAGCAAATTTATGAGTTTATCCTAGCCATAAAACCATCCATATTCGATATAATTAATGGGAAAAGAATAAATAGCACACTCAACAATAGTAATATTAACAATACTCAAAACAAAGTGCATAACGGTCCATATAGTAATGTACATAACAGTACGCATAGCAATAATAGCGGTAGTAACAAATACTTGAGCAGTTGTAATAACTTCTGTCTAGATAATAATAATGGAAATAACATTTTTTTTTGTAATAATAATGATAACTTAAAATATGCGAACAATGAAATTCTCGCAGCAAAAAAGAGTAACACATCCTCTATAGCCCGCAAGGGAAAGGGTAAGACCAAGTAGTAGTAGTTAACTACTTTTTGTGTATTTGTGTATATGTGTATATGTGTATTTGTGTATTTGTATGTGTTCTCCCACATCCTTTCCATAATGTTCTTATTTTATATTAATCGTTACAGAGAAGTCCATGTATTCTACCTTATGCAGTTGCCCAAATATTCAGAAGTTTACATATATATGTGTATGTATTTTTTTTATTTTTTTGTTCCTCCTTCATAGCAGTGAAAATTTACCAAGAGGATAGCGATTTTTCTTCATGCGTATGCGGAGGCATGTCAAAAAACATAAGCAGCAAAAATGGCATAGTAAAATGCATAGAGTGCAATAAATTGCAACACGTAAGTTGCTATATGCAAAATACATGCATAAATAAAGACACAAATAACTACAAAATTTTGTGTGTAATATGTCGATTAAAAGATATGGATCCATTTTATCCAATGAAAAAAGTATTATGGATGAAAAGTTTAACAGTCAATTCGGAAAAGTTAGTTATAAATGCTTCCGATATAAAAAATTGGAAGAATGAAAATAAAGAAGTTATCATATTTTGTGTAAATATTGATAAAAAAAATTTAAGCTCAAATATTTCTATAAAACAAGAATGGCCAAAAACATTTGTTTTAAAAATTAATGGGAATATTATCGAAAAAGTTTTTGAACCATCGTGGGAACATAAAAGAAGAGACAGTCCTTTAAAAATTACTCATACATTGAAAGTAGGTCAAAATAATATTGACATCAATATGACAAATTATGAAATTCCTAAATTATTTGTTGTAGCTTTTTTATTATGTAAAATAGAAACAGAACAAAGTATTATTCAAAATGTTATATCAAATAGTTCATTAAACTTTAAAGATTCAAAGGAGCGAATAATTACTATTCTTTCAACTAAACATGACGATGATGAAGTTATGTGCATGGAAGTTAATAGAAGAATTAGCCTGAATTGTCCATTTGCGTTAGATAGAATTGTAATACCTTGTAGAGGTATCAAATGTTGTCATATACAATGTTTTGATTTGAAATCCTTTATTGATGTAACTAAAAAAACGAAAGCTTTTAATAATAGGTGGAAATGCCCTATCTGTTCTTTATATCTACGACCGAAGGATTTAGTAATTGACATGTTTATTACATACATCTTGACTCAAGTACCAGATGATATTAAAGAAGTAGAATTGAGTAAAAGTGGAGAAATAATTTTTAATCAAAAATGTGTAGAAGGAAAGGTCATCAAACAGATTGATGATGCTGACACAGATCATCTGCAAAAGAGCAAGGTGGAAATTAAGACGGAATCTTGCACAGGTAAACTCCAATGTCAGGAATTATCTCCTCGTTGTTACATTAGGTTTATGCGTATATATATATATATATATATATATATATATATATGTGCATATATCTCCATTTTTTCCTGAATTATTACAAACTAGTTACACAAATGCACAACGCCACGTGGGACGCGCATTAATGTAACAATTATGAACCACAAGAAACAATCATCACCCCATCAACACTTCCCATTTCATTGCAGATAACATGAATGAATATCCACGAATCAAGGAAGACTCTTTCAATAGAAACGAAATTATTATAGTAGATTCAGACCCAGAAGATAACAACACGAGTACTGCTTATCAAAATGTCAGCGTGCAAAAGAATTATAACACTGTACAAGGTATTATGCATTAAAATACACACATATATACACATATATATATAGTGCAACTTTATAGAGTATACATAAATGACTTAACCATTTGCTACCCATAGATACAACGCATATATGCATACAAATTAATAAGGAGAAAATTCAATATTAGTGCACATTCATTTTTTTATTTTTTTTCCCCCTCTTTATATTTACCGCAAAATACATTTCATTTAATGGAATTTCTTTTTAGAGTTTTAAAATTTATAAGAGCATTTTCAATAAAAAGACAAAATGTTTTATAAAATATTTATGAAAAATGAGGAAGATTATTCCAACATGTACATGCACCTGAACGAACATATGGGCTTATATTTATATCCCTATCTAAACTTTTATAACTGCACATTTACATATACATTCATCTGCACACGTGTATATACCTGCATGAATACATAGCGTACATATACACACACTTGTTTATGTGTGCTTGCATAAAAATAAGTTGGTGGAGATGAACAAATGGACAGAAACCAGAAAGGGCTAAAAGAATAATGAATATGTGTGCACAAGCATATTATATTGAAAGCATTACTCAATTGAAGAAATATAGAAAGGAAAAAAAAAAAAAAAAAATGAAAATTATTGAATGAATGCACGAACGAATGCACAAAATAATAAAGAGAATTTACAACAATGGAAAAAAAAAAAAGAAAACCTAACTACCTACACATTTCTTTTGCTAGAAATATAATTTTTTATCTGATATTGTACAATAAAAAGAAGCCAAGAAAAGGAAATAGTCATAAAGCATTTGCCTATCAATTTTCTTTAATTTACGTGTATAGTTTTTTTTTTTTTTTTTTTTTTTTTTTTTTTCAATGAATAATAATTGTATATATTAAAAATGGTTGAATTCTTGGTTATGTATGTATACAAATGCCCACATTTGTGCATTAATACACCTTCTCCATAATCCGCTTTATGCGTATGATTTATATTCATGTGGTTGTATATGTATTCATGCATATTAGCCGAGTTACAAATATATTTAATATAAATTGCGTTTCTTCTTTTTTTTTTTTTTTTTTTTTTTTTTTTTTTTTTGTATATTTTGCAAAAAATTCTCTAGATCAACAAGAAGTTATATGCATCTCAGATAGTGAAGATGAAGATAATTTTAACTGCACAGCATATAATAGCGATAAGAAAACAAAAGAGAAAGGCGCCCTTTTAATTGAAATGAAAAAATTTGAAAGTAACAAAAGCATAAATGATTTTTTTATCCGAAATATGAAAAACTTAGAAAAGAGGAGGAATCTAGTGCCCAATTCACGCATGTTATTTAATGATATGGTTTTGGATGTTCTAAATGATATTAACAATATTCGTGTTAATGAGAATATATCAACTTGTAATATACAAAATTTTGATACCATACAAAAAGAAAGAATTGCAAAATTTAATAGAAATTTTAACGATATTGCAAATAATCCCCTTTTAAGTTATTATAATAAAGCGAATATATTATCAAAGGATTTATATTTCCTCAATACTAGTTTAGATTCCTTGAACATGGATCCAATTAATAACATCATTAGCTATACAGATTCTGTTGATCGTGTTGATTGTCCAGATCATGGTGATAAAAATAATTTACAAGCATCAGAATTCTCCACAAATGATATAAAGGCCGATACATGTGAGAAGAAAGTAAATAATCGTGATGGCAATGATAACAAGGGGGAGGACAATGTAGACCATGCGAATGAGAAGGATGATCAAACGTGTGCAAAGGAAGACCATATAGATGGAAAGGAAGAGAATCAGATCAATGGTGAAAATCATCAAAGGATTGGCAAAGGTGACCAAATAAATGTCATAGATGACCAGCTAATTTGCAGAAATGGCAAAATGGATAACAAGAACCATGAAGCGAGTGACAATATCGGTAGTGATAACTTCATTGGCCTGGATTCACTACTACCATATGATATTCAAAAAATAAACGAAACAGACGTTTTAAATAAAACGAATCAGAATTATGTCATACAGCACAATAAAGAAGAGCAAATTCCTTCCATGAAAGAGAATGAAAGTTCTGATGAGAACAAAAGTAATTTTCATTTGAAAGTTGAAGAAAATATATCCCTTATTGATAAGGATGTGTTGGTAAATAACGAATTACCTAGGTGTAACGATTTTGATGCTTCAAGGGAACTGTATAGCGAATTAAAGAATCCGCTTCAAGAACAAAATATCCCTCCATGTAGTCTGAACAACTCATTCATCCATGATACGCAAAATAGAAGCAAAAAAAAAAAAAAAAGGAAAAAAAGTAATTCACCAGAACATTTAAGAAAATATGATAGCATAAATAGCAATTTTAACCTTTCTGTAACCAATTACAAAAACAAACGTGACAGAGCCAAACAGTTAAAATATTATAATAATAAGCAACAAAATTTTAATAGTATCCATATTATGAACAAAGCAGATGATTTTATAAACAGAGGGAGACACGTAAAAAAAATTAATAAAAAAAATGATAATTTCAAGAACAAAAAAAAAAAAAAAAAAAAGAAAAAAAAAAAGAAACCAGCATTAGGAATTTATAACGAATACAGGGATGATTAACGTCTGTTTTAAGGTGAACAACCGAAACATAATTAAGAACTAGTATTAAAATATTCAATGGCAATAAATGGAGTATAAAATATTCATCGATTAAGTGTATATATATATCAGTGTACATGGTTACTTAAATAATTAATGATTATAATGCAGAGGAGTACTCAATTTAAGACCTCATTTAAATATACCAAATTGTACATGTCACCAAAAGTATACACGTAGCCATACCGTTAAGTGTATATTTCAAGAGGGTTTTTCCCGTGCAAAAGAAAAAAAAAAAAAGAAAAAAAAGTACCAATTAGAAAGTCTAACTTCCAATTGTGTACGAATAAAGTATATGTACTTGCGTATTTGTGGACATGTGCGTATTACATATATATATATATATATATATATATATATATATATATATGTAATATACATGCACGTTTTTTTTTTTTGGTTACTAAAAACTGGAAAATGAAAAAACTGTCCCAATGTTTAATTCAGCAGCGTGAATAAAAAACATTCATTTTTTTCCCGCGCTCTGGAAAGTTGTGTTTTGTCAAGTTTTATCTTTTATTTGATTTATTTTTTTAATAGAAAAATCCTCGCTTCACTAAATGTGTACATGCATATATTTGCCTGTATATATGCAAACAAATATACATACAGTACACCCGTTACACATGCATACATAGGCGGGATACATCAAAAATTTGTAAGCAGATAAATGAAAACACCACGAAATCATGTTTCTCCATTATCTGCATATCTGCAAATGTTTTTACTTACACCAGAATGTTTTAAGAATCCGTCTCTGTGCTTTTTTAAAAACATAATTAAATTTTTTCATTTTTATTTTAACGCATTTTTTTCTTTTTCTCTTTTTTTTTTTTTTTGTTATTTTTACATATATGATTATACTTTTTAAAAAAAAATTTGAATATTGTTAATACATACTCTATTTTAGATGATGTTTATATATATATGTACATGTGTTTATCAACACACATGCACATCAAACATTCAGCTGACCAATAGAAAATAAAACAGCATAGTTGAATATCTTTCTACACCCCAATTTATAAAAATAAATATTTTTCTTCCGCAAGCATATTTTACCTTCTTACATTTTTACTATTGATAAAGTTTTTTTTTTTTTTTTTTTTTTTTTTTTTTTAAACTGGCACCCCAGTTACATATATAACTTTAAGTGTTTTCGTGCTTTAAATGCTTTTATATGAAAAGTAAGTTACTATTAAAATTAGTATTTTTCTTTTCATCCATTATATATGATATGGAATTACCATACTTGTAATGTCTTTTGCACCCTTAATATATACAGGGTTTTCTCTTCGTAAGCCTTTTAAAATGGAACTGCGAATAAGCAAAGGGATTTGTGTTTCAAAGATTCTAATAAAAAAATTAGTTCTAGAATTTTTTTTTTTAAAAAAGAAATACATGTTTTTCAGTTATCATTGAAACCATTTGTTACATAGGATGCGTTCAGAGGAGTATTCTATACAATTTTATATTTCTTACACATGCTCATAATACATATGTGATTGTATACTGCCTATTTCATGAAAGCATAAACAGGAGCATAACTTCTCCATTTAACGTTTTTTTTAAGATTCTATTTATATTTTAAGGAAGAATTCTCTACGATTTGTAAAACTCTCTTTCAAAAAAAAGAGAGTACTATTTTTTTTTTTTTTTTTTTTTTTTTTAACGTTTTATAACACCGTTCGTCTATTTCAGATTATTTATTTTTTCTAATGGGACATGGTATTTTTTATTCTTATTACAGACACAAAGCAGCACAAAAAAGAAAGGAAGATATTTTATAACTGCATAATAGATAAGCATGCTCATTAAAAGAAACTAAAATGAAAAAAAAAAAAAAAACAGAACAAAAGTATTTTCACCAATACTGCATATATGTACTAGTGAAGAAATGTAACCCTTTTTTTATACCATCTGTGAAAAATATAAAATATATTTTCAGCTCCTTTATTTTTTTTTTTCTTAATGGAAATATACTGTACTGTGCATGTTCATTTGTCCAAGCAATTCAATAAAATTTTTTTTTTTTTTTCCCTTCGCAGTTTTAATAACATTTCATAGTCTATCACCTTAGGGTCATAATCTTCCTCATAATTTTTGTCTTCTATAACATACAACTTAACATCTTTGTCACTTATGTATATGGTTTTATAATACCAAAAGTTGAGTTTCCTGATGAAAAAATAATATGGAAAAGTTCAGTACGAAATTTTTCTTAACTGTGTTTCGTTAGGAAATTTGTCAAAAAATACACCTTACATGAATTGGTACGAACAAAAGATTACGGTATTTATCGAAGTGATTTTCAAAAATTTTTCGAGTACATATATTTATACGTAATTAGTGTGACGCACACATGAATGTAAATCACAAAAGGGAAGACAAAACCATATCTGATGAACACTCATCATTGATAAGGTTTATACATATCAGTTGTCAAAACGAAGTTATACTTCAAATACAATACAGAAAACTGAACTTACGCCTGTGGCTCGTGATTAAGGAAGAAATTTTTGAACTGTTCAGAGCAGATAATTTCTCCAGGAATTCCATTAGACTCTACCTTGTTAGCTATTAGTACATCTAATCCCCACATATCATATCTGATTCTAACCGAGCCAATGATCCCACCGACACAGGAACCGTAGTGCAGCCCAATCCGCATACTGAAATCATGTTTATTAAACTGAATTTTGATTGTATTAATATTATGAAGAATAAGCTTAGCTAATTTAAAAATGTTAAGTATGCCGTCCACAACTTCACTTTGATCAGTTACAGAAGAGTTGGGTTGGCTAGTAGCGACATAGGCATCCCCAATGGTAAAAAGTTTGTATAGTCCCAATTTGATTGTATCCTTGTCTATTTTTGATATCAATTTTTGTAATAATTTTAGAACATCTTTAGGAGCAACTGTTTTACTCCATCTTGTAAAACCTACGATGTCAGCAAATAAAAATGCAATTTTTTCATGATTATATGTTAACTGCAAATTATCATTTTGATATTCTTCCAAAACCTGTCTTGGTAATATTCTTGTTAGAAAATCATGTGATGTTTTCTCCATTCGATTTCTTTTTCTCTTAACTACAAATTGGGTTCTATCTAGATATTCTGAATACCAAAAATATAAGATGTTAATAAAAAGAATTAAAAGAATACTACAACATATTCTAATTTCACATATATGTATTTTGAACAGTTTAAAAAAGGAATAAATAAGGAAAACAAAAAAAAAGATAAAAAAGAAAAATTTATGCTTAAATAACATATTTTTAATAAATATCAACTGCATGCAAATAATCAATTCAGTTGCGTCTTTCATAAAAAATAATGATCTATCACTAGAATTCCCAACAAGATTGCTATAATGTATGCATGATAAATCAATAATTATAATACACCAAGATGATAAGAATATATTTAAAATAAAAATTGTCCACATCATTTTACTTGAATTATTTTTATATTCCTTCAATTTCACTTTTAATAAGAGCCATATAAATGTTATTATGAATAAATATATACATCTTATAAGCCAAATAATTACAATGAAATCATTAGTCTTTAACTTATGATCATAGTAGGATAATTCTATCACGTTACATAAACTTAAAATCATTTCTGAAATGATAAATATAATAATTAACTTTTTTGTTAAGTCAATGTTTATTATTTCTCTGTAGTATCCTCTCGTATATTCTTCTTCTAGTTCTTCATCATTAAATTTATAGTAGAATCTATTAAAATTGCTTACACTTTTTTTATTTAATTGTAATGTAGATGTCAACTTTTTTAAAAGCTTATTTTTATTATAGTTATCGAATTTATTTGCAAAATCTAAATTTTTATTACTAACAGTTGTACATGTTTTAATAAGTTCTTCACTTTTTTGTTGAGTACTAATTAGTGGTGATTTTGTGTTCTCAAGTTTATGCTTCATTGATTGTGATTTGTCATTTATTTCCATACTTTTAAAATAACTTTTAAATATATGATTAATTTTTGTAAAAAAACTTTTCTTTTTTTTAAGTGATGGGATATATGTGAAGAAATGACCCTTCTTTCCATCAACAATCTGTCCACTATTTGTTTCGTTCGACTTTAAAGCACAGGAACTGTTTCTTCGAAAATCTTGGGAGCTCATGCTTTTTTCATCTTTCAAACTATAAAAACTTATTTTTTTTTGAATTCTATTTTTTTCATTCATTTTGACCTTTTCATTTTTTAGACTTCCCTCAGTTTGGTCATGCCTACTTGGAACTCCATCTTGCCTATCACCAATAGACATTCTGCGATATTTATCCTCCTCTTCGCCGAAATTTACTCCTTTCTTTTTAAGAAAATCGTTTTCACTAAATTTCGTTGAGTACATCTCCCTTTCTGCACATTCATTCGTGGTTGTTTTGATTTCGCCTGGACTTTTTTTGTTTTTTCGGTTTTCTTCTCTGTTTTTTTGGCTTTCTTCTCTGTTTTTTTGGCTTTCTTCTCTATCTTTTTGGCTTTCTTCTCTGTCTTTTTGGCTTTCTTTTTTGTTTTTTTTTTTCTTTTCATGTGCTGATATATCACTGCCCACATAGAATCCGTGCAGCACACCTTCTCCAAAAAATCTTTTCCTTTTTGTTTCCTCCTCTTCATTTTCATTAATGTCACCACTGTGAGATGTTGTAAATGACCTGTAACTCCGGATGTAACTCGTTTTACCGGTCCTACATTCGACATATTCGTTATAACTGCTTTGTGAATTTTCCTCCACATGTACATTTTCCATTTTGTTTACATCCTCTTCATTTCCTTCTATAAACAAATGATTACAAAAATTTGTACGTAAAGAAGGGTTATATCGTTTCAAATAGAGATTATTGTATTCACGTTCCTCTGTCAGGTTTTCCCTCATGTAGCTCTCCTTGGAATAAGAGTAACATGGTCTTCCACCTTCACAAAAACTGCTGTTACTATTTTGTGCTGATGCGTGTTCCTCCTTTCTTTCTGCTTGATGCTTTGAATGATGAAAAAAATGTATATGCCCCCCAACATTTGAACTCCTATTTTGTTCATCATTATTTGAGAAATTTCCATTTTCGTAAAAATTTTTTTTTTTTTTTTCCTGCCTTTTTATTTTTGTTTTTATATTTCTAGGTGGGTAGAACATGTTCCTTGGTATGTGTTGAATATCCATTTTGAGTAAATTTCTCTTTTTTTTATATATTTTGGTGAATAGATCATCAAATTTTATGAATTTTTTGTTTTTCATTAATTTTTCTTCATAAAAATCCGATTCCATGGAGCATTCATAGTTAGAGGTAAAACTTCCATTTACAAAATTGTAAGACACTCCTTCTTCCTCATGTATGTGTCTACGCTTATTTTCCTTCTCTTTTTCTTTTTTGGATCTTTTATACTCATTAGAGTTTTTCAGAATGTTAGAAATGTGAAAATTAGGCGAATAAAATTTCCCTTGATAATTCTTTCTCTCTTTAATGTAACTTTTTATGAGATTATCTGGCGTATCAAATGGATGCATGAAATCTGAGGAGCACTCCGTTACATAGGCTTTACTTTTTCTTTTCTCTTTTTTTTCCCTTTTTTTTACCCCTTTTCTCTCCCTTCTCTTTCTCATTTTACCTATCAGATTCATATCTTGCACATAGGGCGATGTAAAAAAATCACTCGACTCATTTTTTCCCTCAACCATTTCGTTTCTTAAACTTACTGGTGATTCCAAGTCATATGATTCCTTTCTTCTCACATTATGTGCTAATTTGGACTTTCCAAAACTGAGATATTTCGATGTCCTATGATTAAAAATTCTCGAATATGTAAGGAAACTACTACTTCTCATGATATCACTGAGATCATCTCTTTTGTTAAAATAGTGCAAGTGGTCCTTACTATGATGCTCACCTTCCCTTTGATACATATCCAAAACGTCTTCAATTAATTTGCTATCTGCATTTATTTTTTCCGATCTCTTTCTTTGCTTCTGTTCAGCCTGCCTCTTCCTTTGCTCGTCCTGCCTCTTCCTTTGCTCGTCCTGCCTCTTCCTTTGCTTGTCCTGCCTCTTCCTTTGCTTGTCCTGCCTCTTCCTTTGCTCGTACTGCCTCCTCTTCCTTTTTGTGCATGTCTTAGGGGTTATATCATCCTTCGTAACTTCAGCTACCATTTCATTCTCTGACACGAGGCTATCTTTTACACCCCCTTTGATGTGTTCCACATTGTCATTTTTTACATTCTCTTCTATCTCTCCCATGTGATCAAATTTTATCTCCTCTTCTATCCCTCCCATGGGAGCACATTTTACCACATCTAGATCTTCACTCCCTTTGCTTTCGTCGACTCTTCCAAACAGTGTGGAACTGGATGGGTCCCCATTCGAACGTTCCTCGATTTTCTTAGAATTGTCTAAAATGTCTACAAGCAAATAAGTCTTCATTTCCCCCTTTCCCTTGATAAAAATTTTTCTCTCTTTCCATACTAATGTTGTATCATCCTCTAAATATTTATAGGTGTCATAAGAGACATGAATATGATCTTTTACTGCAGTAGATTTCATTCTAGATGCTGTATTAACTGTATCTCCAAAAAGTGAATATTGTGGCTTAACTGATCCAATAACACCACTGATGGCCTTTCCTGTGTGTATTCCTATTCTTAGGCTGATATTTTTATGCATGTGTTTGTCATACACAAGTTCATCTCCGCCGTTGCTACAAAATGAGGAATTATTCTTACGATCACTATCCCCTTGGGCTATGTCCTGTCCATTTCTACTGCCACTTAGGGCATCTTTCTTCCAAGCTAAAACTTTATAAGAAATATAATACTTAGCACTTAACTGTGCTATTGCCAACTTGATTGCACACCTGGTGTCATATTTAATTTTGTGTATGCAATCATTTTGCTTTTCACTAAGACCTGAAGCAGCCAAGTAGGATTCAAAAACAGTTTCTATCTTGATACAATTGAAATATTTTATACATTTATCAAAATATAAATATAAATTGTCCAATGTTTCTACAAGTGCATGTGGTTGTAATGTTGAAACCATACTTTGAAAATCATCAATATCACAAAAAATTACTGATATTATACCCCTATCTTCACCTGATACATTTTTTCCCACCATTATTCCATCTGCTTTTGGATCACTTATGAGTAAATATTCTACTAAAAAACTGGGTAACATTGTATGCAATATTTCAATCTGTTTTCCTAAATTCACTTTCTGTTTATACCTAAATAAAAATTTCTTCTTTAAATAATAAATTTCATAATATTTCATAGATAAGCAAATAAACGTAAAACTTAATATGCATATAAGAAAAGTTATTGTTTGTTGTTTACATAGACATGATATATTGACTTGATCCAAATAGTGCAAACTCAGATAAGGGTTTTCACAAAATTTTGTGCACATGGACCCCCAGCTTTTGTTCTTATTATAGTACACCCAGAAAGTTAAGACTAATACAATGGTGCAAATTATTAACCCTTCTAATATTTTAAATGATAGAAAAAATATATAAGAAACTGTAAAAGAATAAGCTATCAACATGTTGATAACATCATTACTTATATTGTCATACAGTTCAAGCATAAATCCACATATTAGTACCAATTTTCCAATACAAAAAAAGAGAGTCGAATTTGATTTATTTCTTACCCTTATGTAAAATAAACAGACTGTTGTTATTAAGTAATATGCGACTAAAAAGTATGTTAAGACATTTAGAGAAAAATTTTCTTCATGTTTTACTTGTCTAGAAACAATTGCTTGTGCTAACAATATAACAAAAAAAATAAAAAACAAAATAACTCCTATAATCCTCAATTTTAGTTTGTTCCTCTTTTCATATGTTTTATATTCCAAGTTTAATTGTTGATTTCGGTACTTTATATTGATATCTAGAACTTTTCTAAATGTCTCATAAATAAACTTTGTCTTTTTAGATCTATTATAGTATGTGTTGTCGTCTTTTATCCTATACCTCATTGGCATAGGAATTAATTTTCGCAACTTTTTACTTTCATCAAAATGGAGGGATCCTTTTGTCTGCTCCTTCACCTCCCAATTTTCCACATCGTTTGTTTTACCCTTTTTTCTTTCTTCTGTCTGTACTTTATTGTCCTTTTTATGCTCCCTTTTCAGTAGCTTTTCCCGGAAGTGATCAGATATATCGGGGTAAATTCTGAAAATGTGTAAGTTTAAGTTTAAGTGTACGCGTAGGTGTATCTGTGTGTATGCGTGTTGATTGGATACTATTCAAAGAAATTAAGAAAGGGAACAATAAGGATTAGCTAATTCATGGAGTGATCCCAAATGTTTCATTTTTTCACACTTTTAAAAACATGATTTCGCACAATTGAGATAATACATTCCAAAAAAAAACAAAAAAAGAGAAAAGGTAAAATAAAGAGGAATATATTTCCTATGGGTAGTATACACCAATTTAAAAAAAAAAAAAAAGACTTACTTGTTATTCACAAATTTTACTGCCTTGTCAATAAAATAGTTAATGTACAATATTGGGAAAAGTGACAACCAAAAATACACATCTTCATTATGAAAAAGGCTTAATTCGCATTTCCCTATTTTCAAACAATCAATTAGGGTATACACGTTTACATATACAAATAAAAGGAAAATTATCATGATTGCTGATACAAAAAAATATAAGTGCCATGTTTTTGAAAGCATAAGAATTTTCTCCGATGTTATAAAAAAATTCAGAATGAATATGTGGAAGGTAAATGTTCTATGGGTTATCAAATGGAAAACGTGAATCCGTAGGATATAGTACGAGATAAATGAAATCAAAATAGCCTCCAGAATTGTTAAAAGAATAATAGTGTTGTTTAAATAATATTTCCTTCTTGCCTGATAAAAAAAGGGAATTGGGGTTAGGAGTTCAGGACAAAAGACAAAAGAATGAGTATTTCCTTATCCTAGCTCAGAAAGAAAACAAAAAATTATTTGCATAAAGAGGCATAAATGCATAAAAATTGTGTAAACAATATTACATCTATGTATTGTTCTAATCCTACCAGCTGATAAATGTACGGAACTTTCCTTATAAAATTATATGGTAAATCTATTTCATATGTTGAAAAAGCTATAATCAATAAATAATGAAAAATGGCAAAAGTTGTTTGAGAATACAAAATGGAAGAAATGGATGATCCAGAAAAAAAATTGTCGAAATTGTGAAAAAAGTAAAGGGAGACTATTGTGATCTTTAGGTATATTATCCAAAGGAATGATCGACTATAAGGGGGGAAGGAGAAAAAGGGATGAGGTAATTTGTAAGTTGTTGGAAAGGACAAAATGGGTTAAAAAAAAAGAAAAAAAAAAGAATAAAGAATAAAGCAAAATAGGAGAAGCAGAAAGGGGGAAAACTCAAAAGGTACAGTTAAAAATAAATTTAGTCCCTCTTAAGATTACACTAAAAGACATGACCCTACACTGTATGAACAGTTCCAAGGTCATATTATCTTCTGCTTATCATGCTCACACTTGAAGAGGAAAATGAATTGTTTTAGACATTGTTTTGTTGATACCTCATAACTATACATGAAGTTTCATATATTCCCACAACCCGTTTATTTATTATCATTTTAATTTTTTTTTTTTTTTTTTTTCTTCCCCTTTTAGACTTATGAAGCACTTTCCATATTATATTACCTGAGGGAAATTTTGTTTATCCGTCCCAATATGAGCAAATCGCTGATGTACCTAAACTCTTGCAATATGTAATCCGATATGCTATAAAGGACATTAACTTGTTCATTCAAATTTAAACACACACTTATTGTGGTGTTGTTCAGTAAATATGCATCGTTTAACGTAGAGCCAACACCTAATATTGTCAATCTGGGGGTAGTTAGGGAAAGAACTTTTTTTATAATTTTCCCCTTCGTTTCATTGTCCATCTTGCAAAATAGTACAACTGTAGCTCTCATGGCCATACATAAAAACATTTTCTGCAGTTAGGAGGTGTGGTAAACATGGATTATTTTTATCATATTTGACACGTGCAAATGGAGGTAACTAAAATAAAATTTAGTGTATGTCAGACAAGAAGCCCAAAGTTAGGCAATCAATCAAAATAAAAGGAACAAAAAAAACGAACAAACCAAAAAAACAAAAAAAACAAACAAAACAAACAAAATAAAAGGAACAAAAAATATATTACAAACAGGTTGCACGGAAAAGGAGTAGAATAAACCAATGTACAGAATATGTAACGACAAACTTACCATGGCCTGTGCATTTTTCATTATATTTTTTACACTATTGTCGTTTATTCCAAGGGCATAGGATGTAGAGTTGAGCTTGTCCAAGGAAAGAGTAAAATTATTGAAAAGTGCATCGGCCATATTTTCCATACTTTCTGAATCATCGGTATTAAAAAAATTGATTAGAAAAAAGTTAGAATTGGATGTAATTAAATTACATTCTAATGCTGTTAAGTAGGTATCCTTAGAGTATTCATTTGTAAATATCCATGATCTAATATCAAATTTGTCTAGGTCGCGAAAAGTTTCTTTTACTCCATCTTTTAAATCATTTTTCAATCCTATTATTCCTACTACTTCCAAATCGTTTAATAAAAATATTTTCAATAAATCATACAACATGAAAGATAACTTGTTGTTATTGCTATTCTTGATATCTTTTAGAAAAAGATATTTTCCAATATCTTCATTTTTTATTACTTTTTTACAAATTAATATAACTTTTAAGTAATTCATTGTATATAGCTTTATAATTTTTTTAATTTTTTTTATATTATTTTTTTCTATAGACAAATAGGGAAGAATGTTAAAATCGTACCCACGAACATATAATATTCCGTGATTTAATTCTTTTACATGTTTTAAAATGCACATGGAAAATTTATTACTTTTTAAAAAGTCATGAAAACAAATCAAATAATATTCTTTACATTCATTTTTTAAATTATAAAAAAATAATCTATTCTTATAACAGTACACATGATATCCTACATTCTTTACAATGTTATATAAACATGTATCTTCGTGTTCAATTGTATGAAAATGTTCTTCATCAGATTTTTCCCCGTATTTATTATATTCATCATTTCCAATTTCATGATTATTCTCTTTTTCATATCTCGCATATGCATCATTATAACATTCACTTTTATATTCCTTTATTTCCCTATCCAAACATTTTTCATTGTATATAATTATCCTGTTACACCCACATATTCCCAAAATGAATTGTTCTATTCTGTTAGACTGCTCCGTGATTTCTTGAGCATCTTCGATTATTTCTTTACAGTTATAGCTGTTTTCGAAATTTTCATAAAATTCTAAACTCAGCGGGGAGAGATAGAAAAAAAAAAAAAAAAAAAAAAAAAAACGCAGAAAAGTATTTCCAAAGGAGCCTTTTTTCTTACCCCGCTTTCCACGTCACGCCAACAGAACTAAGACAACACATGGTAGCATAATGGAGGGGGGGATACCATGCACATAAGAGTAAACATAAAAAAATATATACATATATGTGCCTGAATACATGTACACATGAACTGCAAAACATGCTGCTCTTTTTTCAGATTCATACGTTTGTATCCTCCACTTAACTTGGATTTTACAAAAGGCGTAAGCTTGACATTCTTATTCAAAATTTCTTTTTTCAAATAATTTCTATATCTCTCCTTCAGCATCTTCGACAAATCATCCACAAAGGGGTCGTAAATAGATGTGATACGACTCTCAAATATTCTTAAGAACTGTTCTAAGTCTCTTGACTTGAAGAGTAAGTTCTCTGGGTCCTTAAAAATTCTTTCGTCTAGGTTTAAAAGTTCTGCTACATTTTTTCTAAAATACAGGTGCGAAAAGGAAGGTATAACGCATAGAAAAGTGAAAAAACTCAAAGTAGAAAATTAGAAAAATAATGTTTTAGATCAGTACATATTTAGAATAGTTCATGTGGTGGGTGAAACTGCAATTTATTCTTCACATTTTTGCCCTAATCATTGAAGCAAACTGCTCTACCTCCTTTTTTTTTCTCCCCTTTTTTTTCACTCCTTTTTGCATATCTCATGTTATGCACCTGCCCCTCCCCCCTCTTCCTATACTCCATATTTACACATCTTCACTCAGAAGCTCTCTTCTCTTCACCTTTCACCGTCCAATATGTTCAGAGTGGGTAAATGAAAATCTTTATGAGAATAGACAAAATCACCCTTCGCGTATATAATATTGTTCACAGTGCATGACACAAATATTTCTTTTTTTTTTACAAGAATGCCACTTCTAGCTGTTGCCAGCAGATCGACAGTCCCTAGTGCATCGTTTTTATTTTTATTAAAAACTTTAGGTTTTTCACTGTGTGGTCCTTCTTTCATTCGGAGGTCATTTTCTGTGAATGAAGGACATCAATGGAAGTGTGAATTAAAATTTTGTGTTTTCCATGTAATCGCTTAGAGCATATTTTTAGTGAAGCACATCGAAACAATTCTGTGCCTAAACTCACATCATTTTTATTGTCATTTTGTCAGTCTTTGTTCCTATCATTTTGCATATTATTTTGTTTGTCATTTTGTTTATCATTTTTGATCTACCTATTTTCAAACTTTGGATGATGTATATTAAGCTCTTCTCCGAGTAAATCATAATAGGCAAAACTAAAATATATAGTCCAATAAAATCTTCTAGAACTGTTAAAAAGTTATCTTTTGTCTTCTGATGAGACCCTTGCGTTCGATAATATATCAGCTTGATAATAGTGCTTAACAGTACAAAAAAGAAATACATAAAAATTAAATAGTATACTACATTGTTCATTTTTATGCAGAATGTTCTATTCTCTTCAATTTTTTGTGGAATATTTAAATTTTTTTTTGTGTCAGCTCCCGTGTATACAACTACTGCATCTATGTACTCTGCCCCCTTAAGGATAGAAGCTTATAGAGATGAAAAAACAAAAGTGATATTGATAGAAATGGGGGGGGGGGGGAGGAAATAATAATGATTTATGTCTACATTTTAGTTATCAAAGTGTATTTAACATTTGATGGGGAAGAACCAGCGTGAAGTGTCTCTCAATTTTTTTTTTTTTCTGGTTCATGTTTTTTCTATTTTTGTCCATCTTCATTGGCGTTTCCCTTTGATTATTTCTCATGTTTTGATTTTTCCTTTTTTTTTTTTTTTTTTTTTTTTTTCTTTTTACATTGTAAAGCAAAGTTCTCATAACTTAGCATTAGAGATCTTGGATGTTTATCCAACTTAAAATTCCCCTGAAAACAGAACATATTCTTATTAGGCAGTTCACATCTAATGAATCCGTTAATTTCTGACAGCATTTTTAAGTAGTCCCTGTCAACTAAAAGGAGAAAAAAGGGGATTAGGAAAAATCCCTTATTAAGACTATACTTAGGGGGAGTTCACACGTAAGTGGCCACTCGTGTGCGTAATCGTAAGCGTGCACACAATTGTTGCACGTGCTTATAATCGCAAGTGTGCACATATGAAATTGTGAACATTTCACAAACGCGTGATACACATAAGGTGTTGAAAAAAAGTATGCATTCATACTTTTGTACTTATCTAATGGATACTTTATACTCCTTCTAAATAACCCATCAATTTTAAAAGAGTCGACCATGGCATTTGAATTATTTTTAACATAAAGGATAACGACATCCGCTGGGAATTCGTCACCTTGAAATATGCGAATTATGTTTCCTACTTTTATATCTTTCGTCGTAACCTGAAAGGGGAATATTTTACGTTATATATAATTTTACATATACATGAAAGGGAGTTATGTATATGGAAAAGATCTCTGCATTTCGTGATACTCTCACCCCCTCTACCTCCTTATACTTTACATCCTATTTTTTCCCCTCATCATATAACTTGTTTAATTACACTTTTTGCCAATAGTCACATGTCTCTATTTTGTGTAACTACCTTTTCAAAGTGAGACATTTTAGGAACAATCCTCAGATAACATTGCGAATTCGCATCTTTTATATCCTTCAGCTGTTTTAGCTCATAAAGAGTTTCTATGACTACTAAAATGGCAATGTTCAAAAATAATGAAATAGCCGTATCTATAAAAATATACTTTTTTGTTATCCCTTGTCCAAGTTCTGAAAATATATAGATGATCAGAAACAACGTATACACAATAACAGCATCGATTGAGACAAGCCTTCTAATAAAGTTATATAACTGAAAATGGGAATAGAATGAAAAGAAAAAAAAAAAAAAAAAATCACTATTACTAGGCAATATTTTTAAATTTACAATGTTTCATGTAGAAACAAAAAATAGCACATATGCACATGTGCATATATTTAATACGAGTAATATAGGCTTAAAAAAAAAAAAAAAAAAAAAGTAAAAATCTCACAGAGAAATTATATATTCTAAAATAGTTTCTACAGAATTTTTGCAAGTCATCTTCTGATGTTGGGTTGATAACAACTTTTCTGTAAATTTTATTTCCTGTACCTAGATATTTTCTATTTCCGTCTAAATGCTAAGCACTCGACGGTGAAAGAAAGGACATGTACATATTGAGTGAGGTTAAAAATGAGAATATCATGTATATGGAATATTTCTTTATTACTGCATTTTTTAATTAAATGTGTCTTTTCTTTACCCATTTTTTTATTCTTTTTTACTCTAATTTTTCCTTCTCACCATTAGCGTTAAAGCTTCAGTTTTCATCCTATTTGTGCTCTTCATTTTTAAACTTTTAAACACAAGAAAAAAAAAAAACAATTAGAATATAACATTAGCAGTTTTTTTTTTTTTTTTTTTTATCACACGGACATATCGAAAAATATCAAGTAAAAAAAAAAATATCCCATGTATTTTCTATTTCGTCTGTGTGTATTTTTCTTAAATGCATAAAACTGGGGTTGACAATTTAAATGAGTAAAATGACCACTTTCTTATCACTTGCGTTAAGTTCCTATACTTTTTGTTTTTACATTTACTACGAATTATTTGCAAATTTTATTATTTATTTAATTTTTTTTTTTTTTTTTTTTTGTATACATTTGATGAAAGAAATGCAAAAAACAGGTTATCAAAATGTGTAACTTGGTTCATTCTTTTTTACTCGTCTACATGAGCATATGTGAGTATACATACATGTAGGAACAATATTCTCCCTCACAACACCCCTTGGTTAGTCCTCATTATCATCATTTAATATTTTTGATTAGTTTATTATTTTTTTTTTATTTTAATCACCCCGTACGCATGTGTATACATACCAAATTGGTAAAAGTAAATCCGTCAGGAGGGGATACAAAAAACTGTTTTTTTTTTTTTTTTTTTTTTTTTATAGACCATATATGTATTGTTGAAAAGAATTAAATGTTCTTGTAAAAAAAAAAAAAAAAAAAAAAACGCTGTCCTAAAATAAAATTAATGCAGTTCATACAAATTTAAAAATATTAAGAATTGTAAAGTAATAAATTTTGTTCCTAAATTGCGTAGAGCTTTATATCGTTCCCTATTTTTGTTATGTATGGTGAAAAAGTTTTATTTTAATCAGCATTGAAATTTACAATTAAGTGATGGAAGAGTGAAATACATTTGATCAAATAACACGTTGAAGTAAACAAATGTTTGTGTGGCGCCTTTTTTGTGGTAAGTCAGAAAAAACATTGCGAGTGTGTAGAAAAAAAAAAAAAAAAAAAAAAAAAAAAAAGAGCCAAAGCTCCCCTACCACCAACATTTATATGGGTAGTAATAATCAATTTACATTTCCAGAAAATTGACAAAAACGAACAAATCACATAAGTGCATCACTTTTTTTAAAATATCACTGCATGCACTTGTCCCTTTATCCACAACTTGAGCTCAGCAAATTAAAAAATTATTTTAAAGAATTAATACCTTCTCACCTACTTGCTTTTAATTAAAAATATGTTTTATTTAAAAAAAAAATATATATATATATCTTCTCCTTTATATATATTCTTAAAGGGTAATAAAATTTATATACAAAAAGAGGTTAAGTGTAACAAATTTGGCTTGAATACATTTTAACACATTTTGAATAACAAAAAAAAAAATTACGTTTTTACATATATGTAAACGTATTCATGTGATAAAACCTATGCACTTATTAAACAATACTTCTACCCCGCGAAATTAGACATGGTGTATGTTAAGCTGTCACACTAGAAATTTGAACAAAAAAAAAAAAAAAAAAAAAAAAAAAAAGCTATTCTCCATGTAACTCTTTTAATTTACACATTTTCCCTGAATAAAATCCAGAAAAATACCATGACATAAGATACTTCAGCAGTTCTTGTAAATCTTTGTTTTTATATATTTTGTCCTCATTAGTAGAATTTACAACATTTAATTTTTTCGTAATAAAGTTATCAAAATTGTTATTTATGAAACTATTTTCTTTTTTAAATGTATCTTCTTCTATGCACAGAAGTTGAGATTCTAAAAAAATATTTAACGTATCTTCACTGTTTTTTTTTTTTTTATGTTTTATATATACATCGCTTATTTCTTTATTGTATTTCTGAAAGAAATGATTAAACGGTATTGGGGGTGGCTCAAGGAGGCTTCTAATTGCTTCACTCTTCAGGTTAATGTTGTTTATGATTAGGTGTTTATTCTCGCATTCATTCGTGTATTCATTTGCATATTCGCCCACATCGGCATATTTGCGTCTTACGAACTCATCGTTGGAACTGCATGCAAAATCCTCCTTCTCAAAATCAAAGTTCATCTGATCAACATCAATATAACGCCTTTTTGTTTTATTCCTCTTCTTTTCATTTACTCCACATGTACCAAATGTATTGGGAACCTTGATGTGTTCATTTGCACTTGTCTCCAAATTATGAATTTCTCTATTGTTATTCAAAATGTTTTCACAATAATTATTCACGTCCTTGTTATTACCTCCAGTGCTATTCCTCGATAATATTGTGAATTCCATGTCATCTTCAGATCTGTATTTGTCACCATACTTTTCCTCGGGGGAAATAACCTCTCGAATATTTTTTTCTATGAAATTATTTAATTCCTCATTTTTATGCTTTAAGAATTGTACACTCTCAGCATTATTCCCCTCAAGTGTACATTCTAATATGTTTTTTATGCAAATGGGTATAATGGTTTCATCATTTAATGAGTACTCTGAGATAATTTCATTTTGAAGTCCTTTTGTGTCGATCTTATTAACATTATTCTCATTCATTTTGCCTATCTTCAATTGAATGTCGTGTTACGCATCCATTAATTATTTCAGTGTTGTGATTTTCCTGAGATTTTTCATCTTTATGAAAAGATCATGTTTGTGTAATTTATGAGGTAGAATAAATGGTTTCAGGTTGTTCTCCCAGCTATTTTTTAACTATTTTTATGAACTTTTTCAATCTTTTTTTCACCCAATTTTTTTTTTTTTTTTTTTTTCTTTTCATCATTTTGAACTATGTTTTTCTCACTCGTTAAAGGCTTGTTAAAAAGAGTGTAGATTTTTTTTTTTTTTTATCACTCCTATAAAATGCGTTACACGATTTTTTTTTATGAAAAAAAAAAAAAAAGGAAAAATAATACAAAGAGAAAGTGATAATAACATAAAGTATACCCTCGAATGGACAAATAAAGCTACTGAATTAAAAATAAATTAATATCACAGAACACTAAACAAATATACTACATTTCCCATGACACCATTGTAAAATTTATACACTGTACGTTATATTTACTTTCTCACTTTGAACACAATGGAATTCAAGGGATGGGGGAGAAGTGAAAAAAAGAAAAAAAAGGAAAAAAAATGTTTACACTTATTATCGTGAAAAAAGAATTGTTTTACCATTGTATCATTTTTAAAAATTAAAGACACTCAAAGAGGTATTTTATTTATGTTATAGATTAAGAGGGCTAATTATACGTTATTTAGGGGAAAATATATACGTTTTTTAGTATAAGAAAAATTCTGTTTTAATTTTTCATATTATAACAAATCGCACCATAATAAAATCTGTGTGCACAGACAAGAGTACTCTTCTATGTGATGACCAAATTAACTCATCTTACTACGAAGCACGTTGTAAATGACATGTTCTTTATTTCATTTTATTAAGATTTCGCCCTGCCAACCCCGCCGAGGTTATTACAGTTAATGAGAAGAACATGCTAAATTTAAATATTATAGTTTTTCCTATTTTTTACATCTCCTTCATCATAAGCATAACTAATCAGCTAAGTAACAATGGAAAAACACTTAAAAACTTGTTTACCCGAATTAGTCATGAAGTATTTTCACATGAACAAGTTATAAAAAACAAAAAAATATATATTACACTCACTTCTGGTTGTCCGTTTGATAATGAAGAAAAAAAGAGTACATTTGATTGTGTCAGAAGAAAACTATTTAAATGCAGTGAAAAATTATTTAACACATGGAGTAAGTACTTGTCTAGAATATATCCCAATGAAAAAATAAAAAGAGAAAAAATTTATAATGAAGGAGATTATTACATAGTAGCAAAAAAAGGAATTAATGAAAAATTGAACTATATCGATCTGTCATCTTTTAATACATATTGTTCATTTTACAAATTATATGTAAGTGATTTAGTACATTTTAGTGAAAAAACTATTGTACACAATGAAACCCCCTATCGAAAAACAAAAATAATGAAAAGGTATTTTGTAAAAACAGATCACTTAAATAGCGACCCATTGGATGAAAACAGTTATATTTTTATTTTAGGATCGAAAAAAGAAAGCTTACAACTTGAAAATGAAAAATCACCACATAGCAAAATTTATATCACTGTAAATAACAGAATCCATTATTACTACGTTTCTTTTATGAGCAAACAATTAGATCATACCTTTTATTTCGTATTCAATAGGGATCATAATAAGGACGACAATAAAAATGGTACTAGTGACAGTTATATATTTTATAAAAATGAAGTTATACAACCATTCCGAATAGATGGAAATGATTCTAAGACTTTTCCTTTCAAAAAGGAAAGTATAAATAATGATGAAACAAGAGACTTTTATATAATTGAAATTTGTCACACCTTTAGCGGAATAACATACAAACAAAATATATATGGTTTGTTGAGGAGGTTATCTATACTATATTTTAATATTGAATTAGTTCCTTACACTTTTCATTTACCACCAATATTTTATCATGTACTAATAATCCTTATTTTTTCATTAACCTTATCCTACATTTTTTATAAGATTTTTTTGAAGTATAAAAATTGTTTTTGAGTAGACATAAAGAGACAACATATATGGAGCGACAAAGAACATTTGAAGAATCTTAAATAATAAAAAAAAAAAAAAAAAAAAAAAAAAAAAACTTTTAGACCTCATTATGCTATAAATAATATAACATGTTTAATTGTTAACGTAGCTATAAGTGCAAAGTTCATACAAGAATAACAAAATTTTTTATTTCTAGATTTTTATTTTCATGCCCACTTTGAGGGTACACATACAAGTATATTATATAAAAAATATTAACAAGCCAATGTATGTATCACCGTGTGAATTTTTCGAACTCATAAACTTCGATTTGAAAATATCTACACGAAAATAAAATCATTTTTCTTTTTTCCCAAAACACAGCTACATATAGATGAACTTTCATATAACTATGAAACTGTGTTCGTAATGAGCTAAAAAAAAAATAATTGCTTAGGTTAATTTTGCATTTTAGCGTTATATTATTAGAAAGAACATGCCACCTTTTTTATTTTATTTTTTTGTGTGTGCTATTTTTTTAACTTTATTTGATAGGATTTAACTCTTCATTTATTTATTTTATTTTTTTTTTTTTTTTTAATATGTTTCAGCAGATATTCTAATTTCTATTTTAACCTTTTTTTCATTTCATTGTATATTTATTTTTAAATCTTCAATCCACATACCTCTTTTATATTCATCAAATATAATTTAATTTTTTTCACTTCGATTGTGTAAATTCTTGTTACATTATACATTTCTCTCGCGCCCCCCATTGATTATCTTGTTTTTATCGCAATTTCGATGCATGTTGTGTATATCACCCTATTGATCCGCTTTTTTTTTTTTTTTTTTTTTCCTTTTGTTTATTATATAATATGCCGTAAAGGGAACATTACAATTGAGATACAGTTAATAATTTTTTATTTTAGCATAATCTGCAGTTATAGCATAATAGAGAATTCTAGGTAACATCGCTTCATTTATTTATGTATTTATGTTAGCCAAGCATGTAGCCTACTTAACAATTTTAAATCACATAAAGATAGAAAAAAAAAATATATATATTACAGAAAGCAAAAATATTACCACATAATCAACAGAATGTTTCAGGAAGTTTAATTAATGTGTAACTGAGATTTTTTAACAAAGTTATTTATATTCCTAATTTGTATTACATATATGCCAAAATCATCACAAGAGGAAAAAAGAAAAAAAAATAGTAAAGATGGATGCTCTAATACTAGACGAAAAAATAAGGATGTACGCGCTCATCCCAATTTTTATAATTGTTGTTTTGGTTTGCATAATTAAAAGTAACTTAGGTCAAATGGTTCGACCTACCATCAAGGTGGATACTGAAAAATTAAGGCAAAAGTAAAAAAAATAAAAGAAAGAAAGAAGGAAAAAAGAGGGGAAAAAGAAAAAAGAACCAATCATTTATCACAACATAGTTTGTGTCTTTTATTTATTTATTTTTCATTTTTTTTTTTCTTTTTGCACACATGTTGTTCAGCATAATTTTGTGCAAACTTACCTGTTTATTAATACATACACCCCTAAATTACTACATTGTTGTAGTGCTGAATCCGAAATTGAATAAATAAAATAATAAATCATAGAAACCCATCCCTTCACCAACTTTTCTTTTATATAAAGTAATTTCCTAGCAAGGTACACATACCTGAAAGTGAATCATGGATTTATTTCCCCAGTTGCATTTTTAAGTCGAAAATATTTTTTTAACAAACCACAAGGTGGCTTCTTTAATGATTTGCCAGAACAACTTAATCCATTCGATGCATTGTTAAAACAAGACCCCTCAGACTTGTTTGGAATGATGAAAAATCAAATTCCCTTTCTGGTGCTACAGTTAGGGCTAGGGTTTTTAATAAACCTCTTTTTTTCTGGATATCTAGTGGGTATTATTAGCTTGCACAATAATGTGCATAATTGTGGATTACACATATGTGCATATATACATATATATGCAAGATTATACATCCATATGCAAGGGTACACGTACATATGCTTTTATTCCCCCTTCTATCTCACCAATTATAGCTAAAATACCTTTTCCCCTAACTTACAAATTCAAATCTACTTTGCAAATGGGTATGGATATAGAATTACTGGACATGAAATTTGTATCTTCCTTGTCATGGTTTGATTTTTTTTTTTTTTTTTATAGACAATATAATTTTTTTCAATTTCCTATTTTGCTATCAAATTGGAAATTATATTAGCCTTTTTTTTTTTTTTTTGTTTTGTTTTTTCTGTTTTACTTGTTCGTAAGTTCCATTTTTTTTATTCGCATTTTCTTTACCGTTTAATCACAGGTACTTCCTTGTCATGTTTGGGTCAAGTGGTTTAATAAGCATCATTGACTATTTTGTTCTTCATGGTATAAAAAAAAAAATGAAGAAAAATATAATAAAAAAAAAATAAAATAAAGTAAAAAAAACAAATGCATAAAAAACTAAATATAACAAAGCAAAATTGTAATTTGGCGAAAACGATCCTTTCTTTTTTTTTGTACACAAAACATTGTAGACAAGGATAGATCGCAAAATAATCCAATGGACAATTTGATGGCAACCCAAAATCCTTTAGCGAAACGTAACATCAGGAAATAGAAGCGGATAATTTTATTTTATTTATTTTTTCTTTTTTTCGAATGAAAAATGAGCCTGTTGTGTAGTAAAAATATGCACTAATGTAGAACAATTAAATGATCACGAGGGTATTTGCTTTCATAAATATATATATATATTTAAAACATCATTTAAATTTGTATTTACATATACATCTATGCATGTATGTGCATTTTCATTTTTCCCCCGTAGAACCAGCAAATATGAATAATATACCGGACATGAAAAAGTTTTACGACAAAAAGAAAGCAGAGCTGGAGAATGTGGTATTTAAAAAAGAGAAATTCGTTTTTTTCCTTCACCCCCGTCCCACCATATTTGTCGTTATTCTGGGGTTGCACATCTTTTTTGTTCTTTCTACCCCCGAACCCACCTCATGTTCATCATTTTTTGAGGTATTATAATAAAAACACTATATTTTTCTCCTCTTTCTGCAGAGGTATAAATTTTGGCTGGAGAATATCGAATACAATCTTATAGAAAACTGGAAATAAAATACAGTGATATGTGAAAGGTCCCTTCCTAATATATAAATATGTATGTGTACATACGTACGTATGAGTATATGCGAATGTGTATATATATATATATATATATATGTTCATGTATACATACTTATTTATTAGTGTTACACAATTATTTTTTTCGTTATATTTTTAAGGTATATTAAAAAAATCCGTTATATCTTCAAAATTGTGTTATTTTGTTTATATATGAAAAAAAACGTCTATATTATTGTATCTTATTTTATCTTTCCCTTCGTCGTCTTGAACTTTTTATTTCATTTTTATTTTTTTTTTTTTTTTTGTAAAAACTTTTAAAAACATAAATCGTTTTTTAAAGGAAAAAATTGCCATAATGGCAAAAATTAATTAGACCGACGTAGTGATTAAAAACCCCCTTTTTCTCCAATATGTTTACCTATGGATGTAACTAAGCTATTTTTACAGGTCTTTTTTTTGAAATCAAAATGAAAATAAAATTCATATATTCCCCCTCAATATTCTGGCAATGTGTAAGTGCTCGTAAATCTGTTTGTGTTAAAATTTTCGAAATTCGGCAAAGAGGAAATGGGGGGGGGGATTATATATGTAAAAATTATACTTATATTGCAAATACATTATAAAATAAATTATATAAAGCGATATTCCCCAAAAATAATGACTAAAGAATTTTGTAATATCATTATTATAAAAGCATAAATTTTGCCTATTTTATTTTTTGAAACAATTATGTACCGTTTTAATACTTTTAATAAATTTTTTTCTTTTTTTTTAAAGAGAAGTATTTGTTTTCCCCATTTACGAAATTGTAGCGCAAAAAAAAAAAAAAAAAAAAAAAAAAAGTAAATACACATATATATATGTATATATATATTATATAGTACTGATAAACAGATTCTAACTGAAGAACGTTTTGTTTTATGCCTATTTTGATGACTCCTCGAATGAATAAGTAGAAAAAAGTGCAACTTCCAAAGTAATATCAAATGAACGCCAAGGAAGAAGAGGATATACAACTGGATAAAACATCATCCAGCAAAAATGATAATATATACAAAACAAAAGTAAACACAAAACTTATTTATTGTACATACTGAAAAACACAACTATATATTTGACGTGTTAACATTTTGGAAAATTTTCTTTGATATATTTATGCATTCAACGTGCAAAAATGTATTATAATTTAATTGTATTATTTTATTAAGTTGTCCGTGATTCACTATTCATCATCCCTGTATTGTGATCAGGGAATTACACAACTCATGAAACTGGTTGCGTTCGGATGCAGTTGCAGCTCATTGTAACGTAATTGTGTTTGCGCATGTGTTTACCTTAATGCTCAGTTGTTTATTTGATATATTTCATCACTTTCAGACTTTCTCATTTTTTCATTTTATCACAATCTCTTTTATTTTATTTTATTTTATTTTATTTTTCCTTCTTTCCCCTCAGCCGCATTTACGTAAAGCAGCTGGTGTTGTGTGGAAGGACCCTTCATTAGATGATTGGCCAGAAAATGATTTTAGAATTTTTTGCGGAAATTTAGGAAATGAAGTAACTACGGACATTTTGGCCAATGCATTTAGAAAGTACAAATCGTTTAATATGGCAAAGGTGAGGAAAATATAAATTCGAAAAATGCAAATTCGTGTACTCATGAGTACAAGTACTTTACACACACATAAGGTTGTGTTCATTCATGTGTGCATTTTTATATGCGTATAAATTCGTTTTTATAAAATTATTCCGTGCCATTGAAGCAACCAATGTCGCTAGCACTGGAATAAATGCACAAGTGAACATGTCAAAATGCATGTTTACATTAAATCCATGTGTGAACATCCACAGCAGCCACAGATGCAAAGGATTAAATAACACATGTTTTAATTGCGTATAGGTAATTCGAGAAAAAAGGAACAATAAAACAAAAGGGTACGGTTTTGTTTCCTTATCGGATCCCCAAGACATGCTAGATGCATTAAAAAACATGAACAATAAATTTATTGGGAATAGACCAATCATAGTTAAAAGAAGTAAATGGAAAGATAGAGAAGTTGACTCCAAAAAAAATAAAGACTTTGATAATTTTATTCAAAATACATATGCTCCATCCAAAAAATTTAGGAAATTTAAAAAATTTGTAAAGCGTGATAATAAAGGTTAGAACAAAAAATAAAACCTGAAAAAAAGAATACACCTTCTTTTTTTTTTTTTTTCCCTTTTTTTCTTGTTAGCTTTTATTATCATTTTTATTTATTCATCTTTTGGAGTATTTATATTTAGGCATATTAGAATTGCATTTAAATAAGTAAAAAGTATATGATGTACATATATACATGTTGATACATATGTTTTTCCTTTTTATAGAAGTTCATGATAAATTAATAAGCAAAAATACAAAGAACTTCTGAAATGGAAATTACTCCTTTGCGGATGAAGAAAATAATTCCATGTTTTACTTAACCAATGTGGCTCTTTTCAACATATTCTTTTCGTTGTGAAGGATATGGGTTGTTGTAGGTGTTCTCTATTGCCTGATATGTAAACCCTTGTTTTTATCCTTTTTTGCAATTTACTTTTGAATATATTCTCGTCATTTTTTCCACCTCTTTAAAAATTTACGCTCACCCAAATATAATCCCTGTTCATATTTTTGTTTTACACTTTTTTTTTTTCCTCTCCATTAAACTTTTTTTTTTTGTGTGTTTGTGTGTATACTATATTTTAATTAATTTTAATAACCAGTTTCATACCTCTTTGCCAATTTTTTTTGTGTCGAAATTTTCAGAAAGTCGGGAAAATAAATATATTAAGATTTTTACCCATTAACATTCTTTTAAGTTTATGCTCTATATATTTTTATTTTTTAAGTTGGTTTATCTGGAGCGGTCGCACGAATCGGGTACCTACGGGAGAAGGGTAAAAAGTATGATTATTCTTTATGTATATCACGATTTTTAATACGTTTGCAATTGTTTCATACATGTAGCATAAAAATCAGTTCACATATTAGATACGTATATATTTGTGGATCTTACACATATATGCATTTATTTTGGCGATACTATGTTATAGCGCAAAACTAAATTCCCTCTTTTCACTCACCTTTCAATGGTAAAATTTTTCCCATTTCCCAAGATATCGCTTAAAAATGCTTTTATTCATTCGTATGGTAAGTTCAATAAAAACAAAATCGATATAACATGTTTTTACTATGTGTTTATGCATTGATATGTTAGTATATTTACCTACATAAAAACATTGTTTAGGTATTATTTCCCCTTATGCACTAAAACCCCGCATATATGAACAGCATCACTTTTAAATCCTACAAAACAAAAAAAAAAAAAAAAAAAAAAAAACGAATAGCACAAAAGGGAACGACTTAGAAAAAAATATAAAAAAATAAAATAAAACATATAAATAATGAACACACAATATGTGCAAGCATTTCGTTGTGCATTCGATCTACTATCCCAACGAGAGTACAAAAGTATGTACACGGTGTGCATTCAAGCCTAATGTTAGGTGGCAACAATCCGTGATTTATTTTTTTTTTTTTTGCATAAAAAGTTCACGAAGTGCAAAGATTCCCATGTGATAATATACTACTGCTAAAATGTGAGTTCCATTTCTTTGAAAAGAGCACTTACTGCCCACACGAACGTATCCCTTTCACAATTTTTGAAAAGAAAAGAACAAAAAAAAAAGAAAAAGAAAAAGAAAAAGAAAAAGAAAAAATATATATATATGATAATCCCGTGTTGAGCTTATTACAAATTTATAAGCAAACTTATTTTTTTTTATATTTTTTTTTACACAAAGCATTGAAGCAGATATATATATATATATATATATATAAATATATCATATGTATTATTCCCAAAAGGGGTTGATACTTAAAATAATAACAGAAAAAAAGTAGTAAAAAATTTTACCAAATGAAGAAAGAAATGTTCTTGTTTACACGAGACGTAATAATATAGTTTTACATACGTGAATATGAACAATTGAGAACTTGATATAAACAGATCAGACGGGAGGGCGACGAGCTTAACGTTGTACACATAAGTACTACACATTTTGGAGTATATATACACAATAACATATAAAGCACAATAGAACTTCGTGTGTATAATAATACGTGTTCCAAATTGTGCTGCGACCAAGTACCTGTTATGGTCACTCGCCCTTCCCCCCCACACACACCCTATCCTTGCATATGATCTAGTGAAATACACACGATGAATGTAACAAGAATTCTTTTAAATAGTCAAAAGGTATTAAAAAGAAATGTAGAATTTAGGGAAATATTTACCCCCCGATGGTTTCTGGAATCACCCAATTATAGCCGTATGCCACTATGGAGAAGATTTTTTGAAGGTCAATATACAAACGGTTCCTTTTTATTTTTTGGTAATGCTTGGACATCTATGTTTGCTTTTGCATTTATGTTATGGTTTTCAAGAATATTCGATCCACCACCCTTAGAAAGAGTTGACAAATATTGGCTGAATTCACCCAAATTTAGAATATTATCTGCTTTTTATAATGAAGGGAAAAGACCAGGTGTGAAAATTTCTTTGATGACTTATGAAGCAAGATATTTTTACAGAGGTATTGATCATCCATTTACTATTAATGAAATAAAAGATTTATGGTTTAAATTGAGAGAAAACTATGTAATTGAAAGCATACCGGCAATTCAGTATCCGCATGTTTTTAGGCAGTATAACAATGTTTCTACCCCAGCAGATTTGCATGTTCATCTTCATTGAATAATTATATTATGCAAATAAATTCTTAACCCAGCACATGGTTGTATTACAAATTTCATTCTCTACACATTGCCAATTGGGAATTAAGAGACATGGGGTGTGTGTGTGGGGGGGGTATCACTTTTTGCGACTCCACACGTTTTACAGTTTTAATTGTGTGATTATCTTATTACGCAATTATGAAGATTACTCCATATGTCACAAGTGAACGAATATTTTACGTTTTAAAAGGAACACTCCCCACACACACATATATATGCACGCATTAATACAACTGTTTGGTGGATGGGAATAACAGATCAATGATATTTTTATCCCAGTCCTTTTGTGCCTTTCGTGCGCGAACTTCTTTCGAACAGTGAAACTTTTTTTATTCGTTCATTTATGGGTTCATTTATTCGTTCATTTATTCGTTCATTTATTCGTTCATTTATTCGTTCATTTATGCGTTCATTTATGCGTTCATTTATGCGTTCATTTATGCGTTCATTTATGCGTTCATTTATGCGTTCATTTATTCTTTTACTTTTCTTTTTTGTGACGAAAATTAATCACGGAGAATTTACAAAAAATTATAGCTTCAGCTTTTGCTAGGAACATATCTCCAGTTGTAATTTTTTTGAAATAGTCCTTTTGAGATCGTTTTCTTGCATAAACGAAGCTGCCTTTTTACCACATTTTCGGGCTGTTAGACAACTCTTTATGACTTCAATTTTCAGTCTCCCTCTCCATAGTTGCATTGAACTTTTGTCGCACCATTTATACCTACGCTTTGTATACAACATGAAAATGGAAAGCGTCATTTTACAAGCACAGATAAAGCCCTTATGTATACGTAAAAAAGGAAAAGGAAAGAAAAAAGCTACAACTATGCCCTTTCAATAAAGAGATCAAAATAGAGTTTACAAACATTTGGAGGGATAACACAACAACTGCTTACACCCTTTTCTAATGTTTATGTGTGTGTGTTGCAAAAAAATGCGGAAATTTGACCGTGTTATAGAACATATATTTCCATAAAAAGATACACTTCATCACAAATGTGTAAGCCGTAGTATTCATGTAAAATAGGGGAGAAAATCAGGTGAAAATGAGAGTAAAAAAGAATGTTAAAAATGAAGGCAAAAATGAAAGTTAAAAATGAACAAAAAAGTAAGAGAAAAATGAACGAAAAAGTAAGAGAAAAATTTAATTTTAATTTAAAAACGCCAAATCTATAATCTTCCGATCTTTGGGGGGGAAGATTGAGGCAAAATGAAAAAATATGTGCACAGAATTGACATATAAGTAAATCCACATAATTTTAACATACCTCAAAATAAAAAAAATTTCTAAATAAAGCAAAAGGACTAATAAGTAATGTTTAAATTTTCTTCATAATTCATAGACAGAAAAATTAAAATAAGGATTAATTAAAATGATAGGGGAAATATTTTTAAACGTATGTGCGATAAAATTTAAAAATTGCTCTCATGCGTATCCATGCATGGGTTGCTGGTGCATTAATACAGTATCCAACAAGGATATTTACAGAAAAAACAAAAAAAAAAAAAAATATTATAAAAAAATAAATAAATAAAAAATAATAAAAATAATAAAAAAAAAAAATAAGAGCAAACTGGTATATGTTTCCTGTACACACATATGCTAGGGCATAAGCATGAATATATGTCGGTAAGCATTAAAACAAACTCATAAAAACAAACGCATGCGCACTCTCTGCATCCTATCTATGCAAGCTTCCAACCACGGCTGGAGCTACTCGCAATACAAAAACGTTTCCTCTTCGTCTGTCTAACCTGCTGACACGCTCGTGTGCACGGATATTTGATATCAATACCTCCCTTATGTCATCAATAATTTCTCTTTTTACTTGATAAAATGAATGCTTCAAAAAATCTACATTCGTTTCAACAAAGGTTGTGTCTATCACATCCATGTCAAGCCATGCATATTTATCAAAGGATATATAAACTGTATCTGTTTTTTTACATGTTTGAGATAAAGTTTTGGAGATCTTTTCTTTGATTTTCATGTTATAAGGATGCCTATTCATTGTGTTTTGGTTAAAATAAATATTTTCTTTTTTATTCTTGAATAACCATTTTCTCTTCATTTCCTTAAAAACCTTGGATATTCTAAACCTTCTTCTGGATGTAAAGGCTTTTAAACTGGAATCACTAAATTCCACTGTCTTTAGAAAATTTTCATTCAAGTAATTATGCGAGAGATCTTCTGAAATACACGAGACACCTTCTTCTTGGTCATACGTGGATATTTTACGAATCGTTTTATTTATATTTTGATCATTCCATGTGCTATTTGTGTTACTCTGAATGAATTTATTCAACGGATTATTTTCTTCTTTTTCCTTTTCATCTGCTCCTTGGGTTTGGTTCTTCTCCAAGTACATGTTTTCAACCTTGTACTGACTTTGTTTCTCCTTTATTTTTTCTTCTACATATGAAGAATTTGGAAATAAAATGTTGTCACACATTTTGTACTTTTCCTCATAATTACCAGTGAAAAAATTGCTCCTGTCCAAATTTAAGTTCATATAATCTTCAGAATTGTAAATTTTATACAAGGGTAATTTTAGTTTGAAAATTCTCTTCCCAAGACACTTTTCTCTATTCCATGTCTCTGAATAAGTTAGTGCCTGATCCCTCGTATCACCATACATAACAATATGATTACAATGGCTTCTTAAGACGAAAAAATCTTTTTCTAAAAATTTGTCTAATGGATAGTCTGGATTTAGCAAAATAACAGTCTTGACTATGATTTGCTTCTTTTTTTTTTTTTTTTTCCTTTTCTTATTATGTGGACATTTGGGAGCAGTTGTAGGATCATTCCAGACACTACCGCTGTAATTGTCACTGCAATTTTCAGCATAATTCCTTGAACCATCTTCGTTAAGATCCTTGACACTATCGTTAGCACAATTGCGTTCCGCACCTTCCTTATTCATGCAATTTTGGGATTTATCTTTATAGCGGTTACTCTTTTTCAATTTTGATTTTTCATTTTTTAGAACATTGTAAAAAAGATTGTCTTCTACACAGCTTGCAAATCCGTTAAAAAAAAGCCTAGAGCCACAAGAATGACTTATTATGTGCACATTTTTAATACCTGAATTTATAAGTTCTTGTATAAAAGTTTTAAAAGAATTTCCTAATACTGCCATTTCGGACCTTTTTCGTGCAACGGGATAAGACAAAGCTGAGAAGGCACCCCACATAGCACCTTCCCAATGAAAAACAAATGGTTGTATATATGAAGGAAGTTTAGAAAATGAAACTAAATGGGCTAATTGAGAACATCCATGATGTAACTTAACATTATATCCATGTATATATATAACAATTTCGTCTGGCATAAAATTTAAATTTTGTTTTAATGATAATGATTGCCATCCTTCAACAATAATTTTTTCCTTATGTTTATGTCGATAATTTTCCCATTCATCTTCTTCAGCAAAAACCTGAGCAATAGTTTTATTTCTTTGTATATTATAAGTTGATAAATTATGTCCACTCAAACTACCAAATGATTCATTTATACTTTTAACCTTATCAGCTAACGTGCTTATTATTGGCGTATTTTTACTTTTATAATTATATTTTAAACGTATAGTTTTATCCACTTTTTTATTATTTGAAGTTATATAAATAGAACCCTTCCTGTACTGTTTTGTATATTTTTTTACAAGTCCTTTTATCTTCGAATTCTTCATCCTATGGAGACTTACTTTTTTCATTGATTTGTTGTAAGTATCTTTCCTATCCTTATTCGTCTTCAAGTAGCTGCTTCTTTTCGATTTTTTACTTTTCCTTCTTTTTTCTATATATTTTTCATGTTTATTATTTTCTATATTATCATTAGAACTTTTCATATTTTTATTTCTTGAATTCATTGATATTCCTGACTTTATGAATGATTTAAAAATATCTGAAATGAATAATGTTTTATTTTCTCCATACATTTCATTATTTTCATTAGATCTTCCTTTTAAATTATCTTCTCCTCTCTGTTGCCTTTTTAATTCTTTACTTTTTATGCTCAGCGTATCGTTCACTTCATTTACTTCCGATTCGAATGTTTGTTTTCTCTCATTCGATACGGGTATTTTTTTTTTGTCGTTTTGCTTGCTTTCTCCTTCTTCTTCATACTGTTGAGTATTCTTTGCTGTCACACCTTTTTCCACCTGATTTCTCTCATTTATAATTGAAGACAATGCTTGTTCTTTTTCACCTTTCGATTTAGATTCTTCTTCTGGCTTGCTTTCCTTTCCTTTGCATTTCTTCCATTCATTTGTGTCCATCTCTGCATATGCTTCCCTCTCCCTATTTGCTTCCCCCTCCCTATTTGCATTTTTTTTTTTATTTTCAATACTTGCATCCCTTTGCAGTCCAAAAATATGGTCCTCTCTAAATTTCACAGGCAAAACGCTGTCACAAAGAATTTCCTTCCTTTTGGCATTGAACGTTTCGCATTCATTTTGGCTAAAAAAGGAAGGCTTAGATTCATGCAATTTCTCTTTCCCGTATTCATCGTGCCAAATTTGGGATTCTTTTTTCAACAGATTTTTTTTTCTTTCCTTTTCGGAAACTCCTATCCTTTCCCCTTCCTCACCAAAAATTTCATGTGAACTACCTCTCTCATATAGGTTTGTTCCTCTATCGAAACTATTTATATTAACAACATATGTATCTTTGTCTTGACACAAAGCTGAGTTACTTTTTGTGTAACAATTCTCCGTGAAGTACTTGTAATTGGAGGGAATGTAACACTTTTTGTTGTTTGATTGTCCCTTTCGATATATTCCCTCCCCATGTAAGTTTCTACTCTCATAGGTTTTTTCATTTTTTATGAACATTGACACATCAGATTTGCATCCAGTGATGTCATCTTTGCCATGTCTGTATTCCTTCTTGTGATCACTTTTGCATATTCCCTTTGATTCATTATAATTAATCATCCGATGATTGGAAAGACTAGATGAGTCATTATTCGTGTCATGCATGGCTCGATATGTTCCAATTTGTGTCTTGTACGTATCAGAGGTGTCGTTATCCACACTAGGGTCGTAAAAATGAGGCGCGTTGTGCATTTCTGTGGATTTTATAGATTTGTTCATTTTGTACAAATAAATATCATCATTTACAGTGTTCAGTAACTTATCTGATAATTTGTGTGTGTAAAAAGAATGATACTTATCTTCCTTTATCTCACTGGTGTAGTTACGATACCCTTGTTCATTTATCTTTTTAATACTGTTGTGGATTCTATGTTGATTGGTGTAAAAAAATTCTTCATTTTCTTGACATTTTAATTGTTCATCGTATTTTACAAATCTGTTATTCGAAACAGTATTATTATCATCACAATCGTTATTATCTTTAAGAAGATAAGGATAATAACCACTATTTTTGTAATTTTTTTTGTTTTTCTTTTCTTTCGGAATGTGTACCAATTTTACTGTAATTTCGTCTAGAATGTTATTTTTCCTCGCTCTGATGGAACCCAGACGTTTGTAATTATGAACCTTTAAACTCATAGTTACATGGTCTACAGATATCATACAATTATTAGAAAAATATTCTGTAGTCGTGCTACTATTAACTTTTAGCATATTAAAACACCACTTTAAATCGTAACCTAAAATATCTTCATAATTATCTTTTAAAATATCCTTTACTATGATATCATATCTATTCATTGGTAGTCTTCCATTTTCATTTTTTTCTATTTTTGGATTGAAAAAATGAGTTAATGGAAAATCATTAAAAAAATGACCACTAATAGAACACTCCGTACAAGAAACACCATATCGCACATCTGACCAATCCTTTCCTACACATGCAGCAAATCCAACTCTTGTATTAACAAATAAAGATCCACTACCAACTTCTTGTGATATAAAGGGACCCACTGGATATCCATGAAACCAAAAACCTCTTAATTTTTCTCCATAAGAATGATCTTCTATCCATTCACCATACCCATGAGGTCTACCATAAATATCAGTTTTCCCTTTATATCTTAACTGGTGACTAAAGGGTGCTTCATTAATATTATCATTTGCCATTTTAAAGCGTAAATTTGAGAACCTTTTATAAAAACAGTTTATAATGCGATAGAACGTTCGATATGCACATAGGCATAAACAACAAAAGTTATTTCCACACATTCCTGCAAAATCGTTGTAACGGCTTATAGTTATATTCAGCTTATTCGTTGATATTTTTTTTTTTAATATTCTACAATGTTCTGTGCATGGACAGAAAAATCCGTATATAGCTAGAATTGGTCCAATGCATATAATAATTTTAACTATTATTATTAGGGACAATTGTACTATTCCATAAATCATTAAAATGTGTTCACCTCTCGATGGCTTATCATTTTGATCCTTCTCATAAAATATTAATAAAATACATGCACATATTATAAATATGTAAGAAGCATATATAGGCCAGTGTAAGCTTAGCCGTGTCTGAAATTTTGCAAATATTATTACTCCAATAACTGCTAATGCAGCTTCTACAAAAAATAAAAAGGATGTTTTAATTTTGAAACTAATGGTAAGCACGCTATTCTGATAGGATGTTTTAAAATATTTCCATGATATTAATATTAAACAAAATATAGTTATGATGAATACAATTTTTTTGGAAATAGGCTTTCTTATTCCGTTAAATCTTCTTCTAAGTCTCCTATAATCCATGTATCTAATAGTGTATATTAGCCAATCCATATTTTTTAATTCATTACTTGTGTCTTTCTTTCCTATTTTCTTTTGGTTCGTATCTTCAAAGTTTATGTCATGGGACATTTTTATCTTGCTGTTATTGTTGCTATATTTTTTACCCTTCCACATGAAACAGCAACAAGAATCATTTTGGGGGTTCAATTTGCTCTTGTTCATATCGCTCAAGTAGGAAGCATCCGTATCTGAATATATCGAATTGTCTCTTATATTATTTTTTGCACTCCCTTTGTCTTTGACGTTATTTTCTTCTAGATCGTTTTCATAATTATCTAAATCACACAATTCGCATTGTCCCTTGCTCATTTGGTTATCCATTTCATCGTCCACATCGTCGTCCACCTTGTCGTGTAATTCATCATTGACTCCATTTTCCACGTCATTGTCAATTCCAATGTTATACTCATGGCCATCATGACTTCTATTTCTAACATCACTACTTGCATCACTTTTCTCCTTTTTGGAAAACTGAACTCCTCTGAATCCCCTACTACTACTACCAAAGATGCTCTCGCTTTCTTTTCTTCTCTTCTTGCTATTCCCTGATGTGACATCACCAATTTTGTTACTACTTTGTGGATAATTTTTATAGAATGTGTCCTTTTCTTCCGTCTTTTGCTCATCCTTTTTTTCATCCTCTTCTCTCCTTTTATTTTCTTTGAGTCTGTTTAACCATTCTTCGCTTTTTGCGTTTTGCTTGTCCATATGTTCCATTTTGTTTGCTAAAATGATTTCATTCGATGGTATAGACATTTCCCTCTGGACATTGTTTTTTCTGCTACCATTTATTTCATTTTGTTCTGAAAATAACGCGTCTACTGAATTATTTTTCTGATTGGGGGTTATTACACCTTTTTCCATTGGCCTTTTTAATGCCTCCTTTTTGATGTCGATTTTATTCCCTGATTTCATTTCACTACCATTGAGATTTGATGAAATGTGTTTATTAAATCTATATCTTTGTTTTTATATTATAATATTTTTTTTTTTTTTTTTTTTTTTTTACTTTCATTATTGTGTGAATACTTTTTTTTTTTTTTTTTTTTTTTTTTTTTTAAAACCATTTTTTTTTTTTTTTTTTTTTTTTTTTTTTTTTTTTTTTTTTTTTTTTTTTTTTTTTTTTTTTTATTTTTTTTTTTTTTTTTTTTTTTTTTTTTTTTTTTTTTTTTTTTTTTTTTTTTTTTTTTTTTTTTTTTTTTTTTTTTTTTTTTTTTATTTTTTTTTTTTTTTTTTTTTTTTTTTTGTTTTAAAACCAATTTAGATTATGTTCACTTTGGTTCTCATTTTTTATACACTTTTTCATTGTTAAAAAATTTTCTTTTTCTTTTTTTAAATTTTTAACAATTTTCATCTATATGGGAGTATTCCTTTTCCAGTTAAAAATAATCCCTAAAAATATATTTATAGTGTGTTGCTTGTTTTTTTATGTTTTATTTTATACTTGCTATACTAAATGTGTTAATGAATACGCTATTGATTTTTTCTTTTTTAACTTACGATGAAATTTCCTTTTCGGTTTTTCTCTTTTTTATATTTCCTTTTTAAAATTCCCTTCAGTCATTTTGCTATATGTCAGCTTAAACTAACAAAAAGATTAACCAGCACATGTAGGTTACTAATTCTTATTGCACAGGTTTTTAAACATTCAAATCTGCAAAAGGGAAAAAAATGTTAGCAATTTCAAGGAATGTAGTTTAAAAATCCTTTACGCGCTCATTTTGTGCAATTTTTTCTGGCACAAGTGCAAAAATTTTGCGTGCATGAATGAATAATATATCTGCATGTATATACAACATATGTGGGTTGTGCACAATATGCATTCTTTTCATTATATATTCCTTCTTGTTTATGCACACAATCTTCTTTGTCAACTATTTTTCCCTTTATAAAAATGCTACATTTTAGTGTGGAGGCTTGTAAAAAAAAATAAAAAAAAAAAAAAATAAAAATGAAACGAAGAAAGGTCAAAAACAGGGAATAATGTAGTTATCCTTATTGACTAATATAATGCTTTTATTTTTATTTTCTTTCTTTCTTTTTTTTTTTTTTTTTTTTGATTAAAAAATAGACCTAAATTTTCTCCATTTTTTTTAATGCATTTGCTTATTTACGCGTACATAAACACTAGGAAGTTTTTTAATTTGAGATGATTGTTCCTTTTAATTCTACAAATTAAGTTTATATTTGTTCCTGCAACAAATATGTATGTTATATATGTGGTATGTTAAAAGATAAAAATTTTTCTTTCCATTCTTATAATTCTTGATAATTTAAAATTGAGAGAAAATTCCAATATTAAAAGGATTTATTTTTTGTTATTTAGCATGAACGCAAAGTTTAGGACATTATCTTATTAAGTACATTTCTTTTTTCTTTTTTTTTTTTATGCATTTAGGTATGACACATTTATTTTCCTGTTTTTTTTTTTTTTTTTTTTTTTTTTTTTTTTTTTTTTTTTTTTTTTTTTTTTTTTTTTTTTTTTTTTTTTTTTTTTTTTTTTTCTATTACCATTGATTACGGTGTTTCGCTACTAACTGCATATTTTTAATGAAATTTTTATTAAATAACTGTCAGCTTCAAGTTCGCAAAAATAAAGCTTCATGAATAAAATCAATAAAACCAAATGAATGTTAACTAAACATCTTAATCAGCATTGATGTATAAATGTGTCTTATGTGGATAAGTCTTTTCAAGAGATAGGTGCACGTATGTATATAGACACATACATGTATATATATGGACTGAAACCAATTTCATTAATTTGTCTTCAATCATCTGAAGAGGCACATTTTCCCTTTAACTATTCCCCCATGTGTTCACATATTTTATCAGACAAAGCACTATTTCAAAATGTTAAGCATCTTGAATTAGAACATAATTCGGTGGATACATTTTTTTTTTTTTTTTTTTTTTTTTTCAAAAGTAGTAAGAAATTTGTTGCATTAATCCTACCCAGTTTTTATCTAACTTACAATTTTTGCAATCAACAAAAATGTGGTTAATTCTATTTCCATAATGGTTAATCAAATCTTTAATTTTATATTTAATGAATAGCTCATTTTTTGTAGCTTCATCTAGATTGTCTACGTCATTAAATGTGTTAAAAACTAGGACGACACAGGATGCTTGTAGACATTCATCGTTCAGCAAAAGACTTATGAGTGTGTTATTCTCAGATAAAACTTCATCTGATATATCCATTATGTTTATAACATACAAAATTGCGTTCACCTTTACGTTTCTGTAAATCAGTTTCCAAATGTTTCTCATCTATAAGAATTTAAAAGGTGGTAGTTAAAAAGTTGTAAGGAAATGATTGTGGGGGAATATAAAATATACCTCTTTTGTTACATAACGGTTTAATGCAAACAAAAATTAAATAGTTTACACTAATTAAATCTAACTATTGGATTCCCTGACATGTCCCAAAAACCAATTCTTCCATTGATCCATTTAATTTCTTCGTAGTGATAAGATATAGTTGGTTCCATGTGAGATGTAATATTTGTCCATTCTTTTGCAAGTATCGTGAAGACAATGAAAAAAAAAAAAAAAAAAAAAGTAAAAAATGTTAAAAAAGAGAGAAAGAAAGAGAAAGAAAAAAAAAAAAAAAGATACTTTAGTTATTCTATTTTTTTCCGTTCATATGTGGTTCAAAGGGTTTAATTTAGACATGCTTGATGAACGTAATTCACTTTATTAATTTTATTTATATGGTGATACTACATGTATGTGCATTAACAAGCAACACTGTCGCATACCCATGTTACAACACTCACGTAGCTATCTTATTAAGTTGCAAGTTTTTCTGTTTTTTTGTTTTTTTAACCTGGAATAAAATTATGATACAATAGCGTTGTTTTCCCTGAACCGCTAAGGCCTAAAATTAAAATGTTGTACTTTTTTTCTGGCGTTTTATTATTTTCCCTTTCAGAGCCTTCAGCCAGATATGTCATTTTATTCGCAGCGTTCCCCATTTTTAGAACAAATGAGGAAAAAAAAAAATATATATGTATAAATATTTATATGTGTATGTATATATATGCGCTTTAACTAATGAATACACATTACAAGTTTTCCACTTTTTCATTTTTATTTTTGTATGCCCCTCCTAAGTTGCTATTCCTCCCTTCTTTGTTACAAAAGAAGAGTTTAAAAAAAGTTTAAGCTGTTTATATGAAAGTTTCATATTTCGGCCTGTACATTTTTGTACACCTATTTTCAAATTTGAGAAGCAGCTCACTCATAAAAAAAAATATAATAAAATGAATAAATAAATGAGTGAACAAACAAACGTTCAAATGTGTAAAATAAAAAAAAAAAAAAAAAAAAAAAATTTATGTCTTAATTTGCAAAATAAGAAATGTAAAATTTAAAGATAGTTACATTTTACATTTTGAAAAATTAACTGAAAAATTGTAAGAGCAAATAATTGAACATACTTATCTATTAATGCAAATAACTGAGATTTGTTCTATGTTCACTAATTTTTTTTTTTTTTTTTTTTTTAATGCAAACGGTTTAAATATGTGTACACATATATATATATATATATATAAACGAATGTCCTGCTACAATTTGTACGAGAAAACAAATATTTCAAGCAAAAAACATTAAGATGGAAAAACAAAATAACTAAAAAATACCTGTACTTAATACACAAAATATATTATTTAATATATTCAATATTCCCCATTTCTTTTTGAAAAAATTTATCATTTAAGTGTATATTTCGAAGGTGAGCATCCTGATGTATACACGTCCCCTTCCTTCGAGTTCTTACTTTCCACCTTTGCAACGCTAGTTACTTTTTACTAACAAATTTAGTCCGCGTCTGTGTGATAGAGATGACATTTGCTATGCATAGATTGCTAGCTGAATCACACACCCGTACATATATATATAGGTGTGTCTCCTTTAAATGCTCGGTGTTAGCACTTCTCTATTGTTTTATGTTTTCCCCTCACAAGATTATTCTCCCCAGTAAGCTGTATATATATTATATGGGATCGAATTAGTTTAGTTATCCAGTCATCCCCGCACCCTAGATAAATGCAAAATTTATAAAACTTATTTAAATTGTAGCATTTATATTTATTTCCATATACACCATTGACTAATTCATCTCTTAACCGTTCATTAGAGAATGCATTAAGAAAATGAATAAACAAGATAGGTCCGTATTTATGTTATATGTACAAATGAAAGAAAAACTTTGTTGCCTCAGTCTAATTCGTTGTTCTTACCCTTAGCACAACGTAAAAATAATCGTTTATGTGAAAAATTTCAATCATATCGTTCTGCTCTTATTCAATTTACAACCTTCTTTACATGAGCTCATCGGAGCGTTTTGTGCCTCTTCCTGCTTCTCATCTTTATTACCATTATAATAATTAGTACAGCATTTGAGAAGTTTGTGCTTATATTCATTCATTTCGACGTTAGAATGGTTAGTAATTGAGCTATTTACCTGTTCCTTTTCTCTTTTTATTTCATTTTTTCTTTCTTCTTCTTCGTCTTCTATTTTTATTTCATTTTTTTCTTCTTCTTCTTCGTCTTTTATTTTTATTTTATTTTTTTCTTCTTCTTCGTCTTCTATTTTTATTTCATTTTTTTCTTCTTTTTCTTCCTTTTTGTGAATCTCTTCATTATTGCTACCTGGGATGATGACATTTTCTTTGTTTTCTGTTCTGTCTACCCAATATCCAATTTTTTTTTTGCGTTTTTGCATGTAGTAGCTTTCAATGTTTTTATATTTACGTTCCCATTTTGAAAATATGTTGGTATTTATTAAAAGTTCCATCATGAATCCCATTAAATAAGTGTAATTTTCACCCCCTTCCTTAAGCAGCAACTCGAAATTATCATTTACATATTCTAGTATGGAATCTATTTTTTTATATAAATGTTCCTCACCAAAATTTGTGTTGTATTTGCTATTATCTACGCATATTTCATGAAAAATTGCTTCAATTGGAACCATGTCTGAAGTCTTATCACTCGGTGTTTTTTGTATAACATTAATTAGAATCTGAAGAAAATTGTTTATCTCGGTTACGCTTGGTCTTACATGAAAATTTAGATTTTCTAAAAATTCCTTTTCATATCTTAAATTAGTTACATGCACAAACATGAACAATCTTTTCTCATTTATAAATTCCCTAAATAATTTATTATTTGAGTTGTAAAGTTGAGAAATTTGTAAATTCCCCCTAAATTTTAAGCGTAATTCTTTTAACTCACCAAAAATGATCAACAAGAACTCACCATAAGAATTTCCTGAACTGTTCATATTATTCACATAATATGCATTCTGTATGTTGTTAATTTTTTTTTCATTTTTAACTTTTACTTGAGAATTTTTATATTCAAAAATGTCTTCATACTCTTTGTATATAAAAAGTATAATATTGTGAAACAAATTCTCGTCCCTACAATTTCGTAACACTTGTATAAGAAAATTAGCAATCACATCATAACTACTCCAGCATTCTATATTTATATGTTTCCAATAGTTTATATTAATATCAGAATGATGAAGGAAAATATATTTCATTTGTTCCTTTATTATGTGGCTACCCCTAACTGGTACTATATGACCCACATTTGAACTTCTCTTCAAAGGGAAATGGTTTGACGTGTTGTTTATCAATGCAGTACCATTATTCCAAATATTCTCTTCCTTATTAATTTTTTCGAGAAAACATAACCCCATAAGAGGCTTTTCCTCATGGTTGTTTCTACATAAGGGAACATTTTTTCGTTCATCATGGTTTTCATCATTTATATTTTCCACTTCTTGGTTCCTCTCAGTGTCACTGTTACTATTTATCATGTTCTTATCCTGCGGGGCATTTTTTACATATGCATTTACATTTCTTATGTTAATTTTTGTATTCTCATGGAATCCATCGAATTCTTCTACCGTCTCTTTAACTCCATCGATAGTGATACTATATACATTCAATTGTGACATTATAGAACTAAATAAATCAACATATTTTGTATTCAAGACAACATAATTCTTACATTTGTTTATCATATCTATATATGTAGCACAATTTAAAGAATAAAAAATTGGTAAGGCTTTAAAATAAAAAATGTTATTACTATTAAATTTTATATTTGATAAAAAGGTACGTAAAACAAAATTTGTATCATCAATAGTTAGAATATCCCAATTAATATATTTCCTATTTCGATGTAATGATAACATAATATTTTCATAATCATTTATTAAATATTGTCCAAATATCGAATCATTTGATATGGTATGATATATTTTTTTGTATCCTAATAAAAATAAAATAGATTCCATTTTAGGGTCCTTAAAGTGGTAACTTATTATATTCCTTATATCATTTATGCTATGGGCATACATGTATTCTTTATCCGCATCTTCTTTTAATTTATCAAAAGTGATTAAAAGACGGAAATTATTTAAAGACTCAATGATATTTTTGTATGTATTATTATTGCATAGTTCGTTTATCATATCTAGTAGAAGTCTATTGTAAATTATGACATTCATGTCATATGCAATTTTTACACAATTGTACAGGAATTTATTGTTCGAAATTTTATTTTCTTCATCTTTGATATTGTGATGAATAAGTTGATGAGGATAATTATGAGCCTCATTATCTATCTCTTCAGCCTCTTTGTGAGATATATTATTCAAATTACTCTTCAACATACTTTTCCCACTATTCCATATACCATACAAAATTGCTTCCCCATGATCTTGCAACAAAATATCATCATTACTCTCATCAGTAGGATCAACTATAGGGCAATAATGAAAAATATGGGGGTACAAATTATACTCTAACACAGCAGACAAATTGGTAAAACAAAGTTTTGTTATAATTTTCGTTTCTAATAAATGAGACAAAATTGATAACGAATAAAAATGAACATTTATAAACATTACACTACTTAAGTCAAATAAATAAAAATATTTGGAAGAATAAATTCTGCAATTTTCATCATATTTAATCATATTAAGAAAATCATAGTTAAAAATTTCTTCATTATCAAAGTTGTTATTCTTAATTTTCAGAAAGTTATCTGTGCATATTGGATCAACCATATTTTTTTCTCCCTCCCTTTTCCCCTCTCCATTTTGCTTGGGAAGCGAATGTTCAAAACATTCTCCATAGTCTATTGTTTCAGTATCATCATTACGACTATTGAAATAGCTCCAATAGTTTCCATCATTCCAATTAATTTTATCACTTACATTATTCAAATATTCTTCTTCCACCTCTCCATCATCATATTTCGTTTTTAATGTTTCATTATCACAGCTTGCACATGATTTTCTTCGATCTTTTTCCTTTAAATCTTCCTTTTCTATAATAATGGAAGACTTATCCCCAATAGTTAACCCATCCAAGCATACAAAGCTTTTAATTTTCATCTTCAAATATGATCTGTCATAATTCAGTATAACCAAAAGAGGTATGCATTTCATATCATTCACCAAAGCATCAAACGTGTCATGTTTTTTAAAATCAGAAAAAATATAATCCAAAAAATATATCACTGTCGAATGATTCTTCTCACTCAAACGTTCTTTAACAAAATTTTGGTAAATTGAAATATGTTTTTTTATTCTACTTCTGAGATAACACGGTGTTAGGTTAAAAACTTGTTCTTCTATTTTCTCATCATTTTTCTCAATTTTTAATGTTTCTTGTTCTTTCTTTTTCCCCTTGATAACTTCAAAAGAACTATTATCATCATGTCTCTTAGCTGAAGGATTATTTTCTGAATGTGTACAAGTTTCCACATCGGGTGCAATATTTATCTGCATATACATTTCCTCTTCTGCTAACGAATTTATCGTTTTATGCATATGGGCAATATTATCAATTTCATAGTAGGGAAGTAGAACAGTCAAACCTAAATCTAGCATGAAAAAAGTTATATGATTCAAATATTTGCAAAAGGGGTACACATTAATACACTCATATATATTAGACCAATATAAAGAGTAAAAATTTTCGTTTTTCTTTAAGCATGGCAAAATTTGAAGTTCATAACAATTCAAAAAAACATTTTTAACAACTGAACAAAACAAATCATTTTTGTCATATTTTTTTGGAATAAAATTAAGATATTTGTTCTTAAAAATTTGATATATTTCGTTAAAAGTTTTAATATCATTCTTATCTATTTTGTATATATAATCCAAAATGGCCTTACTGTTATCTTCTTTAAAAGTCTGCCTCGAATTTTCATCATTAGTCTTGTCCATGCTCTTTCCTATATTAGTTCTATGCACACCCAACCTGCTGGTCATGTTTGTCATACTTGTCGCACTTGTCATACTTGTCGCACTTGTCATACTTGTCATATTTGTCATACTTGCCATACTATTCATGTTAGCAATACTCTGGTCGCGTATACTTGTTGAACTCCTTATATTTACCTTACTATCGACATTCACACTGATTAAACTGTTCAGGCCTACACAACTGTCACCACGCATACTGATTAAATTACTCATATTCTTACTTACATCTGCATCTACCACAGAATTGTATCTCTCCATAAGCTTCTTTTTAATCCATTTTCCCTTATATTTACACAGTATTTTATTCGAATCATATTTAAACAATTTCTTTACTGCATTTCTATGAGCTAGTTTCAAAAAGTGTTCATACAGAATGGATATGTTATTTAACACTCTCTTAAAATTTTTATCATTTTTCAATTTTTTCAAATTATAAACATGATTTTGAAATATATTACAACTTATATGCATTGGTAAATTGTCAATATTTGAGATTATATTCAAATTTTGAAACAAATAATGTTTCCTGAAAATCTGATAATGCTCAAAACAGATAGATATACTGGTGTCATCCAATAACCCGATTATCCACCTGCTTGATTTATTTCCATTGTATATTTGACACTGTAGAAATATTTCTATATGTTTACGATCCGTCTCCTCTGGGGTTATAATATCATCCTTCTTTTGTTCTAAATCTTGTAATTCCATTCTTTTAGTTGAGTTATAAAATTTTTCTCTCAAATGAAAATGATACTCAGACATACTCATTCCTAAATTGGCTATATTTTCAATCCGTCCACCCTTTTCGTTTATTTTTATAATATCTAATTTTATGAGACTTTTCGAAAAAAAAAAAAATTTTTCGTTAAATTTTTTGCATTCCAAAATGACCTTTTCGATGACTTTAAAAATTGATAATTTCTGTTTACTGTACAAGCGAATACATACAATTTGTTCTTCCTCTATGTTTATATTGTTTTTGTTCATTTGTGTTCGTTCTATTTGATTGTATTCCATGTCGCTTATTGATATAGAACCTAGAGGGTATTCTACACTTCCAATTTCTATTTGTCTCTCCTCATTTTTTTTTTCTCCCAGTTGCTGAATTCCCCTTCTTCTGTTTGTGTTTCCAATTTTAGACTGTTTTCGCAAATATCCATTTTCTTCCCATGTATTCTTTTCTGGAAATCGAAAATAATTATAAAAAAATATATCCTTCACTAATTCTTCATCCTCCTTACTAACACAGTAGTTTTTTTTATATAACACTACCTTTTTGCTTGGACTTTCCACATCTACAATTGTTTGCATGCTCGTTGAGTTACTGTTCATCTTATATTCATCATTGTAAAGGGGGGTTGCACGCTCTCCATTGTAAACTGATTTTTTTCTATTTAATGATTGCCCATTAGTCGTATCCTCAATAGGTACTTCCTTCACTCCTTCACATAAGGTATCTGAGTTAATGCATTTCTTGTCACAGTTCTGTATATCATTGTTTCGATTTTCACTATATTTTGGGTACCACTCAGAAACATTATTTCCATTTCGAATTAACAAGTAATCTAAAATGTAAGATAAGTTCTCAAATAGATAAAGGCAAATTAAATCGTTGCACGATTTCAACGATTCTTTGTTATTCGTTTCTGCATTTAAGTATTCCTTATTATGTACAATATTGTGAATATATGCATAGGAACTTAATTCGTTATTTTTTAATAGGAGATTCTCATAATTTTCTTTTTTAATTCTTATGTACACACACATGCATGCTCTTTTTAAGAATTGTTTCGGAAGAAAATCAGAACTAAAAGTTCTTCTATCTGTTATCAACTTTATATCAAAACATCCTATATCATCTAAAAAGAAAATTAAATTTTTTAAATCTTTAAAAAGTGTGTTTTCATTTAATTCATTTTCCTTTTTTAATTCTCTTCTTTTAGTCCAATTTGTGCTTGTAATATTTCCATTCTTTTGTGTTAATAATTTTTGTTCCATATTAACAATGGGCTCCTTTTCTTTTTTTATTACTGCTCTTCTCATTTGTTCTTTTTTTTTCATTTCTATTAAATTATATTTCATGTCTTTTTTAGTTGACTCCTGCTTTTTCATATCAATTGGAAAATTTTTTTCAATTAATATTTTTTTTAAATTATTTTTGGTGGCCATCTTTTGTTTACTCTTCAGTATTTTATTCTCATCTCTTAATTGAACATTTTTTGGGTAACCCTTTTTCAAACTTTTTTCATTCCCTTGGTTTGATAACCTTTTTTGAGTTTTCTCTTTTCCTTTGTTCGATTCTTCATTTTCCCTTTCCTTTTTTGGTACATTCAACAAATCAATAATATTCTCCTTAATATCCTTATGAACGAAGTTATTTTTTTGTGAATTACTGTTATACAGTATAGGGTTATTAATGTATATTAAATTTTCCTTTTTCACAAGAATATATTTTCTATTTGGCAAGTATATTCCTTCAAAGCATTGGCATTTTAATTTTTTCCCCACTTCTATCATTTTGTTTGTTTTATTAACTTCTTCTATTTTGTCTGTTTTATTCACTTCTTCCATTTTGTCTGTTTTATTCACTTCTTCCATTTTGTTTGTTTTATTCACTTCCTCCATTTTGTCTGTTTTATTCACTTTGCCCAATTTTTGATCATTTTCTAACACATATGAGTTTCCCTTTTTTTCATCTATGCATAGAGAAATTCTATCACAAAATGAGATATCAATTATATTTATGGTATTTATATACGACAATTTTAGCAATCCTGTTAAATATAACTTTTCTTCATTTTCTTCAATGGGCTCATTTTTTTTCACCTTTCCATTTATATCTCTCTCATCTGTATGCTCTATTTTGCTCCTCAATTTAGACACAATTTTGTTTAATATGCTGACCAATTTAGAATGTTTTAACATTACCTGTACGCAACTGAGCTCAACCAAATTTGGATACTTCATTTTGTATAATTTTGGCAGTTCGCACAAAAAAAGGTTGAATGGTATGTTGTTATTTCTGGTCACAAATACATCTTTAGCATTCCATATTTTGTTTTTTATGTAAATAAATTTATTTTTTTGAATAAAATCGAGGAACATCTCATGTTCACTAGGAGTGGCCACATTCCTTGGTGAAATGTGGTTTGTCGTCACGTCTGCTGCCACCCCCTCAACGGCCATCACCTCAGCCTCATCATTCCTGATGAAGGTGAGCTTTTCCTTTAATTTGTGCTGAATAATATATTTCTCGAAATGTTCATATATGTCATCGTACAATTTTGATAAATTTTGAAAACATACATTTTTAGAATTCCTAGATAGCAATTCTAGGTGTCCCAGTACATCAACCATTTGTGGAGCTTTCTGCAACATCAGTAAGCTTCCTAATTTATCAGAAATATTCAATTTGTCCAAATAGTAACATTTTCTTTTCAAAAAAATTATATTAAAATATTTTTTATCATATGCTTCACATATTTTCACAAAACCTTTGTCATGATGATCGGTTTCATCTCTTTTCCTTTCTGAATACACTTCTGTACCTGGGTTCATCTTATTATATGCATTATCAGAGTTACTTTGGAAAGCATCATTTTTATTCCCCTTTAGTGTTGTAACAAAAGTACCCTGGTTTATCTCCCTCTTTTTTTTTTCATTTGGAATGGTCTCTGCGTTATAGAACCAGAATCCATTTTTTTCAAGATCCTTATTAGTAGCACTTCTGTTAATTGTTTTTTTGATTGGTGTGTTACCACCTAATGAATTATCATATATAGGTTGGAAATAGTTAAAATTCTTGCTTTTGTATAAAGGCAAGAAAAAAGATTCTCTGCATTTTTGCAGCACTATAGGATTTTCCAAATAGTGTATATTTTTTTCTAAGAGATAAATTATTTTATTTAGAATTTTTAATTTATAATCATAAACATGTTTGCTATAAAATAATGTCTTTAAATCAAGCAAAATATCATTTATATTGTCATTTAATTTATACTGTTCCTCAATGCAGTTCAGTCCTAATAATCTCAATTTTTCAAAACCATCCTTCTTAATTTTGTTCACCAAATCGATACATAACAAATTTTCTTTTTCAATACAATTTTTTGAACTCAAACATTGATTATTATACCTCATGTTGATGTTCTCCTTATATCCCTGAATCTCTTCATTTGGAATAGAATTGTCGTTATTTCCATCATCATTTAAATTAAATAATACGACATTTTCTTTTTCAATTTGCTTCTCTGCTTGGTAAAAGTATTTGCTATCCAAGGGGTACATCAAATCGCATATCCTTTTGAACTTTTTCTCTTCATTTGGGAAACAGGGAGAGTTTTTAAGACATGTAATCACAGAAGTATTGTGAGTCTCTAAAAGATACAATAAAATAGGAATCCAATTTTCGAACTCTATATGGGAAAAATTATTTATAACTACTTCACATATAAATTTATTTGTCCTATTCTGAAATTTTTTTTTTACAATTTCATCATCTGTATATTGCTTATCCAGGAGTCTAAATTTATCAGGGACGTTTTCTATATATAATAAATTCTGCCTACAAATTTTTGAAACTAATGAACTTTTTTTTCCCTCACATAGTATACTCAAATAACTGTATAAACAATTGCTCACTCTTTCATCGTAAAAAATTAAATTCTTCATACTTGAATATTTTACAATATCAGAGATACAATGTTTAAAAGTATTTTTCAGGTCCTGTGGAATGAATATACATTCGGTAAAACTCATCCAGTGGTTACCATTAAAAAACAATTTTAATTTTTTTTCATCATCAAATAGTTGTCTGTATAAAGGGTAAAAAATGTCCCCATCAAATTGTACACCATTTATTGGACTATTTATTGTTACTGGAAAATATAACGAAAAATCATATGAGCTGCGTGAAATGTTCAACTGACGAAGGAGTAAGAGAAATTTAACATAAAGATCACAAACAGCTTCTGAAAGTTTCCCATTTGTAATATAACTGATTTGAATTTTTTCTTCATTCATAGATTTTATAAATATTGGAATGTTTTGCACAATATTTATACAATACGGCCAATTGGAGTTTTCCTTATTCTCGTATACGCTAATTTTGCCACATTTTTGCATATCGCTTGATTTTTCACCATTTACATGTATAAAATATATTTCCTCCTTGTTGTTATCTTCTACTTGGATATCATTTTTGAGCTCATTAGTATACAATACATATTCGATAGATAGGTCTTTATATTCGTGACGAACAGAACTGTAGGAGACCTTTTCCTCTAAATTGATCTCATTTTCTAAATGAGAAATGGTTGCAAATTTGTCACATTTACTCCAGCTACAAAATGAATAGCCATTCATTTGGAAATGTAAACTTTTTATATTTCTCGAAAAAAGTATAAATTCGGTGGTTACATTTCTTATCTTTTCACAAATTTCGTTAATGTCAGATTTGGATGTAAAAGGAAATTTTATGAGCGTTCCTGAGAAGGAGATAATACATTCAATATTCAAGTGTTGCAAAATTTGTTTTAATTTGGAATTTTTATTGTTAGTATTATCAAATAATGCATTATTATTTTCTAATTCTATATTTTGATTTCCCCCCTTTTCATTGCCTGAACATTTGAACAATATTAACTTCTCCTTGGAATTTTCTAAAGTGTCTACACACATTGGTCTTTCACATATGTCTATCCCTAACATATTACTTATCAATTGAGTATCAAATGTGACATTGAAAAAAATAAACATTTCGTAATACTTGGTTTTTTCTTTGATGCTTTTATAATTATGCCCACATTTTTGTTCTTTTAATTTTTCGTCCTCCATTCTATATATTCCTTCATATTCCCTTTTAATATTTACAGATGAATTATTTACTTCACTGCAAGCTGAATTATTTACTTCACAACAACTTGCATTCTTTTCATCATACCCCCCTCCTTCATGTTTAACATTGTGAAATTCATCAAAAATAAATATGTTAAAATTGCTAGCGTCCTCATTTGATAAGTCCACGTACTGCAAAACATTTATATATTCATTAATTTCCTTATCTTTTGCATATATATTCGTTAAACTGTTGCACCCGTATAACTTCAAATTATTCATATTTCCCAAAAATTCTTGTTCTAATTTGTCTATTGAAAAATAAAAAAAGAAAAATAGATGATCTTATAATATTATGCACTAATGCAGTTGCATATGTTAAGCTGAGCAAATATCTAACTATACTTCCTCAGATATGGGGTGAACAAATAGAATAAATAAAAAAGAAATAACCTGAATTATAATACAACTTCGAAATTCACAAAAAAAATTTCAAAGAGAGAAAAATAATAACATAATAATGTAGCGCAAATGAAAAAAAAAAAAATTGATCGGGATAAAACGGTTCCGCATGCTTTTGCTCCTGAAGAAGAAAGAATTTACACTAGGCTATTAAATTGTTTGTATAGTTTTGTTTTCTTGGAAAGTCCTATAAAATGTGTGTAATTTTACATGTTTTTACATGCGACGTGTATTATTACGTAAAAGAAATGTCAAGAAAATAAAAAACTACTCACTTTAATATGAAGGAAGCTTCCTTTTTTTTTTCACCCAAAAAATGTACATCATTCTTGTCGCTTTTTTCTATTTTTCACATTTTTGGATGTATCGCGCAAGGGGTTAGTAGTGTACTGACGGAACAAAGCACAATTACTGGCAAACACTTGTTTAAATAATATATGTGTGTGTAAAATATATTTTGAATAACAAAAAAAAAAAAAAAAAAAAAAAAAAAAACAATGCCAATTATGAAATAGTATTTGTAACAGTTGAACAGGAAAAAATCAGTATTGTCTTAAAATAGAAATTTGTGGAAACATGAAGAAGTCTATCATAAGAAGTGAGAAGGATGAAACAAAAATTCAGCATATTAGTTATGTTTATTTTCACATTTTGCATTTCTTGTTCTAAAATGCTTTAGGATTGATCCATATTTTTGCATTTAATTTTTTGCAAGTACCCGCGCTTGTAAAATGATGAACAATTTTTTTTTTTTTTTTTTTTAAAGATTTAAAAATTCCTATATCTTTTTTTGAGGTATTTATGCACATGCTTTATATCCCTAAAAAAGTAAGATTATTGTCAAATAACGAGGATAGCAAAATCGAACACTAAAAAATTTTATTATCATTGTTGACTAATTTGTTCTAAATCATCACATTTAAGCAAGCATATAAAAAGTTGCATGTATATGTTATAACTTTTTTTTTTTTTTTTTTTTTTTTCTTCAAGTTCCAATTTTGCTTATGTCCCCATACATTTACATTGAAAAAAGAAAATTTAATAAAATATTATTGTAATTTTAATTAAAACATATTTCATTATTTAAAACTTAACAATGTTTCAATTGTATAGAAAGATGCGCATATATAGAAATATATACAAGCGCAACAATGTGTCACCACAAATAAAATACACATAGAACGTAAAGAAAAATCACTACAGTAACAATGATAAACATTTGCATAACCTCATTCCTTCACCCCTTGTGGATATAGGGAAATAAATGAACTCCATATTGACAGTTCATGTGGAGTCAAATTTAAAATCTTAAACAGGAATTCAAAATGAAAATAAAAAAAGGGGGTTGATATGTATATACTAGTTCTCTGCACCTCACTTTTTATGTGTACTATTCACCGGCAGCTTTTTCTGGGTATTAAAAATCGAAAAAAGACAAGTGGAATTGTAAAAAGCAATGATCAAAATAATTTTATAATTGAATAGGTTTGAAGGGTTTATAAAAATAAAAAATCAGTTAATCTAACAAAAACACATATTCATATTTTGTAACATTTAAAAAAAAATTCTCTAATGTAAATTAATATTATGATTATAACTAAAAAAAAAAAAATTAAAAAAAAAAAAGTGTATAATTATAAATATTAACTGTTGAAACATTAAAGCATATCATTAAATGTACTGAAATTGTGTTTGTCAAGAATGTAGCAAAAAGGGATAATGAAAAATCGAAAGATTTATGAAATAAAAATAGGAAAACTTAAAATAAAAAACTTAAAATAAAAAACTTAAAATGAAAAACTTAAAATGAAAAACTTAAAATGAAAAATATAAAATGAAAAACATAAAATGAAAAACTTAAAATGAAAAGCTTAAAATGAAAAGCCTAATATGGAAAACTCAATATGAAAAATATAAAATGAAAAACATAAAATAGAAAACTTAAAATGGAAAGTTAAAATTTAAATTCGTGAAAAATATATAAAAATTACAAAACAATAAAAATAAGAATACACAAAAAAGCCCTATACACAAAACAAATCACATAGACAACAAAAAAACAAAAAGTAAGCAATGGTAGAAGACAAAGGATAAAATAAATAATAAGAAACGGGAAAATTTTTCCCTAATCATTATTAACATTAAACGTATTATCATTTTATACAATTATTTTTTTTTTTTTTTTTTCCCTATGCTCGTATAATATACATAAAACATTTGATTAATTCTGCTTCTTTATATATGAAGCGTTATGAATAAAATATAGATTTAGTGTATCTAAATAATGCATTAAAACGAAGCATATATATATATATATATATAGGGCGCTTTTCTCTTCTGCGCCTACTTAAACTTTCATATAATGATAAATATGTTAGAAAAAAAAAGATAAAACTTGATAATAAAAATGTACAAAATGGATTATTATAATCTCTCTATTTTTTTATAAACAGTGCCAACGGTGGTGACAGGGGGAGGTGGTTTTGAACGTCCAAAAATTTCCCCGTTCTGCTATGTTTTCCAGAATTTTCATCATTTTTATCATTTTGATTATTTTCAAAAAAGCTCCTCTTGTTTGTCAATTATTTCCATTTTGTGCTTTTTCGAAAAACTTCCTACTTCAGTACTAACCCTAGTCATTGCAAATTCAACACTGAGCGGCAGGGATATTTGAGAAGCTCGTAATCATAAGATTGCACAGAAAAGCAGGACTGCATAAAAATTACCAATTTTTCCAAAGCACAGTCCACACTAACCTCATTTCCTCGTATTTCCATTAATCTTTCGGTAAAACCTTCATGAACCTGTACATACAAATTTCCCAATCGAACATCTGCTCCGCATTCCTCCTTTATAATTGCCATTCTTTTACATCCATCAGCCAGTAGTTTTTGCACACATTCGAATGGAGCAACTAAATATATACAACATTTTGATGAAGACATTTTCGATTTTACATAATGATACAACAATTGGCATGCTCTTAAAATACCAAATATATTTCCTTTTAATAAAAATACATGACTATCAGCAAACCCAGGAAACCAAACATCCTTTGCACTTTTGTATACTGAAATATGTAGAGAAGATTTTATCGTTTTAACATGTATACCCTTTGGACCCATAAAAGAACCACTAATATCTCTCTGTGCAGCTATTTTTAATTTACCAATTGAGTTATTTGTATATGCTAAATGAAATTTCTGAATTGATATTTTGGTGTCATAATTGTACTTCTCCTTGTCATTTAAAATGTTTTTTATGTGTTTATTCGAGTTATCAGCACTCTCACAATCTGAATTATTTGTATCCTCATTATATGTTGAATAGCTACTAATATCGTAAATTTTATTACTTAGGCTATTTAATATATGGTTTTGTTTTTTCTTCAAATGCATATTTTTCACCTCAGTTAATTCCTTTTCCAGTTGTTTATTTTTAAACTTGAGACTATTTATAATATTCTGTAGCTCCATAATTTTGTCACCTTTCATAGCAGATTTTGAATGGTTCTCGAATTCTTCATTTTCATCATGAATATAATCAACGTCATTTTCTAAAAGATTCATGCTACCACCTAAATTATCATTAAAATGTTCATTGTCCACTAAGTTATCGCATATATTTACGTTCATATTGGGACAGTTATTCGAAAACATATTCAGGGGTATATCAGATCCGACATTTTCGCCCAAATTTATACCGTTGTTTTTTATACCACCACACATGTCGCTATTTATATTGTTAATCAACAAGCTACTCAAGGCACCATACTTCATTTCGTCATTCTGTGCACTGCTAACTTCTTTAAATATGTCCTCTTCTATATTTCTAAACATGCACTCATTTTTGTCAACAATGTTCAAATTTCTGCTATTGTCATCTTCTTCATGAAAATCATTTATTAAGTCACAAAGGTATTTATTATTAGCATCTTTCCTTATGTTATCATTTTTATTTTCTCTGTTCGCTATATTTTTATGTATATTATTTTGTTCATGATTTGGGGGATGATATTCATTTTTGCTAGGGCAAACAACCTGTTGATATATGTCATTTTCCTTTTTCATACCAAAGTTGTCTATCTTGTTTCCCATATGAAACGTTATTTTGTCATTTTCTTCGTTATTTACATTACTAGGAATCGCGTCCATGTGCTTTGTTTTTATTTGATAATCATTTTTTATATTCTGTTGACTGAAGTACAAACTTGGGTTAGTCATTTCTGTATGTTCCTGGTCATTTGTCATCGAATTTATCCTGTTATTATTATCTAAAGGGTTGTTGCTCATGAGAAAATAAGAGAATTCATTTTTTTTTTTTAAACTTGAATGGTATACTGAATCATTATGAGAAGTGGCTGTGTTTAACAAATTTCGATTCATATTTATAACGTTATTCATATTATTTGAACTGGCATTAAAGTTGTTACAATTCATAGTTGTATTATTATTGTTATATTTCATGTTGATATTTAAAGGGGCTTGGTTAAGTATCTCTTGTGAATAATTCCTTTCACTATTGCTGTCTTTACGCTTCATGTTAAATATGCTATTTATAAAGGTATTATTTGCGCAGGCATTAAATTTACTATTCTGCAAATTACTGGAGGTCTGTTGCAAGAAAGTGTTATTTTTTAATTTTTCATTTGACGGAATTTCACTTTTAAACGAATAGTTGTCAAACTTAATGTCCTCATAATTCAATATTTCCGAATTGTAATCTGGTATGTTAAAACTTTTCCTATTTTCAGCACATTCTATATTTTCCGTGCCTTCCCCACCCATATTGTTTCCATAATCCTTATAAGCATTACAGCAATTCTGGTTAATGTTTTTAATATTCTCATCAGCAATTGCATTATTACAACTTTTATGGCTTTCGTTGCTTCTGTTGCTGTTTGTGCTATTCGTGCTGTCATCGCTCATATTACAGGAATTTTTTGGAGCCATATTGTCATTGTTCTTTATTTTCATATCTTGCTCGTTCTTGCAAAAAATACTGTTACTACTAGAATCTGTTTCATTCTCATTTCTCTGATTGGATTGAGTAGTATTATCTCCCTCTTTAATGATATTACTGGTGCTTCTATTCCCTTTAATGCAATTTTTCAAGGACATTCCAGTTATCGATTCAACAGTCATATCACCACTAATCTGATCATCAGCGTTAGTCTCTTTAATCACCTTTGCGATGTTTTCCACTTTTTTGCCACTATGTGTAAAGCTACTTTCAATCAACATTTGCATGTTCATGTTTGTCTTAGTGCCTAGGGACATATGCTGTGTGCCGTTATTTGGGATTGATAATTCCGCACCTTTTTTTTTTGTCATATTCATAGAATAACTACCATTGGAGAGATTCTTATCTGAGTGTTCAAGTCCTACATGAGTAACAGAATCAATTTCATCATCCACGTAATTTCCTGTATATGTACACTTCTTTTTGCTATGCGAAAAATTGCTTTCACTAATGCTTTGAAAATTCTCATTCATGCATGCATTGAGTATTCTGTTTTTACTAGTCATGGAAATTCCATTATTTTCAACTGAATTTTCTATATTGGACAATCCTAAATTATTGTCATCAATTAAAGTGTAGTCATTATTACAAATGTTATTTTCTTCGCTAATTAAATTGCTATTAACAGTATCATTATTTCTTCCACATGTGCTTTCTCCATTTGCACTTTTTATGCATTTGATAAAATCAGAACTTCCAATATTTAGGTTCATATTTGGATTATTCGTGAATAACATTTTATTATCATTTATGTTCTTTTTCATGATATTATTATATTCTTCATTATTCTGAAATGATATATTATAATTTCCTTTATTGTATAAATTTCTTACTGTGTTATAGAAATGGCTGGGTAATGCATTATTATAACCACTACGAACAATATTCGAATTTACACCAATATTGCAACTACTGCTACTAATACTGTGATCGAAATTAAAAGCTCTTCCTAAAGGATTATTTTCATAGAACGAGTAATCTGAGTCCTTACTCTGGTAAGGGATCCCATATTTCCCTCTGACAGAAAATATCTCATTCATTTGTTGGTACTTCAAGTCATTTTCATCAGAATCATCAGTGTTTAGGATGGCCATCTTACTATTCATGTTGTTTAAGCTGCTTGGTATATCTAAATCTTTTTGTAATTGTGTAACATTCTCCTCGAATTCGGAACTTTTCTCAAAATAGCTCATATTACCAAGATCATCATCTTTCACATTCAGATTCAAAATATTTTTACTGAATATGTCATCATCATGATTCAGAAGTGTATCTTCCTCATAATTCAAGTGGATATCTTCATCACAATTACACAATTCAATAACCCTTTCACAATTCCTATGTGTCTCCGTATCATAATTAAAAGACTCAACGATACCATCATCACCATTTCTGTTACTCTCATCCACATTTTCATTATCATAATAACTAACATTTAATCCTAAATCATCATTTTCTTCATCTACATTTTTGTTCATGTTCATTATGTTATTTATTGTATATATGCTACTGTCAGTTGTCGCATAACTAGGTTTCATACATTTTACATTAAGTTCTACACCGCTATTTGCACTTTTAAAATTTGTTTCCATCAATTCAGCATAATCATTATTCAATTCATCCTTTACTATATTATAATTATTCGGATGAAAGAAACAATCATTAGAATTAAATTTTAAATTATCACTCTGATTATTTGTTAATTCTTCTTGTCTTTTTATAGGCGTACTCATTTTGGATGTAGTCGTGTCTAATTTGTTATCCTTGTAGTTCATGCTATCTAAAGAATTTAAAAAATTTCCCTTCATTAAAGCATTACCTTTAAAGTGTGTTTCATTATTTACACTAATATTTTGCATCACTCCATTTGCACTCTCCATCATACCATACTCTTGATTGATATCATTATCATTCCCTATACTATTTTGGTGAATGAAAAGAGAAGAATACTTCATGTCCTTACTATTAAGGTCTTTTTCATGGGGTTTCTTATTGGTTAAAAAATCCTTCTCATAGCTCATTTTGTCGTTTGCATGATCGTTACCACTTGTGCTACTCCTGTTGTTGCTATCACACTTACTGCTGTTATTTCTGCTGCTGTTATTTCTGCTGCTGCTATTTCTGCTGCTGTTATTTCTGCTGCTGCTATTTCTGCTGCTGTTATTTCTGCTGCTGCTATTTCTGCTGCTGTTATTTCTGTTGCTATTATTATTAATACTTCCATTTCCGCTGCTCTTGCAATTGATGTTTCCCTTGGGGCTACTGTTTATGGGCCACGGAAAATGCTTTTTCATATTTGAGACAAGACTACTCTTGGTGTTGCTTGACAATTTTGTATGGTCATCACGGTTTGTGTTGTACCTCCACATTTCCTCATAATTCATGTCATTTCCTTTGCAGATATTGTTATTCTCAGTTGTTGTAACTCTTATATTATTTTTCATCCCTTTCCAATTCATATTGCTACTGGAAAGATGCGTGATATCTGCCGCTGTACTAGTCGAAGTAGTCACTACAGTTGGGATAGCACTATTATCAGAAAAAGGCATGTCGTGTTCTTTTTTCTTAACTCGAAGATTTGAAGTTTCCCTTTCAAAGTTATCATCCTTCTCATAATTAAACAATTCCAAATTGTTTTTTTCCCTCATTACATCATCATCTTTTCTTGAGTTATCAATATCCATTATTTTCAAATTGGCAAATAAATTTTCAGAATTTCCATTAATTCCTTTACCTGCTAAAAGATCCATATTTTTTGCCTTCTTCTTCAAATTATCGTTTTTAATAAGTACACTATTCATGTTGCTAACTTCAATCCCTTTCTTCAAGTTGGTAATATTTGTACAGTTTAATTTTGTCTTAAATTTTTCCTCTTGAGTTTTCATATTATTTCTGTATTTACTCACACCTTCCTGCGTGCATCCTGCATAACCATTCAAATAAATGTGCTCCTTCTCAAACGTTGCGCTTTGATTATTCAAACTTTGCATTCTATTCATTACACTTAAATGTTTACAGCTATTATTTCCACTCATAATTGTGCTTCCGCTATAATTACTCCTGTATCCACGGTTAAAATTATTACCTGTACTTATGGCCTTTTCCCTCCAGCTTAAATCACCAAGGTAGTCCACACCTTTAATGGTATTCATAAACACATGTTCATTCTTGTTTTCACATAAATTATTTTTGTTTCCTAATGTATTACTCATTTTAACATAACTTGAACCTTCCGTTGTGTTACTAGAAGTCGGTATTACACAAACTTCATTCGAAACTGATCCCCCTTTTGTTTCCTCGAAATTACATATACTTCGATTGACAGACTTATTTTTATTAATTTTAACATCACTGAGATGAGAATGTGTTCTGTTATTTTCATTACTTTTATTGCTAATGGTTTTATTCAAGTTATACTTATAATTACAACTGATGTCTGAGTTTACACTTTTACTCATTTCTTTGTTTATTTTAGTTGAATCACTACTCATCATACTAGAATTTGATGTGGACATAATTCCATAATGTGAATTATGTATTTTAATATTTTCGCTATTCAATTGTTGACTACATGTCTGAAATTTCATTTCACTGTTTTCTTTTTTCTCTTTTTTGTCTTTTTTCTCCTTTTTCTCTTTCTTTTCTTTCTTGTCATTATCATTATTCTTTAGTCCTACGTTATTTGTTTCCATCTCTCGTGGCACTCTGCTAACATCCTGTTGTTCATTCTTGTGTGCACCATCCATCTTCCTCCCCCTTAAGTTGTAATAATTTAATTTTTGTTTAACAAAATGAAAAAATTATTCTATTTGTGGATTCACGGATCATAATATTAACTCTATTAGAAATCAATTTTTGTATATATGTTTGTTTGTTCGTTATTTCTCTTTTTCAAATGCTTCGATTAGTTTAATACATAATTTGTTTTCCCGATATTTTTTACTTGTGCGTGTGTGTATTTTGTTGTCTGTTCTTGAGTATTTATATGTATTCACGCAGCATGCATATAGACAGGTATACACAAATGCACAAAAGTTGAAATCTAAACACTTATTATATATATTTAAATATGTTATCTTATGACAATCGAAGGGTACTTAAGATAATTCAATCGGCTTCAATGTATACCTCTTATTTTAAAATACTATGTAATGACATATAAAAAGATGGTGAAGAAATCAAGGATATACCGGGCACAGTGATTGTGTAGGATTTATGAAATATGTTATCTATATATTTTTACTAGTGAAAAAAAAAAAAAAATTTATCATGAAAATATTATCTATGCGAACTGTTTTAAATGATTCGATGCAATAATAATCTAACGCTATAAATTTTTTTATATCATTGGCATAGGGAAATGTTATAAACCAGACTTGAAATAATATATATGGATAAAAGCATAATTTTATTTACATACATAAAAATAAAAAAAAAATGAAAAACTTCTACAACACGTACATGTAAAGCCACATTTAAAAATAAAAAAATTTTTAAATAAAGAATTATGTACTACCCTTAATAATAACCGTACGTATAGACAAGGAATGATCAAATTGTGTGTATAGAAAAAAGATAATTAAAAATTCTCATATAAGGAAAATTAATTTATGTACAATGAGAATGAGATAAAATAGCATATCAATAAACATCATAACAATAAACAGCTCAAAAACATAACGTTTAAAAGAAAAATAACTTAACAATAAAATAAAAAAAAAAAGTGAAGTTTTAATTACACAGATTATAAGATTCTGTATTTATATTTTCCTAATTCATATGTTTCATGTAGTACGGGATGAATAATCAAATGGATAAAAGTTGATTAATTTATAAAGCCATAAAAATTATTATCATATGAATGCACACTGCTTTTTTATTTATCTATCTATTTTTAAATGGACAAATTGGAAAATAACAAATAGTAAGAATGTAAATTTATAAATGTTACAGGATACGTAGATATCAACCCCTTCTTCGCCTTTTCATCATAAACATATGCATACATAAAAGCAATAATGCTAATCACATATAAGAGTTTATGTATAATGAGAGGGTAACATTACATATGGTCATTTCAGCAAGTATCCTTAGTAGTCTATCGATTAAAAGTACGTTAATAGGTGAAATATAAAACGGATTGAGGTATTATATATATATATATATATATATATATATATATATATATATATATATGTATACATACATACAGATATTCAAATGTATTTAAAAATAAATAAAATAAAAATATATATACAGGTGTGCTTGTTTTCCTCTTTATTTATTTTATTTTTTTTATATATTCTTCTCTTTTGTGTGTTTTTTTTTTTTTTTTTTTTTTTTTTTTGTTTACGATATGAATACACACATTTATATATATCGGGAGTTATTTCACATCGAATAAATACTTCATAATAATAAACAGAAATTCACAACATGTATTTTATTTTTAGATTCAAATTCCTAATTTCCAATATTTACACTTGTACAATTAAAAAGGTGTGTATAAGGCTACACATGAAATATCATGACGTGCACATACGCAAGAATGTGTACACAAGCATAAGTATAAATGTGTAGTTGAAATGAAAATATAGTATGTATATTAATAATGATAACAAAAATTTCCCTTTTTATGTTTACATAATTTAACATAAAAAAAAAAAAAAAAAAAAAAAAAAAATCATAAGATATTAGGTAGGAATATACATCAGATAGAATTTTAACGTAATGCATATTAACATCATCATAAAATGAATAAGTTAAAAGCTCTAAAAACATTTAAAAATATCAACATGTTGCTACAAGTATATAGCACAAATATATAATTATGTAAGAACAAAGAAATAAAAATATCTATGAAAAATAGAATTATTCAAAAAAAAAAAAAAAAATGAAAATGAAAAGAAATGACAATATATCAACATACAAATCTAAGAAATATAAACCTTAAAAGTATAATTAAAACATACTTTTTTTACTTCTATAAAACAATTATTGGATTTGTTAGCAATTTTCATATTCATCAATTTTCGGATAGTCATTACACATAAAAATATATTCTTCCTTATACATATTTATATAATAGGTTTTTTTTTTTTTTTTTTTGTCACCCATGCGTTTGCTCTTACATGCGAGATGTTAACATGTATGCGCGTGTGCGTAGTGGGATGTGCATATGTTCGAGTGCTTATATACGAGCATGGAAATATGTGTATATATATATGTATAAATATATATGTATTTACTCACAAACGATCACATTCACATACATAGGTAAACACACAAATGTAAGGACTCACTATTGCACACATTCACATATAAATATATAAATATACCAATATTTGCTACTCCAACATACATTCTAATGTATGTGCAAGCAATAAGGTTACCAAAAGTACTCATAGTCTACTTCACTTGGAAGCGTATATGTATATATTCATAAAATGGAAGGAAATGAAAAAAAATTTGTACTTAATTTATTTAGCATTTTTCCTATAAATTATATAAATATAAGTAAAATAAAAAAAAGTTAAAAATTAAAAGCTTAACAATGATAAACGTGTAAGTATACTTAAAAGATAAATTAAAACATTGCTTAAAAATAAAATTTCTTTTATGATAAAAAAAAGGTCAGTAAAAAAAAAAAAAAAAAAAAATTCATAAAACAAAAAAAAAGAAAAACAAAGTTAATAAGATAATGGAGGGAAATGATGTACATTTTATATTTATTTATTCATGTTTTAATTCAATACATAAAATACTATTTACTGTTAAAATCATATGTCAACAAACATTAAAAGATTCAATAAAAAAAAATACGACAAAAAAGATATATATATATATAGATATATGTATTATTATTAAGATACTGTTTTCAATATATCATTATTCTTACTAATATATTTTTTAACTGTTCTTACTCATATATTGTCTTATTTTGCTATATTTTATTTTTTTGTATTTTTCTTTTTTTTTTTTTTTTTTTTTTTTGTCACATACGCGTAATGTATATGGGTTGTAAAAATGTTGTGCCTTTATATATATGTATATGTATATTTTTAATTTATACTTGTGTATTTTTGCATGAGATTGTTTTCGAGCATGTTCAGTAGCAATTTTTCACTCACATTTATATGCGTTCTGGACATAACGAGCAACTATTCAAATGTACACTCTCAAACATTGGTAAATATGTATATGGTCTACCTCGTACATGTAAATATATACAGTCCTTTTAATGCATCTATATCATTATAAAATCACACATGCATATCCTCTCATGTATACACACACATTTCTGCACATATAAATATTTATAGATGCATGGGCATCTAAGAAAAAATGCGTGCAATGTATTATAAAACTCCTTATGTTATCATGTTCAAAATGTTGATAACTTGTAAAATGTTAAGTAAAGGTGAAAGCATGGTTGTGTCTATATAAGTGTACATATATGTATGGTATATATACACACTACACGTGTAATACTGTGATAAAAATGTGTTCACTTGCACATTTTCATATAAAACATGGTGTATTTTCTTACATTGAAATGTATGTACGGGTATTCATAAATAAGTGTACTCAGGTTTGGTGCAACGCGAAATAGTCATTTTCCATTATTGATTGCTTATTTATACTGTTAATTTAAAAGGTGTAACATAGAGCTGTACTAAGAAAAACAAAACAATGTTCTTACATATATCTACGTGTGTCTCGATATAATTACGCCCTTTACATACAGATAATAATTATCATTCATAAATGTTAAAAATGTGTAATGATAAAAAGTGTGCATTCTTATGTATTTAACGTGGGCTATATTTTGTTTTATTTTATTTTTATGTTTTTAAATTTTTACATTTGAGAATGAATAAAAGATACGGTATGTAAGTGTGTATACATATGTCACCAAAATAGAAGATGCAACTATTACTCGGTTGAAAATAACATTTCTATGTAGATGTATGCTTGCACGTGTACATATATATGTTCGTATGCAATGCTTACTTACATTAGGATGTAAAACTGTGTATATATGATTACATTTACATAGATATACAAGTACATACTTCAACATGGTGAATGCATAAATAAACGGTTAGAAAAGTTAAAGATATAAATTATATTTTATGCGTTTGTTAGAAATAGGATATATATAACAAATATGTATATACATAGGTTATTACACAAGTTTGAATTTTGTAATGATGTTTTTTTTTTTTTTTTTTTTTTTTTACATAAGCATAATTGTACGTATAAATAAAATGTTAACATACATAAAGAATCTTACATTTAAACTACTTAAAGATTGATAGATTGAAAAAAAAGATACATTTTTTTAAAATTTTATTTTAAAATTGATATTTAATCTTGTATATATTTTTTTACTTATGAACACACATAAAATTAAAAATGTTATAAAGGGGTGTAAAAGAACATGTCATATTTAACTTTATAAAAAAAAAAATAGTAAAAAGGTGTTCATATCCATTTATATTTCAATTCCTATCTTATAAACACATATATATGTAATGTCATAAGCATACACATATGTGCATGCGCACATATATTACTTAGTTACTTAAAGGTATACGGGGTGTTCCTTTGAAGTAAAAGTTCACACTAGATAATATACATGTTAGAAAATATTAAATTTTTTGTACTCTTTTCTTTATTTTGTTTATTTTTTCAAATTCTTAACCTTCTAGCCTGTGCTTTTATTTAAATATATTTTGCTCTTGGTATCCAGTGTACATGTGAATATATGTATATATATATATATATATATATATATATATATATATATAATATATATGCGCACATAAGTAATACACCTTTTTATGCGTTATTACACATTGATGCTTGAGTAGATGAATATTATAAAAATGTTCATACAATAATTAAAAGAGCCTTTTTTTTCTTTTTTTTTCACCATTGTGATATAATGCTTAAATAACAAGTAGTGCGCAGTAAGAAAAAACAAAAAGTTAACAATTTTATTTTGGGTATGTTTAATATCGCGTTTTCCTTTTTCTTATTGATATACATATAATGGATTTTGCAGTTTCATCGAAAATGAATGGGAAAATATGTACGCCACCTTTTTTTTTAACTACACGGAAAATGCATATATATATATATATAAATGAAATTATCATAAAAATCATCTTTCTTATTTTTTACATTTTCTGCATGCGAATCGAAAAAAAAAGATATAATTTATATATTTCCTTTTTAACACTTAAAATTTTTTTGTTAATAGACTAGGGTGATTTATACATGTAAAGAAAAAAAAAAAAAAGAGGCGTACACAAGTTATTTTACATAGGGTAAGCATGTGCTACAAAATGATAACACCTTTGTATAGCACATTACACAAATACATATTACTCATTTTGCCTTTATTGGCAAAAATGTATAGCACATTTGCTGTATCACGAAAAAATAAAATGATCTTTGCAGGTTTTTTTTTTTTTTTTTTTTTTTGTGCATAAGTACGATTGCTGCTCTCAGTATACCGTTACCCCTATAGCACCTACATGTTACTTAAATTATTAACATTTACTTTTTTATTCTCGTATAAGGCAGCAGAACAAAAAAGAAAAAATGCAAGGGAAAGAGGGAAGAATAGTGGGGTATATTATACATCACTTAGTAGGTATTAATACTATATCACAATGAACACATTTACAGAGACATTCATATCCCAATAATATATTTGCTTATAGCTATACGAGTAGCTCACCCCTTTTATGCATAATACTTCTTACTACATTTATTTGCACACTTTTAACGCAACAAGAAAGGGGAAAAAATTAGAAGAAAACCATTTTGCACCTTTTTTTTTGGTTTTTTTTTTCGCATGGATATACTTATGAATTTTGATAAGTGTCCATCCTTTTATAAGAATTCTACGTTTCAAGAATCCCCAATTAGATGTACGATAATATTCCTATACATCTCGCGAAAAAAACTGCTCACTAAATTTTTATCAACAAATTTACCAGTATACTTAATGGCAAAGAAACTTCATCTTTAGAAAAAATACTGAAAATGTATCCACTTTTTCTAGTTTCACCTTTTTACTTTTCTGTTTTTTTTATATCACCATTTTGCATTAAAATATATGAATGAGACCACGGAAGAATAGAATAAATCAGACCAAAAACAAAGTATTCCAGACCTTATTTATGCATATTTATGGGTTACATTATATTTCCTATCACCCAAATTACGTATTCTTTACATGATTTTTAGAGATAAATAATTTTACGTAAAATATTCTGAAAGTATTGCATGCATATTTTCTTTAATCTAATTTATATCTCATGTTACAAAAATGTAAAAAAAAAAAAAAAAAAAGAAACATGTAAAATATATGAAAAGGAATACAGATATATGCTATTTCAGGAAGGAACACCATTACACGTTTCTATTTTTAGCAAAATCACGTATATGCCAAATATGCATAAAAGTTGTAATTTTCCGTTAACTCGTGTTCTTCAATAAGTTAAAGAATTTCACGTCAACTATTAAAGGCAATAAAAAGACAACAAGGGAAATAGCCGTTAAAAGAAAAAAATGGTGAACTACAATTAATATGCAAAAAGTACTTGTAACCATATATACACGATTTAATTTATGTATTTTTTTGTTCTTAAGCTATATATTATTTTCAGTTCTGTGTAAACTTTCATCTAAATTTTTATTTCACTTTTCTGCACTTTGTTTTTTGCAAAATGTTTTTTGGGATCTACACATCCCATGTTCTTCTCATCATTAAGAAGGGGAATTTTTCATTGTATATTCATCTCCTTTTTTTGCACAAAAGAATATCGAAAAAAAGCCAAAGAAGGAGGGGGAAAAAAAATAGGAAAGCAAAATTTATTACAAGTAAAATGTATGTACACACACTAGTGCATTGATGAGCATAAATGTTTTCAAAAATGCATGCACGAATTCATTCGAACTGTATGTACTTACATGCATACATACAATTTCAATGTGCTCGTATTTTTCCTATCAACCTTTTCTTTTTCTTTTTTTTTTTTCGCGTATGGTGTGCACTAAAAAATTTTTATTGTTCTTTCTCAAATAATTACACCAAAAAAAAAAAAAAAAAAAAACCTAATATAAAGACAAACGCGCGTTGACAGGAAAGACAAGTCCTTTTAAAAAAGAATTGGCTTTGTGAAATGGAAAAAAAAAAAAAATAGTATTAAAAGAAGAAAGAGAAATCTAGGGGGGTAAATACGGAACTGAAATGTGGAACACCCATTTTGCAATTTCCATGTCGATTCAAATTGCACTTCCAAAAAAACATGAGTACAAGGATATGGAATTTTTCTCGGAGTTACCGAGATATCAGTTTATGGATATGAGCACGCAAAGGGAGTATTTTTCATTTTGCCAACGGAAATATGCATTTCTTATGAAAAAAACTTGTTTGCAGCATGCGTTACATGAAAATGTTCAAGAATAATTAGTATATGGAAATTATAATAACAAATTTGAACTTTTTTTTGATCTGATCATTTTCGAAGTGTGAATAGCATTTTTTTTTTTTTTTTTGTATATTCTGTCCCGTAACCTTTTTACACCAAACAGACATTTGTGTCTTCTCAGAAGTTTTCAAAGTTTAGTAATATATTTTTTAATTCCTTAAATTCATAACACATATGTATAAAAATACCACTTTGAAACTTTCACTTTTTAGTTGGGCAAAAATGGGGACGCGGCATGCAATTTAGTTTTTTCACTTTTTTGCTCAAGCAAAACATAAATGATTATATTTATTTCAGGATTTATAAAATTTGTTTAACTACTATTTTCTGCGCATTTTTTTTTTACATAATTATTAGAATATATATAAAACTCCAATTGCACGATTAAAAGTATAAAAATTCAAAGTGCAAAATTTAATTGATCAGTTAAGCCAAATTTCTCATTTAAAAAAAAAAAATATGGGGTATGGTTCGTTTAAAGACAAATACAAGAAGGCATATAAACACGCTCAGATGAAATAAACAAGTACAAAGGTGTAAAAATATATGTACACGTTCACACATTTTAATATTCATATTTTTCTTAAACGAAAGTTGTTTCATTTTTGTATAGCTTTTTTGTTTCTGTAAAATAAAAACACTTCTCCAATTTTTTAATTAAATTTTTGTACTAATTTTAAGGGGAAAAAATTAAACTAGCATAAAAATATGGAAAAGGAACTTTGCTTAAAAGTGCCTTTTTTTTTTTTTTTTTTTTTTTTCACAAAAATGGATGCGAAAATGAATTTTGAATTAAGGGTGCTAGGGGGGTAGCGTATTCCAACATTATATGTTCATGCTAAATTTACCACTTGTATATTCTAGGTACGTGCATACGTACTGCTATGATCTGTCAACTTAAAGCATCTATCCCATCATTCTCAAAGACCTAAGTGTATAGGTTAGATCCCTACTTTACATCGAGACTCTCTTTTTCAAACAATAAAAAACATATTTAACTATAATGAATGACATGCAGTGCTATGATAAAATAAAACATAACATACTAAAACAAAGAATCCTGTGAAGTTCATGCTAATGTTTCGATTATTGTTTTTTCTTCTTTCATCTTCAATAAACATTCTGTATTTGTCAAAGAAGGAAAAAAATGACCAGTGTTCCCTTAAATGTTATGAACACACTATTGGGGACATATTCATTCACATGCATACTTCCTCATTTCATATGAGCATGCTATTGCTAAGAAGTAACGCCCATTTTTTGTTTTTACTACTTTTTCTCTCTTATTTAACCCTTTTTTCTTAGCATTTTTTTTTCCCCAAGGGGTGTTTTTGTGTACATGTAAATTATTTCGTATCCTACAAAATATCATATGACAAAAAAAATTGAGCTAAATTAAATAACGTACATACATATATATATATATATATGTATCCCTGGGGAAGGGGTCTAGTATTCTATACTCGAACATACATATGTATGAAAAAATGTATATAAGCATGTAAAACCATGTATCCCTTCGGGAGTCTACAATCTATTTATCATACTGGCATACATATGCATGTAAAAGGATGCATCCCTTTGAACGTACATCTTAAAATCAATAAGAGTTTTATCTTTTTTTTTTTCAAACAAGATAAATCAAAGTAGTCAAGGCTTCTAGATTTTGTTCAGTGTTAATATCACGTTTAAGTATGAGTCCATAAAGATATATATACCCAAAGGTGAAAATCAGAAAATGGTACTCATTTTTGACACTTTTAAATTTTTTCATTATTTTATCGAACTTTGCCATTTTATAACCCATTTTTGGAACATTATTAGGCCGTCATTTTGAAATGAATTCTTCATTAGGTTTTTGATTTATAGTATTTGTGTGATTCTATCACTTCCCAAAGAAAAAAGAAGAGATAAGTATTTGATTAAAAAATTGCATACTTTTTTTTTTTTTTCTTTTTCCACATGCATAATTAATATAAAACCAAACTGAACGAAATAATGAAGTTTAATTAAAGGGGTTATTCTTTTTATCAAGCATATAATATGCAAAGTTTGTGTAACATACATATACATGCATATATGTGTGTAGAAATAGTACTTCCTGATTAATGCAAAAAATGGCCATACGGACCTTACATATTTTCTACATCTTATCGACGTGGTGTGAAAAGTTTAACCATGTAATTTGTACTAATTGTTCCCTACCTAATATCCTAAACCCCATTTTTTATATCATCGGGTTCTACATAGAACCAATACTCTGCATTGTAACTGCCTCTATGATTCCGATTATGCAAATATTCGTTTAACACTTCTTTCAAAAAAATCCATGTAAAGAACTCAATTTGTTCGCATCCTCGTATAAAAAATACCTCTAAAGAATCCAATTTTATTTTTTAATTCTCTTATGTCTTATTAACATATTCATCAGTTACACGGTTAATCAATTTTTTTCTTTTTTTCTTTTACTACATTTATTGTGTCCTCGCTTTTTGTGAGTATTTTTAAACGAGAGAGTTTCATTTATTGGAGCATTAATATCTGTGGTTAATGTTAAGTCAAAGGCATTTTCTACATATATGGATTCAGTCTGATTCAATATATTTCTTTCTTTTCTCATACTTCTATTCGTGTCACGGTACAGGTGGTACTTATTTTCCTTCGCTTTATGGGAACACTCCTTTATAGTTTCTTTGCTTTTTTCACGATCACTCAATAAAAATAAATTTTCCATTACTTTTATACCTTCAAAACTTGTGTAACTTTTTCTTTTTCGATATAAGTTGCTCATATATGCATTGTCATTTGGGTTAAAAGCTACATTTCGAGTACAGTTCTCTTGTGTGCTAAAACTTCCTGCCGTTGTGTAATACCAATCTATGACATTAAGTCTTAAACTATTTTTTCCCGCTGTTGAAAATTCTATTTCACTCTGATCTATCACGTACTTCTCAGGGGTACATGCGTGTATACAATTTGAATAATATTCTCTGATCAAATCCATCCTAAAATGCAGGTATATGGAATTTCCCCTTATTCGACGTACGTCATTCTTAAAGTGGTATTTTTATTTTTTTTATCGGTGAACTCCTTACGATTGTTTTTTTTTTTTTTTTTTTTTTTTTTTTTTTGATTTTTTTTTTCTTTTTGTTTTTTTTTTTTTTTTTTTTTTTTTTTTTTTTTTGCGAACTTTCATTGATCTGTGTCGTTGTGTTTACTTTTCTTAATGAAACATTCTTTTTTATTTTATCCTTTCAGTAAGACTTTTAACACATAGAGCTATAAGTGTAATAATTTTTTTTTTTTTTTTTTTTTTTTTTTTTGCTCATAAAAAAGGGTGTTAAGTGTGTGTAGTTGTAGACATACTCGTAAACATACACATTGTTCATTTCTACGTGAAATTAAGCATTGATTTACAGGGACTCCAATTTGTAGACACACATGACAGTCCTAACTGAGTCGTTAACTTTTCATTTACAATTACAAACACGTCCTGATATCTTGTAGCATAAATACAACGGCATTAATAAGGAGGGAGGGTGGTGGAGAAGAAAAAAGAAAAAAAAAAATGTATATATTATGTTCATTTATATTGTGCCAATTTTTCCCATCAATTTTTTTCAAAAGCATCACAACTTTTAAGGGCTTGTATTAAAACAATTAAATTTGGTTAACTCCTTGGTAGTAGAAATTCAACACTGTTGGAAAAGGATACGCGAAATGTAATAAAACGGATGAGCACGAAAATATTGTAAATTTTTTAACTAGAGTGTCTTATCAATTCTATTTTCCTAAGCAGTCAGTTCAAGATTTACATGAACACATTACACTATTGATATTTTTTCTGATATGTTATTAACAGTCATAAGCAGGAGCGAAATTATGAAACAAATATTGAAGCAAATTTTTTAAAAAAAAGGTATTTAAAATACTTTTTATTTATTAGCATTAACCATAGAATATCACACATACCAATAACAAAAAAATAACATATTTTATTAATTTCCATATAAATAAAAATATTTTTGCAAAAAAATAAAATAAGAAAGAAAAAGACGCATTTTTTCAAATATAATTGGTAACCAAGTCTACATGTCTGTTTAGAGCTTTTCTGTCATATTTATCGACATAGGAATATATTCATTCTTCTTGTGTTCAGTGTGCATAATTCTTTATGTAAACCTCTTATAATTTTATTCTACGAAATGTATAAATTTCATTTCAAAAATTTAAGGTTTTTTTTTATGAGTCGTGTATAACTCCTTTTGAGTCATCATTTAAGGAAATCATGTAATGTATAGCCCAGCAATGGAAACCATTTGCATGGTGGAAATGGGATGCGGAATGTAAGATATATAAGAATTTTCTTTTAAGGCATATGCTTCTTTCAAAGAAAATCTCAGAATATGGAGGAGACTGTATAAACATATGAATATTACATAAATGTTAGTACACAATGTTCAAAACTGACACATCTTATAATTAATCTTTTATCAGCATAATTTTCATTTTTTCAAAATTTTTAAGCTCATAATGAAGAAGCCCAAACATGATGAATAAAGAAAAATTTCAAAGTTGCTCTCATTTTGACTTAAAGAAATGTATTCGTAATAATGGAAATATTCTGTTATCGTATTTCAATAAGGTGTGTAAATTATTTTCACGTCATTTTAAAAATATGGGGCTAGTGATTCATACAAAAAAATTGCAAAGAACCGTGGAAATGTGTCTTCCGTTGAAAGAATGAATACTCCAGGGAAAAATGAAAAAAAGAGAGTGAAACAGGTTTATATAAAAATATTCTACACGACATCTTTGTATCTATATGCATATAACTCTAATTGCAATACAAGAGAATGTAGTACGGAGTTACCCCGGGATGCTTTAATTAATGGAACTTATAAAATTTCACATTTTTACCCATAGTAATATGAACGAAAGAAAAGCTATGTGCTCAATCAACATATACCATTTTACAGTTGTTTCCTTATTTGGGTCTACACTATGGGTATTTTTATGCACCTGGTTTATATAAGCATATAAAATATGTATGAATAACTCCTATGCTATAAGCTTTTCTTTGTGTGCGATTTAATCAAGGAATTTAAGGGTGGGTGGTAATATGGGAAAAAAAAAAAAAAAAAAAGTTTGTCTTTTGTTTAACATTTCCATAGGAAAACAAATATCTTTATACTACAACTTAATAGAAACTTTTTCAACTCCGTAAAAACGTTCTATTTTACCGCTTCACCATAGTGCTTTGTTGTCCCATTAGCGCTTGGCTAATTGTACTAAATTTATATTTCACATATATATATATATATATATAGTTAACAAATTGGTCATTTTTTGAAAATATATATATATATGGTTCAACTTCCTGGGATTTTTTTTTTTTTTTTTCCCTATTATACGATTTTCCCTCTTAAACATTCCCTTTTTTGCGTTCATTCCTGAGTGCAAATAGAATGTACAACCTATTTCTAAAAATTCTTAAAACGGAGAAATATATGAATTTTAAAAATTACCCCTTTATTTGTACAACATTTTTTTAAAGTGCGAATCATTTGAATTCATGTAGAGGGAGGTGTATGTAAGAACGGGATATACAGGATTATGTGCACGCGTTTGTTCATGCACTTGTTCACGCGTTTGTTCACGCGTTTGTTCACGTGTTTGTTCACGTGTTTGTTCACGCGTTTGTTCACGTGTTTGTTCATGCACTTGTTCAAGCATATGTTCATGAGCTTGTGTACTCTCATCGCTGAATTCATGTCACATGTATATATTTGCTTATGTACGAACAGGTTTGCATTGTGTTACATAACTGTGCAGGCATTTACTCAACACTGTACATAAACCACTCCTGTTTTCATACATTCTTTATGTTTACATACGTGCATACGTAATTTCATGCTCACTTACACCCAAACCTAAATAAATGCATTATATATATAAATGCTTATACGTATATACTCTATTACATACTGCATATTCTTCATGACTCCTCGTGCACCTTATTTGATGACGTGCTTAATTTGTTAATAAATGAGGAGTGTGGTGGGAGCAATAAAAAAAGGAAAAATAAATAAAAATAAAAAAAGTAAAGCGTAACGCTTGTGATAGCACAATGTCCCTTAAATAGCCGAAACCAGAAAAAGCAAAAAGCTAAAAAGTAAAGGAGCAAAGGGAGACCCAGAATAGCAAAAGGACAAGGAATTAAAAGAAAAAAGTTAAGCAATAATGAACACATATAATATTTATACATATATGTATGTATATGTATATATGAATATGCCCTTAAATAAATACCCAATTTCATGCATATAATGACGCATGTATGCTACACGAAAAAGTAAAAAAGCACACTTATTCAAAATTACAATTTTTTTTTTTTTTTCCACATTTTTAATTTTTACCCACGTGTTACATAATGTACATAATTTTTATACAATCAAGATATATACATGCAATGTACTTTTTTAAACACAACTATATAACGTGATGAAGATATAGTACAAATAACTATGATATAATAAATACACAGCTTAAATAAAATGTATAAATAAAGCACATTGAGTAAATCCCCTGAGTTTAATTGTATCCATTAAACAAGCGCGTGAGTGTTTTATTTACTATATATAATTGTAATTTCCGTGCATTATGAAAAACCAAAAATAATCTTAAAGAAACAAAGGATAATAAAAACAAACTTTATCCCTTTTCTAAAGTGCCATTTTAACAACTGCAAAATTCGCTTTATTTTACTTTTATTTAATTTTTATTTATTTTATTATTTATTTATTATTTATTATTTTTTTTTTTTTTACTTCTTTTTCCTTATTTTTTATCTTCATTTTTGTTTCAATTTTTATCCACATTTTTGTATCAATTTTTGTGAATATATTTTTTTTAATTTTCATGTTTTGTTACGTTATCACATTTTTTACCCCTCACGTTATTTTGCCTTTTTTTTTTTTTTTTTATTTCAATTTCCCATATACAGAACAATAGGGAATTATAAATGTATGCATTTAAGCCAAGATAAAATTTAAGCCATCGATTAAGAAAGTAACGAAAGAAGCATTGTAAGAGGAATCGAGGAAAGAGAAGCATAAAAAGGAAGAAAAAAGAGAGAAAAAAAAAAAAAAAAAAACACATACATGTATGTATATATACATATATATATATATATATATATATATATATTTATACATACGAAAGGGGAGTAGCAAGTCAAATGCTTTTTGAGAAAAAAGGGTTCACATTTTTGTGCAAAGAATTTTTTTTTTTATATAACTTTTAAAAAGTCCAAGGGGAAAAGAATTTTGCTTTGGTTTGTGAATACTATATTTTGTGAATCATCAGCAGCAAACATAAGCGCGCACATTATATAATTGTGTAGAACGAACCACGCAAAACCACATAAAGCACAGCTTACATAACCACACAAAAAGAGCTTATAAATATGGATAACAATGAGAACATAGATTCTAACGATAATTCGTCGGATACAAACACAGCAAACTATAACCAGGGGAAAAACGAGAATATATCGGAAGAAATGGACTTTTGCAAAGAAGATAATGAATTGGATGGAAATAATAAGAATTCTAAATCTAAGCAAGAGAATATAGCTAAGACAAAGAATTCAGATAAGGATGACATAAATGTTATGGACTATAGTAACCATAACTTCCCATGCCACCCAGCCCCTCCAGTTTCGATAAAACTTTTCATAGGAAGAGTACCAAAAAGTATGGAGGAAGAACAATTAAGGCCCATATTTGAAGAATTTGGCATTGTTAATGAAGTGGTAATAATAAGAGATAAAATAACAAATATTCACAAATCAAGTGCCTTTGTAAAAATGGCATCCATTTCAGAAGCAGATAATGCTATAAGATCTTTAAATAACCAGAGAACCCTAGACCCTCAACTAGGCTCTCTACAAGTAAAATATGCATCTGGAGAAATTATGAAATTAGGTTTTCCTCAAAATATAGAATCAGGTGTTGATCAAGCAAAATTGTTTATAGGATCTTTACCAAAAAGTATAACAGAAGAAAGTGTAAAAGAAATGTTTTCTATATATGGTTCTGTAGAGGAAGTCTTTATAATGAAAGATAATTCAACAGGGTTAGGAAAAGGATGTTCTTTTGTTAAATTTGCATATAAAGAGCAAGCATTATATGCTATCAATTCATTAAATGGAAAAAAAACATTAGAAGGATGTGCACGACCTATAGAAGTTCGATTTGCAGAACCAAAATCATCTAAACAATCACAAATTCCAATGACGTTGCAGCCGATGCAGAATCCCCCACATGGTATTTCTCCTCAACCGCATGTAACCAGTCCAAACAATATAAATTTTGGAAATAACTTTGGGGTTAATAATAACTATCCAAGACAAGTTGGTGCATGGAAGGAATACTATTCAGGAGAGGGAAGACCATATTACTACAATGAGCAAACGAACACAACACAATGGGAAATGCCAAAAGAATTTGAAACCCTCTTCATGAGTAGTTCTCCAAATGCGCACAATCTGTCTGATTCATCAGGTAATTTAGGAAGAGAGAAACATATTGTTGGTAGAGTGAAGAGTGTTTTCTCCAATGTTATTTATTTGTATCATTATTATTTTTTTTTTTTTCAACCATGTTTATACTTTTGCACCACATATAACTTCTTATGCATGATATAATATATCGCATGCACAGTTGATTCCCCATCATTTCATTTTATATTTGCATTATTATATTTCTCTTATTGTTTATGTTTATGTTGTTTATGCTGCTGTTGTTGTTGTTGCTGTTTTTCATACTTTCTTTTTTACTCCTTTTTTTATAGGTCCCCCTGGAGCGAACTTATTCATTTTCCATGTCCCCAATGAATGGCACCAAACAGACCTTATCCAAGCATTTTCTCCATTTGGCGAATTATTGTCTGCTAGAATAGCCACTGAAAAAAGTACAGGCAGAAATCGTGGGTTTGCATTTGTATCCTATGAAAGTATTGAAAGTGCAGCAGCCGCAATTTCACAAATGAATGGATTTATGGCATTAAATAAAAAACTGAAGGTAACTGTAAAGAAGGGAGAAGAAGAAGAAATGAAAAAGTTTGTAAATCAAAATGGGGTAAATTCTTTCCAACAAATTTCAAGACCTCAAAAAAATATACCAGCTCAACCAAATGCAGCAGCACAACCAAGTTTCCCACCACACCAGAATGCACAACCACAAAATTTTTTCTATTCAAATAGCAATAGTTATAGATGTGGACCATATTAAATGAGACGCGCATACAGCTGTCTCTCCTGTCCTCACATCTTCTACACAATTACCTCTTTACAATTTTTCTTAAAAAATATTTTTAATATATGGAAAAAAAAAAAAAAAAAAAAAAAAAAAAAAAAAAAAAAAAAAAAATTAAAAAATAAAAAAAAAAAAAAAAAAAAAAAAAAAAAAAAAAAAAAAAAAAAAAAAAAAAAAAAAAAAAAAAAAAAAAAAATAAAAAAAAAAAAAAAAAAAAAAAAAAAAAAAAAAAAAAAAAAAAAAATCAAAAAAAATTTTATAATTTAAAAAAAAAAAAATAAATAAATAAATAAAATAAAACAGAACAAAATAAAAATGAAATTCAAAGATTCACAAATTCCAAAATTAAAGAATTTAAAAATTCAGTAATTATAAAAACACAAACATTAAAGCAATGTGTAACCAAAGTAATATAAATAAAAAGGCAAAAGGAAATGGGAAAAAAAAAAAAAAAAATCCAAAAAACGAAAAAAAGGACGGAAAAAAAAAAAAAAAAAAAAAAAAAATACGATCACGAAAAGGACCACAGTAAGAGAAATAGAAAAAATCCCACGTTTATTTGGAGTATCGAAGGATAAATATATATTCTCCTTAAATAGTATTACTGTGTAAATAACACTTCTGTTTAAATGATACGTAGTTAGTTAAATAACGAGTATTTGTACACACGAATCTAGCAAGATAGGATGTAGCAAACACAAGCATATATAAAGAAATTCACAACTGATAAAATGAGGCAGTTAAGTTTTCAGAGAAAAAAAAAAAAAAAAAGAAAAAACAGATTTTTATAGAAAAAAAAAATAAAATAAAACAGAGATCATATTTTTTATTAAACAAAACAACATGCATGTTGCAGGCTAGAAATTTAGCACCATGTATAGTGAAACTCTTAGGGGCATATTATTATAATGAAATTATGAAACCTTTGTAAAAACTTACTAAGAATTTCATTTCTTTTAATAACACAACAAAAATACACAGAGGAACCTGTTGGTTACGAAAGGTTTAGATTTTAATAAAATGGCAACGTTTCTTCTGTGCTCCCTTTCGTTTTCGTTTTATTGTGCCTTTACATATTCCTTTAGACTAATCCCTTTTTCCATATTTCTTTTCACGACTTTTCATTTACATTTTTTCCCTTACAATTTTTCTTTAACGATTTTTCCTTTACAATTTATCTTTTCCCATTCCTCCTCCACTTATCCCTTTTTTCTAATAAAAATACGTATGTAATATAGAATTATTTTAATTTATAATTCCATTCTGCCACTTTTTTTTTTTTTTTTTTTTCTTTTTCCCCCCACCTCTACAATTTTATATTGAAAACATGTTAAAATGAATTACACATTTGCTCAATGGATGTATATATATATATATGTATACCCTTTTCCACTGAAGCTTACAATTTGTTTATTATTTTGTTTGTTCATTCTTTCATTTAAAGAGTTGAATAAGTGACCAGTTGTTGCTATGTCACCACTCGTCGTTATATAGTCTTGATATCATTACAATATTTTGCTGTTCACATGGGGTTGGTATATATTTTCTAAATTTTAATCATATTAGTATTGTTTTAAGCAAAATGCATCTATTACACAAATACATAATATCATATGATCCCAGTCGTTTCTTTTATGTAGTTCTCATTTTCCTTGCGCTATCACGTGTTATAGCTTCACCCTTGCCATACCCATATATCTCTACTAATATCATTAATGTTGTCCATTGTTATTTTTTCATATTTCTATAACATTAAATTTTTACTAATTTTTTTTTTTTTTTTTCTATGCGCCAGGATCAGTAAAAAAGATGTACATTTTTGTTTTTATCATGTTATTAATTTATTTTATCAAATCTAACAAGATATATACTTGCATTGTTTGCAAATCATTCGTCGAATTTTTATTTTGCAAGAGTGCAATTTTTAAATTCAATCATTTTATATTTTTGTAAAAATATCCCTAAGAAGTTTTCAATAGTTTTTCTCACACAGTTTTGCTTACACAATTTCGCTCACATATTCCGTTTCTTTCCTGTTTGGTTTTTCTGGATTCCTACTTTTTTACAACTTTTACATTTTGCTATTGCACCTTCATGTGTATATGTATATATGTGAATACATAGAGATATAGCTATAGATATAGACATACATATACATAGATAGGTAGATGGATATACTACGTATATACATTCCCCCCTTGTTTGTTACTTTTTACACTTTGTATTCGCGACAATTGAGCTTTTAAAGCAAATGTGTGTATTCACACAGCTTTGTAGAAATGCATACACTTCGTGTGTTTATCTATATTTATATATGCACATGCAAATGCATTTGCCAATTTCGATATCTTCAATTTTTGTGTAAATTTAAAAATAAGAAGAAAGAAGGATGCTTTTTTTTTTTTTTCCCAGTTTCTACAGTTTTGTAATTTTTTTGTAATACATAGGACTTTTTTTTTTTTTTTTTCTTTTGCATACATAAAAAGTGACAAACCATTTTAACAGCCCTATTTTTTTTTTAATAGGCAGGAATTTTACATATATATATATATATATATATATTTATGTGCATTCACTTTATCCTTACCACTGAGCGAGCACTTGCATCAAGGGCCAAGGGAATTTACCGAATCGACAAATAAACACATAAATTAACGATTTGGCCAAAATTTTAACCTTTTCCTGAAGAGAATATGGAGGCGGTAAAAAATAGAAGCTTCTGTGGATGTGAGTTTTTTTTTTTTTTACATTCATTTAATTTTTCTGCAGATCCAAGAAGCTACATTTTAATCATTTTTCTTTTTTTTTTTTTTTTTTGCTCCCTTTTTGTAATTACAATTAATAAGTTCTCAGGTTCTTCGTTTATATATTAGCACTGAAAAACGGCACTTTGTTAAAAGGTGAATTATAAAATAAATTTTCACATTTGACAAAAATATGAAAAGATGAAATGTTAAGTTAAAAAGTATGAGACACAGGTGGACATGAATGAAGATTTTTATATTCACATGTCCATTTTGCACAGTGATCAAAATGATGAAGGGCTAGTAATTGAGAATGGTCACCCACCACTACAGCGGTGCAGAGATAAAGAATCATACATGGAGAGTAACATGAAAAAAAAAATAATATAAAATAAAAAAAAATAAAATAAGTACACAATCTGCACATGCAGCAAGTCCATCTTTGTGGACGATAAAGTATTATTCGCATGCACACAGGCACATACACACCACATATATACGTATATATGTGGTGTGTGTATATATATATGTGTATCCTCCTGCTTTTGAATGGGGAAAAATTTCTGATCGACGTGTTTCGCCCCAAACCACAGGGAGACAAGGACATGATCAGGGTCCTCAGAACTTCTTTATAAAGACAAAGTTATTTTGGCACTTTATGTCATAATTGTCCACCTGCATATGTACCTGAATATTGTCATAAAAATTGAGGGAAAACAGTTCCTCATTATTTTCGTCCACCTTTTTAAATCGCTTTCTTTTCTCATCAAACATAAACCCGTCTTTTCTTTTTAAGTAACAAATACCTTCAACAGAATAAGCTGGCAAAAATATCTGTATTCCATTTTTTTTTAAATTTGTAATTACAGCATTGGTTATTTGATTCCCTACTTTTTTAATGTAAAGATAGGAAAAGAATTCAACAGATGCTCTTCCAGCAAATCTAGCATTTCTATACTTTTCATTTAATAAAGATATTTGTTTGTTTAAATAAATAACATCCACATATTTATTGTCTAATTTTTCTATATCATAAATATGATTGAGTATTCGGTGTACCATTATATCTGCATATCGCCTAATGGGGGATGTAAAAAAGGTATAAATGTCAGCAGCTAATCCATAATGCCTTAACATTTCGTTATTGTGTACATTATAGCCTGAAATAAAAACAGCTTCATTCATACATTTGGTAATGAGGATTTTTAAAATATTTGATAGAATTTGATCATCTTTTAAATTTATGTTATTAATGGAATGAGATAACTCTTTAGATGTGCTGTACTTAAAATCGTGGATATTTATGGATTCTAAATAATCATTTAATTCTTTTAAATTTTCATTTTTCGGTGGTGGATGTCTTCTCAAAACGCTAGCTGCTTTGAATCCTTGAAAAATTATTCTAGCCACGGATCGGTTAGCTAAAAGCATAAATGCTTCTATCAATTTATTAGTATCATATGACACATAAGGTTTTAAATTTTTCGTTTTTGAAAAATCGTTCGATTCAAATTCGAATAAAACTTCCGAATTGCCTCTTAACTCTAATGCCCCTTCATTTAACCATTTCTTTTTTAAATGCTTTGCAATACTGTTTAATAATCGTAACGATTCAGCCGTAGGAGTAGAATCCTTCTTGTTATCAATCAGATTCTGCGCTTGTTCATAAGAAAAAGATTTATTACTGTTAATAATACACTTACTCACAGTGATATCCAGAATTTCATAGTTCTCATCAAATGTAAAGATGCAACTATATGTCAATCTATCTTGACCTTCTACCAATGAACACAAATCTGTAGTTAACAATTTTGGCAACATTTCAACTCTCTGATTTATTAAATAAACTGTTGTACATCTCTTGGAGGCTTCTAAATCTAGAGCACTATTCTGTTTTACAAAATATGATACATCTGCTATGTGCACTCCAACTTGTATAATTTTCTTTTCTTCAAACATCTGAACTGATAAGGCATCATCAATATCTTCACATCCTGGTGGATCAATACTAAAGGTTAATACATTCCTAAAATCTTTTCTCTTAATATATTCTTCTTCCGGTATTATCCAATCATTTGGTGGTAAACATTTATAAGCACTTTCGCTGAACTCCTTAGTTGATATGTTATATTCATTATAAATCAACTTCGTTTCTGCTTCGATATCATCACATATACCTAATACACTTAGGCATCTTCCTAAGGGATGTTTAGAATTATAATCCCACCTATCAATAACTACAATTACTCTTTTATTCCTTATTTCTTCTTCCATACTACTTTTTATTATAATATATGGTATTTTACTATTGAAAGCTTTAAAAAATAAAATCTTTTTTATGTGTCCACTTTTGTCTTTGTCGTAGGATTTTATAACTCCTCCATATTCTTTTCTTCCTCTGCTAATAATTCCTACTACTTTTCCGTATAATTTATTTTTTCTTACATTGTTATTTGGGGATTTATGGTTATCTCCTTTTTCAATTGAGGGGCCGTGCTCCTTTAAGCTCAGCTTCTCTTCCAGTTGCCCTTCCTTTTCTAGCTTCTCCTTCATTTGCTCTTCCCCTTCCAGCTTCTTTTTCATTTGCCCTTCCTCTTCCTCTTCCTCCTCTGGACTTATTAACTCCTCAAAGTAATCCTCCTCGTCCATCGAAAGGTCATCTTCTCCTTCTTGAATAACCTGCACAGCTACAACATCATTGTGTATTGCTCTATTCATACGTTTGGACCCCTTTATTAGAACTTCTTCCGTATCTGTAATTTTTACTGTGGCCATTTTATTAACGCAGATTACTTGGAAAACTCCTCTAACTATAAGGTTATCTCTCAACTTTTGAATTATTTCTTTTTTTTCCAAATGTGGCTCGAATATTCGTTTTTTCTCATTTTCTGGGTACGTATTATCACTCCAATTGGGATGAGAATTTTCCACGTTCATCTGATTCTTATGTTCCTCATCCATTTGGATGTCTTCTTCGAAATACATTTTCAACATATTTAAATCTATGGCATCACCATATGCAGCCTTTTTTTTATTTCCTCTTTTTAACCCCTTCACATGTTCGTACAAGGTAAAACAGGAAATATCATTTTTTAAACAATCATCTTTTAAAAACATATTATTAGTTATAACAGTTAAATTAAGATTCTGATTATGATGCTTTAGCCATATAACAATTTTTATAATTTCTTGTATTTGTTTTGTATTTTTATCAATATTATCATCTACATATGTAAATTTACAAAATTTATTTGCAAAAATGCTATACCTTTTGGTACTATTAGGTATACTTTCTTCTGTCTCATAACACAATTCACGTAATTTTTTATGTAATATTTTATTAAATGTTTTTACATGTTCATATATTGTCAGTGGGATTAATATATTGTCTATGTTACATTCGTATAGGAAGTCTATATATTTTATTATCGAATTTATATCTAATATAAGAATGTTTCTATCTCCATCTAGGAACTTTTTTTTTTCTTTGTTTTCACATATATTGCATTTTTCTATTCCACAACTTATGTCATTTCTCAGGTATACTTCCCTTACTATTTTTGTAATCCGGTTATTTGCATTACATTTGTAGAAACATTTGTGTATACGCTGGTCATTTTTTCTGTTCAAAAATCTAAATCCTTGCATACTTTTATTTTTTATATGTTTGTTTGGGGGTGGGTAGGGGGGAAGACTCTCTTTTTAAAAGGTGGGAAAAATAACCAAGTGGTAAAAGTAGTACCTAGTGAACTGTCAACTTATCTTACAAAAACGTACAATAAAATAACAGCATCGTGTGTGTTGTAGATACTTGAAATCCCTTCCTGGGGATTATGGATTTAATGGAGATTTATAATAAGCATAATTCCATGCCTTATTGAAAAATTATTTTTGAAAAAATGCTGTAATTCATTAGTCTAAGAAAAGATTCTCAAAAAAAACGAAAAAAAAAAAAAAAAAAAAAAAAAAAAAACTGGAAGAGAAATAAAAAAAAATTAAAAAATAAAAATGCACAGGCACAAAATGCACAATCCTTGTAATTGAGAAATATTTTTTTTTTCCTAATCGCAGTAGTTATTTTTGCGCATAAATATAACATTTATAAATTTACAGCGCAGGAAAATAAAAAAATAAAATAAAAAATAAAAAGTACTCTCTCTAAACAACGAACAATTAGGAAAAATGGGTGGGGGAAAAAAAAAAAGGATAATTAAAGTAGATCCCCAATTCTTTCTGTTTCGAGTTCTCCCTAATGCTATCTTTTCACATGCATTTTATTTTCACATTTTTAATTCTTTTTTGCAATTTCTCAAAATTTCCCATCTTGCTTTTAGGCAACGGAGGAAGGGCATTCCTCAAATAACACAATTTCTCAAATATCATTCTTCCAAAAAGGAAGAAGAGAAAAAAAAAAAAAAAAAAAAAGTTAACCCATTTAAAATTACACATTCGGAAAAACATTATGTGTAGTTAGGTGTGCAATTATCACAAAAAATAGATTACTTCTTCAATATCGTACACTTTAAGGGAAGGGGAGGGGAAAAAAAAATAATAAATAATAAAAGAAAAAATGGACAGGTATTATAAATTCTCAGCGAAAATAATACCAAATATTTAAAAAAAAAAAAAAAATTAATAATAGCAAGAAAAAGTATAAATATATAACGAAATCATACTACAACTAATAAATACAGTTATTTTGAATAATTCATTCCTGCATTCTCCAACCACAAGGCATATTAAAGAACTTTCATTCTGTTCACATATTTGCAACGATTAATGCTCACCTTCATTTTACACCCCCCCCCCCCCCCCCGAACGTTTAGGAAAAAGCCTAAAATACCACCTTCATCATATTTAATATTTTGTAATGCTGAACGGGAAAACGTAAGGCACCTTCTACTGGAGAAGTCTGAAAACAAGGCAACGGTAAAAATGGCATATTATGAACAATTATAAGGAATAAAAATCTTGACATGTGAATGAAGTTACACGAACGAGTATTCAATGATTCTGGGTATCCATATCAATCTCCATAGATCCATTAGGGAATTTCACTCCCATTTTTGCTCATATTTGTACATTTTTTTTTTTTTTTTTTTTTTTTTTTTTTCTTCCGCCTTATAAAGATTAGAATAACAGATATTCAAAAGGAACTGAGCAACAAATGGAAAAACTTACCTGAGGAGGAGAGGAAGGTTAATTACACAAATGAGTTATAAAAAAAAAAACTTGTAAAAAAAATAATAATAATAAAATATCCTTATAGTCTACATACATTTCATACCATATTCTTTTATTCACCATAGTTCTATGATGAGCAGTCACAACTTCTGAAAATAAAATATAACGAAGAACTTCTAGAATGGGTAAAATAAATACAACCAAGAAGACATGGTGAAAATGGACACATGGTGTTATGGCATCATGTCATCTTCACAAAGTGTGATAACTCATTCGACATGAAAACAAACCCCACCAAAAAAAAGAAAAAAAAAAAACGAATTAATATATTACACGAGTCACCAGTTGTACCAATTTCATGATAATTTCTCCCACTTAATTACTTAGCAAAAATCTGGAAATGCAGACGCATTAGGAGATATGTTAGAGAAAAAGAAACAATTGCTATTTTTTTTTCTTTTTTTTTTACTCCATCTCATCTCATTATTGATGTATATATTTTTCAAATTATACAAAAGTATAGAATATGTAACGTATTCTAAAAAGGAGTTTTTTTTTTTTTTTTTTTTATTTATTCTATCTCATACACATTACAGCTATCTAAATAGTACATCTAAATTTCCACTTGTAAAAATCCAGAAGATTATGCATTTAAATAGCAACTGCAGAAAGGTATAAAAATCATGTAGATGATTGAATATGTGAACGACTCCGTAGTTATGGATGATTTCTTTCTTTAATAAATAAAACTTCAACACTATTCAGATCTCATATACGTGTTTTATCTTTTTTTTTTTCTTTCTTTTTTCAGATAAACAATGAGGCCACTAATGTTCTCCAAAAGGCTATGGTTAGATGAAATATCCCAAAAGAAACACACATAAACAAATAAAATACTTAAGCAAATGCTTGTTTTACACACTTTGAATTTTTCAGGCACTTATGCTTATTCTGCATACACACCTTATAACCTTTCCACAGATAATGTTCTTAATTGAACTAATGAACAAAACCATTGAATATAAAAATGAAAAGAATACCTCAAGATATGTAACATCGCTTGATATAAGTTAAAAACGAAAAAGTTTTTCATTCTATTTAATTTATAAGGATGCATTTTTTTCTCAATTTTGCAACTGCATGCATGAGCGCTTGCGTGAGATGCTATGTACCACTTATTCATGATTGGCTTGCACCAATGCGTGTACACATAAGCATATACATAATCATGTAAACATATATGTGCTTAAACCTATGTTCACACATCACCTTCACACCCACTCTTTCAGTATGGTGCATAAAAAGAGAAGGCATAAAATATAAATTTCTTGAAGGTTTTAAAAGAAAATGCATTTTTGTAACATTTAGTTGAACCAACATGCAGATTTTACAATTTCAAATTATCACGAACTTTTTACATGTTCTATATATACATGTATATCAGACATTATGCCAAATGTTTTTTCTTCTTTTGTTTTTTCCCACTTTATATTGTGTATAGATTGCTTATATCTACTGAAGGATCAAAGCACAAGTGCATTTTTCGTTGAGGAAGAAGAAAATGACGGTAAGAGGATAATCGAATATATATTTCTTTTCTTTTTTTTTTTTTTTTTTTTTTTTTTTTTTTTAGCATGTACATTTTAAATATTTAGCAAAAAATAGAAAGAGTGTAGTTGATGGAAAATGTAATTTTCATTCTCAAATATGAATAGCATCTTTTTGTTTTTTTTTTTTTTTTGACCTCCAAAAGCGAAAAAATGTAAAAATATAAAAATTGAAAAGTGATAAGCTAGTATTTTTTCTTTTTTCTTCTCTTTTTTTTTTTTTTTTTTTTTTTTTTTTTTTTTCCCCCACCCAATCCTTTTTGGTTATTTAAATTTTTTTTTTTTTTTTTTTTTTTTTTTTTTTTTTTTTTTTTTTTTAGCATGTACATTTTAAATATTTAGCAAAAAATAGAAAGAGTGTAGTTGATGGAAAATGTAATTTTCATTCTCAAATATGAATAGCATCTTTTTGGTTTCTCTTTTTTTTTGCACTCCAAAATTTACGTCCAAGTTTCACCATTTCATTACATCTATCTGAAAACTCTCCCTCCTTATTAAAAGAATCCTTATTTGATTTATGCGAAGAAGACAAGAAAGAATACAATTACGACGTTGAAGAAAAGCAACTAAGCAAGATGAAAAAAAAAGCACAAGTAAATAGGGGTCGTGAAAAAATTGGGGAAAATAAAAATATATATGCTGACATAACAACATATTTTAAAAAGATATAATATGAAATTGAATTAGAAAAATTTATTGGACAGAAGAACAAGCATTTAATGGCTTATATTTTATTTCTCATATTTCATTTCTTACTTTCCATTTATTATATTACATTTTTTATGTTTTATTCTGTAATTTGTAAAACATGCTTTTTTTTTTTTCTTTTTTTTTTTTCTTTTTTTTTTTTTTTTTTTTTTAAAATAAAAATTTATTAAAAAAAAAAAAAAAAAAAAAAAAAAAAAAAAAAAAAAAAAACCATTTTTCGAAGAAAAAAAAACATAAAAAATTGTTTTATTTTTTTTAAAAGGTTTGTAAAAAAGAATGAAAAAAAAAAAAAAAAAAAAAAAAAAAAAAAAGGCATAAAATGTAAGTTATTTCATATATGCGATATAAAAATTTGTGCAACGAGCACATACATAGATATCTTCATAAAAGATAGATTACGCACATAGATTGCTATAAAAAATACAAGAAAACAGAACTTCTTAGAGGGTACATCATTAAAGGAGCACAATGAAATGTTGCTCATAAACGAAATATGCCAAACGGTGGGTATTACTTGGGGAAAAACGAAATATCAAACCAAGAACAGTTCCCCTATGAACATCCCCAACATACATGTAATAACATTAGGTTTGTAGATTTTTCTCTCACTTATTATCAATATTTAAAAAAGCAAAGATTTTCTTTTTTGTTCTTTCAATTTTTTCTAATACTTTTAAAGGAAAGGAAAAAAGATTTGTGTTTTTTCTTCCCCTGAATTGGACAATAGGAAACATTATAATTTAGGCCAAACAAGGTGACGGGGGGGGGCGTAAAAGAATTCCAAGTTGAAATGCAAAAGGAAAAGAAAACAACAGAAAAGCCAAAAAAGAAAGAAAAAAAAAAAAAAAAAAAAAAGAGATAATACAACGATTTAGAAACATATAGACACACGACATAACAACGCACGAACATTCGTTAATGGCATCTGCCAGAATTTCATCCATTGCAGCTAATAACGAGTAATATTTATCTCAGCCAATTGCGTGTAAAGATGGGGATAGAAGAGAGGAAGAAAAGAATTGCATTTATAGATACAGATTATTACATAATAAATTACAAGAGCACAATAACTACATATATACAAAATATATGCAACAATCTACTTAGTGAAAAAGATGATTCATCAGATGAAGCAAGTAACGATTGGAATATCAAAAAGAGGAAAAAAATTATCTGTATTTTTATGCTCAATATATTCCTTAATAATATGCATAGGAATTTGAATATTTTTGCACACCTACATGACATTTTAATAAAATATCACCATCTAATGGTGCAGAGCAAAACAATAAGAACGTGCTATCATAATGGAAAAATAAAAAGTGAGAATGACAATATGAACGGATCGAAATGTGACGAAACGAACGAAACAACCCAAGGAAATGGAATATTTCAAAAAAGACAGAAAGAAGAAAGATGGGAGGAAACGGAAATTCCTATGAAATTACACATAGGAAAAAATGAGGAACAAGCTAATGGGGAATGTTGTAATCCGGAAGAGAAGGTTCAGAAAAACGGAAGTAATGGGGAGGATATTAGCCAGTTCTTGCATAACATGATAGAAGATAAAAACTACGTCAACATGGACAATGTAGCTGAATCTAAACTCTGTTTTTTGAGCATAAAAAACAAAGAAATAAATGCAAGGTCAACTTTAGAATCGTTAAGTAATATGCAGAATACGGTAAGATTTGCGTGTGCATCTGAATTTAGTATAAGTTCGAAAAATGGTGGAACAATACTTTCTCAAATGGATAAAGGGGTCATTAACGACGAGGGAGATATAAATGGCAATCATCTGTGCAGTAATAATTTAGACAGGAATAACAACAGCATCACTAACCAGACCTCCATCCACTGGATCGACATGGAAGGACATGAAAATATTGGAGAGGAAGGATGTTTGGAGGATCCGTATGATGAATCATTCGATGAATCGCAAGGGAGTACGTACCGATATAGCAACTCCTCGCCAGTGTGCTCAACTCCTAAGCAGTTTTTAATAAATTACAGTAATACAAGTGTAAAAGTAAAAAGCTTTGACAATCTAATGCATATGGAAAATATTATAGAGAGAAAAAAAAAAAAAAAGAACGACAAGGGAGATTATTGGAAAGAGCTCGAAAATATGTATAGAATTATTGTATTGTCTAAATTACACGTAGGAGTATACAATTTTTTAACATTTTTAAAAAAAAAAAATTTTTTTTTTGTATTTTATAGTTCAAATAAAAAATTAACAGATTTGTTATTCAAATATTTTAAAATTACAAAGAATTTTAAAAATTGTTCTACGGTAATTGACGAATTTGAGAAATTGAAAATTTTTATAAATTCTGATAGTAATGTTTTCATATTTAGTAACAGAGCATGTTTTATAAATTCGGCAAAAAAAGAAGGATATTTTAAAGTAGTAGGAGGAAAAAAAAATCCATTCATGACAACAAGTTGCGATGATATCAACTGGGATGTGCTAATAGAAAATGATAATATTAATTCAATTACTTCCGACTATGTTTCGAATAAATATAACGATGTTGTATATCCATTTGTGCGTAACTGTAATTTAACTGAAGATGTTTTGTCCTGGCGAATTTTTTATATTTTCAAAAAATATTTATACATGCATGGAAAAGTGGTAAAGGGATTTGGAAGAGGTAGTAAATATTTAAACATACCAACCGCTAATATTGCATATTCCAATGTAATATCAACTGATATTATGCCTGGTATCTATTTTGGCATATCAATGTTAAAAAAAAAAATTTACAAAACGGTCGTATCAATTGGGTATAACCCATTTTTTGAAAACAAACACATAACTATAGAAGCCTTTTTATACTATAAGACGAATAATTTATTTTACAATGAGGATATTCATTTAATTATTATTGGTATTTTACGAAGTGAGAGTAATTTTTCCCACTTTTCACACCTAATTCATGCGATTCAGTATGACTGTGAACTAACGCGTATAATACTCAACATGCTTCAGAATGATTACCAACTTGTACAGTGTAGGAATTACCTGGAATCCTTGTAGTGTCATGTTCTAAAAGTGTAAAAATTATAGAGAAGTTTTATCGCACGTGCAATTTCAACTCATACATTATTGCATCATCCAGCGTGAGATATGTACATACATACGTATCCATTAATAAAAAAAAAATAATAATAATATAACTCCTTGTGCTTAGCAGAGCTGTCAAACGATTACTCTTTTTTAAATTTTGCAATATATATATCCATTGGTGTGTGCACTGAAAATATATATATGTATATGTATATACAAATAGTTCTACACCAAGTTAACTATTTTTATTACTTCATCTATTCCGTCGTTTTATTGAAGAACTCTTTTTCAAGTGACAGCATTTACATGTATATATATTGTACGCAGCGACACAACATGCGTAAATTGTTACCATTGTTTTATTTTGTAACTTTTTTTTTTTTTTTTTTTTTTCTTTCTCCACCCCGTCGTAATATGTTTCTACCGATTACCTTTCTCAAATTGCTTTATATATATTAATAAATTTTGTAAGTTATCACATTCTTTGTTTTTTCTGTAACATTAACACTTGCATACGAGTGTACGCAAGGAGAATCATCCCTGAGTATGTTTCCAAATAACCATGAATTAAAGTGTAACATGTAATATGCACATATATATAATATATATATATGTACAATTGGGGTTACGCTAAATTGTCATTAGGCGTAGAAATGGGAAGCTAAAAATAGGCCTTCTTAAAAATGCCATAATGAAAAATTCAAAAATATGACAGTCAAATTTTTTCAAGTCAAATTTGGCGGAACTTCAAAAAAGAACGCAATCTAGGTTTGAGTCCTGTTTAGAGGAAAATTACTTCAATACGATTAAAGCCCTTTCACATTTTTTTCCATTTGGACATTTGTTATTTTTCTCAAATCGTTAACCTCAATTTTGCTAAAAATTCGTAAATTACAAATGTCCCTTGTTAATGTTAATTTGTTTATCTTTTAGTTTGGCTTTATGTTTTTTTTTTTTCTTTTTTTTTTCTCTTACCCCCTCCCACTCTTCATTCTGTATCTATATATATGCATATACACAAAATGAAGAAGGCAAAAAATAAAAATATGTTATATATTTTTTTACAAATGAAATATTTCCTATTTTACCTTATTTAGAATGCAAGTTATTTATTTTTTTTTTTTTTTGTGTTTTCCATTCGTTGTTCCCTAAATTGAACTTAAATTCAGGGTGAGAAAAAAAAAAAAAAATAGTGGTAAATTCATCGAAAAAAAAATAGTCGTAAAAACTTATCGGGAACGCCATCACACTGCCTTCGAATCCAATATTAAAATTTCCAATTTGCAACTATACATCGTGTTGTTATAGCCTTTTTTTTTTTTTTTTTTTTTTTTTTTTTTTTCATTATTCCCCCTTCTGAACTGAATTAAGAGAATAAAACAAAATTATATTGCATTTTTGTTTCTCCCTTGTGGAAATTAAAATAAGGAACCATGAAAAAACCAATGAGCACATAAAACCACGTTGCATTCCCCTTTTCGTAGCTCTTTTATTTTGTTTTTATTTTTTCGAAAATTTTAAACATAAACAAAAAAATGCATTACGCAATTATAGTGGAAGAAGGACATATATCTATCACCAATTTTAGGATGCCATATATATATGCAGTTTGAAGGGGAATGCATTTTTTTATTTTTAAATATTTTGTTCACCTGCAACAGCTACGTTTAATGATACGTAGAAATTGCCAGTTTTGCAAATTTTCCCACTTCGTGTTTTTCTTGTTTTTTACGCCAAGAACAACATTTTTACTTGGGCGTACCAACCCGAAGCAATACTTGCATAAATCTGAATCATCAACTTGTTGACAAATTTTGAAGGACCAGAAAAAAATAAAAATAAATAAATGAAATAATATAAACGTAGAAAAATTGACAATTTGGAAAACATTCAAATTGAAATTGGTTTTACATAATTATGACCTACGAATGTTAACCAAAGGGGAGGGGGGAGGATACTTCTCCAATTGGTATCATGTGAAACCTCACTGAACCATTTAAACAGTGGAAATCCTCGCACATTGTTCTATAAATACACTAGTTAATTTTTATAAATCGACTTATTAAATTAAGGCTGAAATGAGAATTACAATTCATAAAAATAAACATATTGCAAAGGGACACTCATGTTCATACCCCACATATCGATATACAAATATTTCAATTATAAATGTTTCTATGGTTGTTTCCGCTTGGTTATGAGGATTACACAACGTATAAGTGAGACTATTAGAATCTGTTTATTAATAAGGTATTTTTTTTTTTTTTTTTTTTTTTTTATTGTATTAGTAAAAGCATTGAGATAGTGTTAAATACTTTTTTGTTATCGAAATCTACATTCTTTGGAAGACGTATTATTGAACATGCTAAGCAAACAGCTGAATGACCTGCGTGTGCAGAAGCAGGTCCAAATATTTGAAGATAAAAATATAGATAAGTTAACGAGAAGCAAATACAACTTATTTAGGAATGTATATAGAAACATCATTGTGTCTCCTGCCCATATCGAATCCGTTAGAAGTTGTCTGAACAAGTTAGTAGATATAAACAAATCCTTCAAGAACTTTGAAAAATTATTCTGTCTAGAGGAAAATGATGTTTTTCATAGTTTTTATAACCAAGGAGAAGAAGTACAAGAAAAGAAAATTCAGCATAATAAGATCCAGAATGGTGGGGAAATTCAAAACATGCTCAACATTTATACTGAAATGGACCACCAATTGGATACCGAAGTATATTTGAAACACAGAGAATTTTTGACACAAGAAGAAGAAAATATAATTTTGAAAGAAATAAAATCATTTCTAAAATTATGTTCCATTTATTCAAACAGAAAAGAAGTAAAAATTTTAATCGAATTTTTAATATATAAATACGAGATAAATGTAAAATGTAGTCAGGATATTTTATTGTGCATTTTACCAAACCTGTTTTTAGCTCATCTGAGAAATATCTTAGAGATTCTTTATATAGAAAAAGATTCTCCTTTCTTTTTCATAAATAATTACAAGCACGATAGGTTAAAAAATGTTGACAAATCCATTTTTATTCAACACATAAAGAGGAACATATCGATATATAAAATCCTTTTCGAGTATGTATCTGGATTGATATATAGTTATGGTTTCACGACAACAAATCTGATATTCAATAATGCAAAAGTAGCAATGCCAGAGAGTGTAAATGCAGAACCCATTTCGTACATACACTTCTTCATATCAGTTACAGAAGATATTGTTAATAGCTACATCGATATTCCAGCCCAATTTATTGAATTTTATTGCAACATATTTTTGACTCTAATACAAAAATGTAAGAATTCCTTTGATATGATAAAATCTGAACAAAGAAAAGGAGGAGAAAATCACAATTCAGTGAACCAAAATGTATTTGAATATATGTCTATTTTTCAAATTTATTATTGTGCAGAATTTTTAGAAAAGATTTTGAAAATATTTGAATATGCCATTGATAAATGTAAGAAAGAATTCAATTTCGAATTTTTAAAAATTAAAATTTTTACCTTTTTTGATAAAGATTTTTTTTCAATAGTAGAAGAAGAAGCAAGCATCACCATAAATAACATGTATCCATATTCCAATTTTATGAAATGTCTAATTATTTTGTTAAATATAATTTCTAAAAATGGAAATAAAATATCTTTCTTCAATTTTACTAAAGATGAATTAACAAGAAACAGGACACTTCCAAACACTAGAGCTATATCAGAAGACGAAGTAAACGAAAAGGTTATTCATTGTATAATCAACTTTGTAAAAGAAAATAAAAAAAATTGTTTTCATAATAAAATAAATGAAATTATACAAAATGGAGAGACACTACAAAATTTTATGAGCCTTCTTTATAAACTTAATAATGTGTACGAAATTACTGATAATTTAATAAAAATTGTATTAGCAAAAAGTTATGCGTTAAAACTAAATTGGTTCCTCATAGAGAAGATTTTTATCTGTACCTCTCAAAGTAAACAAAATTATATATTTAACATAATTGTAATCATAAATTTGATATCATTTTATATTTTTTTAATTAAGTCAAGGGAAAATGAATTAGATGTAGAAGTTTTAAGCAGTGAAAAATTGAAAAGAAACACAGAATCGTTACAAGTGATTAAAGCAATAGAAACAATTCTTGAAAAATTATCCCCCAGCAATGTATCTAGCACTACTGCTGTAATACAGAAGGCACACTACTACGAAATTGTTAAATTTTTTCTAGAAGAAAATAATCAACTTTTTAAAAAAAAAATAATTCTCTTTGAATTATACAGCAAAATAGATGAGCGTTTGCTAAAATTGATTAACATGCTTAATACCAAGATTGATCAAATCACCATTTTTAACTCCCTTATTCAGAACAAGGTGAATTTGAATGATTCAGAAGTGATTGAATGCTCAGTCAAAGCCATTAAGTATATGTATGATAACCGACCCCGAATGAAGAACAGAAAAGAGAGTACTCAGAATGGGAGAGTACATCAGGTGGATGTGATACGCATATCTAACACAGCTGAGTTGGCTGAGTTGGCTGAATTGGCTGAATTGACTGAGACGGCCGAGAGGAGCAAAATGGATGAATACGAAAAAATAATTTTGGGTAATGGCAGAATCTGCTATAGGAAGGGAGAAGGATCACACGAAGAATTCTCCGTAGGAACAATAAAAAAAGGAATGAATTTTTCCAAATCAAAGAGAAATATAGAATGTCTTTATGCAAGAGTATTATATCAATTGAAACAAAATAAAATTCAGTTCATCGACTACCTAAAAAAGTACGAAAAAGAGTTATTATATTTTTTTCCATCGAGAAAATTTTTGTATCGGATATTATTTGATGCATTCACAGAATTAAAATACCAAAATTTTTGTGAAATAGATAATGAAAGAAACAAAATATTTCTGAAGTTTTATATGAAATTGTTTATAATAAAATTGCAGAAATTGGAAATTAAAAATAAAACAAAATTGAGAACAGATAAATTTTTTAAAAAATTTATCAATGTCAATTTTTCTTTTTTTTTTATTATTTATGACTACTTAACTAACAACCACATGTATCCAAACAATTCTTTCTTTTCTCGAAATATTTTATCGAATAGTCTTAAATTAATAGAAATGTTTTTAATTCATTTATCTAAATTGAAAAATTTCCAGTGCTACAAATTTGAGGAGTTTTTCCAAATGCAAATGAAACAGTTTTCTTCTGAAAGTATTAATAATGTAATAAAGCACAGCACACCATTTAGACCGCTCATTTTGTGTAGAATTGTGCACCACTTATCTTCAAAAGTGAACATAGACAACTGCTTATGTATAGATATGACAGAGGATGGTAATGTGATGGATGCTATTTCGCACAGAAAAAAAAACGTAAAGACATTTCTTTTAAGGGTTATAAAATACATATTCAATTATTTGGAGGATATTAAATCCGTGAAGAATGAATTGATTAGCGGAATTTACAACAATATAGAAGAATCAATTCAAAACATGATATTACAATTTAGTAAATTAGATTCATCTTTGACATTTTTCCTTTATTGTAAATATTTAAACACATTTTTTTTGAGCGATGCATATATAAAGTTTTTGCTGAAGACATTAGACCTATTCTTTTGCATATTTAAAATAGAAAAGGTTAAAAAGTATATAAAAGATAAAAATATTTGTGAGACAATTATTGTTGAATTATTTAGAATGAAATTAAATATATTTAAAAATATAAATGTTACATCATATTATCAATCATTTATGTTATCCATTATGCTGATTATATTTCCAAATATATCAAATTCATACCGTTATGCATCCATGCTTAACGAAACAAAAAGAAAATGTCATCATGAAAATTTTGTTATTGATTATTTTGTTATAAATAAATTATTTGAAAAAAGCGAAGGAAAGAAATATGAGGGTATTTTTCATTTATTGGACAAAGGTCAGGATGCTGATCCTAATGAAACAAAGAATTCCTCTCTCCAAGGAAATATAAGCGATACAAATAATGCACTAAACAATGAGAATAATACAGAATGTGATACTAAAAATGTTAACACTCTGGAGGATAGCACAAAAAACCAGGAAAAAGTAATCCCATTTGATGAATACACCCTTAGACACCTTTTTATAAAGCATAAAAAGTCAAATAAACTTAAAATTAATTATACTTATTATGAAGAAAGGAAATATTATTTGTTTATTTTTGCCTATCTAAGTAGACCATTTTTTGATTTACTTTTATCAAACTTTCATAACTTTTATCATAAGAATTGTATACATGGAGAATTTTGGAATGTTACTGTTATAGGAGCCTTTCTGAGAAGAATTATGCAAAGAAATTCGTATCCCTACAAAATTACAAAGATATATAAGTTCTTATTAGCCTCTAAAGGTGATGCATCAGTGGAAAAAAAAAAATTATTTCTCTTCCTTCACTTGGTTGATTTTTATGTAAATGTTTTGGAAAATGCCAAGGACAAAAGGGGAAGATTAGGAAGAGGGAAAGGGAGAAGTGAAAACAAACAAAAAGACAAAAACTACACCAGAGAAGGTAATACAGAATTTACAATTAATGGAAGCAATGGTGATTCGAATGGCGTGAGAAATACTATTGATAAAGGCAAAACAATCTATAAGAACGATATGAATCCAGAGAACATGGTTGACAGTCACACATCATCACTCCAAGAGAAGGAGGAAGATTACGTGTCAGAAAAACTACTTAAAAAAGTGAATTCTCAAAATTTTGTTATTAGAGGTAATCCAGATTTGAAAGAATTAGGTAGTAAGAAAAAAGTAAAAAAAATTAAATATAAAAATATATTGAACGAAGAAGGGGAAAAAAGGGACAAGGCTTTTTTTCAAAATTTAAAAGGATTTTTTAAATATCATGAAAATCTGTTTGAGAATTCATATTTTAATAAAGAAGTAGAAATAAAATCCTTATGTGAATCGATAATTCAGCATATAATAAATTATAAAGACACTTGTTTAACTGTTCAGTTATTATGTATTAAAAACTTTTCCACTAGTTGTTTATTTAATAAAAATTTACAGTTATACATAGAAAAAATAGATATAGCTAATTTGATGTTATTTAAAAAATTATTTTCAAATAAATCTCATCATGATTATCATTCAATTTTACTCATGTGTAAGAGTGTAAGGAGCATAAAAGAGAGAAGCAAAATATTACTATTCATCGATGAACAAATGGTAAGCGGAAGGAGGGAAAAAAAAGGCCTCTTTATAAATCACATGACAATTGTTAAAATTGTAAATATTTTATCAGATAAGATTGATCAAAACGAACGTAATAATATAGACAATGATAGTGGCAGTGCACACGTAGACGTGTTGTATACAGAATTTGTTGAAAGTCATATAAGAATATTTAAAAAAATTTCCAGTTATGCACAAATAAATGAAATTATGTTTTTAAAATTAATAAAATACATAACTAATATATGTATCCTTTTATATGAAATACCACAACTAGTAGCACACCATTTTTCTCTAATTAAAAATAATTTCCTATTCGAAATTATCACCTTTTTTGAAAAAAATGTTTTTTATTTTCGTGAAGATATAACTTCCCATTTGAAGCCCCTAGCTTCAATTTTGGATAAAATGATTAAAAGGAAAATATTGCTTTATGTAAATTTTAGAAAAAAAAATGCTTTAACAAAAAGTGGAAATAATGTCACCATTAACCAGGAGAAAGTAAATCGGTCAGACGTTGACTTGATTCTACAAAATAATGATCCCAGTAATGATGTAATTATCTCGCATAAGAACAAAATAGACAATTTAGAATCGTCCTGTGTATTATCATCTGTATCGGATGCGTCCACAAAGAAGGGCCAAGGTAAAGAGATGGAAAAAGTAAAAGAAGTTACTATCGAATGTGAATTGAAAGAACAGAATAGAATTTCACAGGTTCTTAACAAAGGTGTAGATTTTAGGAATGGTGCATTAAAGTTACAGTTAAATGAAATAGATGATGACATGGATATGCATTATCAATTACACACATTTGCATACATATGCACATTTATTAATCATATGTTTAAGAATGAAATAAATATAGAGCATTTCACAGTTATAACCAATAATTTAATTTTCGTCTTTAACAAAAATTATACTTCTTATGTTATAGCAATCTGCCTTATAAATTTAATCATAAAAATAAAATTAGAAAAGTTGTATGCTTGTAAAAATTATTTGTTAGAAATTTGTTATGTCTACTTTACAAATGACATAGATTATTGTATCAGTAACCATTTGTTGCTACTTCTATCATTGTACTTATGTCCTCATGATTTAGAGAAAGATGAACTAGTAGAACAGGATACACAACATAAATTTTTCGTAACTCTTGTATCCTCTATGGGGAATCATTCCACAAACCAAAACTGTATCTCTGATGGGATTCAAAACTTTCAGCTGAAAGAATCTGAAGTAGATCTTAATAGAATTTATCCAGAATATATATTGTCCAAACTGAAATATCTCAAACCACATTTAAAAAAAGTAAAAAATAATCAGAATCTGTGCCTCAAAATAATTTCTCTCATATCAATAATTAACACACTTAACAAAAACACAATAAAGTCAATATCATATTTTGTATACATTATGACACTTCAAAATTTTATACTCTGTTTTTGTTTTGCTCGAGACAAAGCACTTAATAAAAAACTGAATATCTTGTTTAAAAAATTCTCATTTAGAAACACGGATACATTTATATGGTCGTACGTTTTGAATAATTTCAAAATGGTTCTTCATGATGTCTCCCAGGTGGTTCCTATGGAGAAATCAATGACTCTGATGAACTCGGGAAACATTTCGAAAAGTTCAAAAATAATCAAACCCAGTGAGCAGCACTTTGAAAATCTGTTTCTGTGCAAATTCTTGCATCATCTAAATAAGCTTAAGGATTACATGAAATTTGAAGAAGGATATAAAACATACTTGAAATGTAAGGAAAAATTAAATAACATGGATAGGAATCTCAATGAGAATGTCATGCAAAATGATAAACATTTTCTTTTAGATATTTTTAATGATCTTTTAAGAAACGAAATATATGATGAAAATGAAATCAGAAACATTATGAACAAACAACTTTTTAACTTTTACGAGTATTTAATAAATAAACTGTTATTTCTAAATTATACAAAATCACCAAACCTATTTAAAGAAATTATAGTATTTATTAATCAGAAACTAAATAATGGAATTGATACAAAACATATTTTTGATGCTATTATGTATTTTCTATATAATAAAAAAAATGAAAAAAACATCGGACCTTTGAGTGAAATGTACATATATAACATGTTTAATAAAGCATTATACAAAATATATGTGGATAATTCTACAAAAATTTCTATCATATCAAAGATTAACGAAATTTTGAAGACACTACTTCAACAATGTTACAAAATTGTACAAGATGAAAGAAATAGTAGATGGAATGATGAAGCCTTTGTTGATACAGAATTAACGAATGAAATGCAGCTCACTCATGAAAATGAAGAACTCATTGCCCTTAACGAGAAAAAATTCCAAAGCAGAGGAGGTGGTAGTCATAAAGTTAATGCTACTTCTAAAAGGGATGAAATTGTTGAAAAGATGAAAAGGAAAAAAACATTATACAATGAAATGGATATGATAAACGATGAATACAGAAAATATAGTGACCAACACATAGGTAGGTTGAATAAAGGTGTGGAACGGCTAGAAACGAGCATGTCTTTGGATGGACGTAACATTAATTGTGTTAATGAGATTTTAACATACAAAGAAACCTATCTGTCTGATGCAGATTCGATTGATTTATATTGCACCATTGATGTTAATCATGTAAGTAAAGAGACAGGCAACAAAGAAATTAGTAATGTAGTTAGAAATACACAATTTCAGATGCATCAAATTCGTCACATAAAGTATATAAACAAGTTGAAGGATTTAAGTCGTATTTTCTTCCTTGATATTTACCCATTTAATACAATACTGAAATGCATATCATCGATACTAATTAATTTCCCGCTATTCACAAAAAAACACGTGATTCAGTTATTTCGAGTTTTATTTTTAAAAAATAATAAATATATTGTAATTAATGAAAAAAATATTTTAAAAAATAATTTTTACAATTTAATCAAAGATAATAAACTTAAGCATATCAGTAAAATTATTACGAATCCTTTAAAAAAATTAAACATATATCATTTATTTTTTATATTTTCAAATAACCACGTAGAACTTTGTTTAAAATATGTAGTCAGATATTTTAAAAAAAATTATCTAAACGTTATTGATATATGTACAATACATGGATACAATGAATCTGTCGTTTTGAATCATTCTCTATTTGTTTATCAACATTTAGTCATTTTTCAAAACACTACTCTTGCTAGTACAAGTACAAAGAAAGGAAGATTCCATTTAGAGTTAAAACTTTTACTCTGCATTTTAAAATCCTATGTTAAAAATTGTCGAAATTATATTACTATGCTGTTTGAGAAATATGGTGAAAAGATATCAAAATTAGACGGGGAAATTTTCTTTTGTTACAATGCCAATTCTGATTCAGCGAAATATCATCCCATTGTAAATAATTCAGAAAATCAACTATCTGTAGATTTAAGAATAGAAGAACAAAATATTGTGACATCCTTAGTTTACACCTCAACCAAATTGAAAATGTCATCTTTGGGAAATCTCTTTGATCAACTAGTTGAATCATTTGAGCATGAAAAGAATGTTGAATCCAACTCGACAAACCTATTGCATAACTACCAAGTAGTGTATGAGAGGAGAATATATTTTCTCTACCTCTACAGACTGTATCAGAATTTTGGATCTGTACTAAATGAAAAGAACAAATATCTGTTTGACCTCTTGAACAATATCAAATTTACGCTCATTTCATGTCATACAAGTTGTTGCAAATTCGGTTCTACTGATGTGGATAGAAGAGGAATGGGAAAAGTTGGAGAAGTAGTGGAAGAAGCAGATGAAGAAGAGACTGTCAACAATGCATCTGACCAAGATAATAAAAATTATGACATCGAATATAACACCAGCAATGGAGGAACGAAAAGAAGGAAGGTTAAAAAATTTATTTTAAAAAACAAATGGTATTGGTTTGATCTAGGTTACTGTACACTATTATGTCTTTATGAAATTTTAAAAAATGAAAAAAAAAACCAAAAAAATTTTACCCCCATATATTATCAAACCTGTTTCGATCATGTCATAAATTGTTTTGATTTATTTGCATATCTACCAAGAATACATATAAATGATGATTTTAAAAATACAATTAACGAAGGTGTCATATGGCATAGCGAAAAATTAGACATGAAAATTGCCTCTATTACACTTTTAGACATTTTAAAATTAATTCTCGTTGAACTATATTCCTTATATATTAATGAACCTGAAAAAATTCAAATTATGACTATGAGACTTTCATTAAAAAATGAAAATAACAACACAAGTTACAATGTTACCTTGTCCATATTATTAACACTGAAATATATTTATGAAACTATTGGATATAAGGAATTATTATTTTCAGTTACAGATTTATATCAGTTATTTTCGGAACTTAACGACCACCCAGATGACGAAATTGAATTCTTGACAAAGCAATGGTTTGCCGCGATAAGCAAATACTCTGCAGATGGCTGATCAATGACGATGAATCAACACTTCAAACTACATCTTAATTTCCACCCCTCGCTTGTGTTAATATGTACATATATGCACAGATTCAAACATTCAAGCACGCTCTGTATTGGGGTAGCTCGGTGCAATATAACATTTATACGTACACCAAAATTATACATTCATCTGTTCTCTCAAGGAAGACATATCTGGACGAATAGAGAGATTATATCCATATCCACCACCCCCTTGTTGAGTAGCTATATAGTAGTTATGCATGATAAAGAGCAGAGAAATTTTTTATGCTCCTGTGAATTTTGAACAATTTTTTTAGAAAAAATAAAAAAATATATTGCAACTCTTTATTAAGGAAAAAGGAGAAAGGATTACTTTTTTCAAAAAAAACAGCCAACACATTTATTGTGCATGAAGACGTATTTACTTATGCATAGCACGGCCACCTAGTTGTTACGTTAGAAGAAGGCATAGCTATTTTCATGCTACCAAGGCAAAAGTATGGATTAGAAAAAAAAGGGAGGAAAAAAAGAAATGAAAAGAAAAACGAATAAAGAAAAACAGGAAAAGAAAAAAATAAACAAAATTATGTACATTCATATGGAATCCCCGAATATTTTTTTTTTTTTTTTTTTTCATACCATATACCTGCTCTTTTCCTCTCATACATAAAATTTCTTACAATTTTTAAATTATCAAGAATGAAATAGTGCCGTGTTTTAGTTCTTCTGATTTTGTTCGCCTTGCATTTATGTAGCTTCACACACCAGTAAACTGGATACACAACACATATGCAATATGTACACAGGTTATATATATTATTTATTTACCCGTACTTCTACAAGTTCACGTAGCATATTTTTACATACCTACCTTCCCCACCATCTCCCATGCATTATTCACATATCATCGAAAAATTTTACCTAACCATAAAATTACTTATTGCGAATTAATAAAAAGAACTTGTGCAAAAATTAAAATATTTAAAAAATTCAGTATTAAAAGGTTTCATTTTCACGACACAAGTCAAATGTGCAAAGAAAAGGCCTACTCCTTCAACATTTGAAGGGATTATCACTTGAGAATTAAAGTAAAAAGGTTTATTACGACATCCTTTCTCTTATAAAATAAAAATAACAATTTTTCCGTTTTTGAGTTTTTTTTTATTATTTTATTTTTTTTTTTTTCTTCCTTTTTTTGCATTTTTAATGTAAACTTATTTACAAATAAAGGTAGTAATAATTAAGTATTACCAGTTAACCTTTTTATACTATTTTACCGTCTTGGTTACGTTTCATATATATAATTTTACAAAATACTTTGGGAGCTTAAAAGCAACATATTTATATCTATCAAAATGGGAATTCTAGAGGTAGGCATAAAACTGAGCTATTTTTCTCTATTCATTTTTATATATTTATAACTATGGACATAATGTAATGGCTACATTATTTTTTATTACCTTTTTTTTATTTTATTTTTTTTTTATTTTTAAAGAAAATTAAAGAGATAGAGGCCGAGATGGCCAGAACCCAAAAGAACAAGGCAACTGAGGTAATGTATTTTTTGTCTATGTATACCTTATGTATTCCTCACTTCTTTCTTTTTCCCTCGTTTTGTATACTCCCTTTCATTGTCCCTATAACCCCTTTGAAGTACCAATCGAAGACTTTTCTATGTCCTAAATTGTATGCCCTTTTTTTTTTTTTTTATTTTAGTATCACTTAGGTCAACTAAAAGCTAAATTAGCCAAATACCGGTATATTACATGAACGTACATATAAATGGGTCCAATGGGTATTCACATTTATGTTACAATATCTTAAGACACTCCCGTTCCTTAATTTACTTTGCCATGAATACGAACCCGTGCAATACTCCTCCTTGTGGTTGTGTTATAACCATATTTTTCTCTCCACTGGATTAAGCCGATGCAACAATTTGATGTATATATTTTTCATTAACACTTTTTTATATCCTTAGGTCACAGCTTCTTGAAGCTCCAAAGGGAGGAAAGAAAGGGGAGGGATTCGATGTACAACGGTTAAAATGACATGAAAAGAAAATATAAAAAATAATAAAAAAAAAAAGAACATAATAAATAAGTAAACAAATGAATAAACAAATGAATAAACAAGTGATTAAACAAATGAGTAAAAAAAGGCGTAATTAATATTCATATGTGTCCCTCGCTATCCTTTTTGCAATTCTTAGACAAGGCGATGCAAGAATATGCTTAATCGGGTTTCCCTCAGTGGGAAAATCTACACTTTTATCAAAAATAACCAATACAACGTCAGAGATAGCTGACTATGAATTTACCACCTTAACGTGCAAGCCAGGTACGATTCCCTCAACTATCAGCTTAGATTAGGAGAGCATAGCTGCTGATATATCAGCTTATTCATAGTCTGTATTAGAATGTCACACACTCCTATTATTATAATCATGACTGCGTATGTTTCTCTGTAGGAATAATAAGCTACAAAGACTCAAAAATTCAGCTTCTTGATTTACCTGGGATCATTCAAGGGGCTTCAGAAGGGCGTGGAAGGGGGAGACAAGTGCGAAAAAATAAAATATATATGTATATATTATATATATATACATCTCTATTTATGGAAAATGGAAAAATACTATATCATAACGTCATTGACAAGTTTGTTTTCTTGTCCTTACTGTTTATAGGTAATAGCTGTTGCAAAGTCGTGTGACATGATTATGATGATTCTAGACGCAACAAGGGATAATAGTCAAAAAATAAAATTAGAAAAGTAATTTTTTTTTTTTTTTTTTTTTCGAAATCTTACTTAAGTATAGCATATGACATACCTAAGGGCAAATTAAAATTATTTGTTACCCTTTTTTTAGTGAACTTAAAACAGTGGGCATACGAATAAATCAAGAGCCTCAAAGGGTATGCATGAAAATAAAGCGGAGAAAAAAAAAAATAAAAAGCAAGAAATGATTTATAGTATTTATATGTTATGCTACAATATGTTTCTTCTAAAAACCTAACTTATTCGAAGACATTATTACAAATTTCTCGATTAATTCTTCATTAATGTTATGTATATATATATATATATATATATGTACATTTTAATTTTTATAGATCACATTAACAAGAAAGAAGACCGGAGGTGTTGTCATAAATAGCACGGTCCCATTAACCAAGGTAAGCACCTTGAATATTAGGTCCTCTGTCATTTCACCTTGTCTATTCGTAAACATGGTTACTAGGAAATTTGGTGATATGTATACGTATGTAAATATGTTGAACCTCCATTATAATTATTCCACTCGCTGCATCGTCTTTGAATATATTTTTCAGTTGGATAATAAACTTATAATGAGCATACTTCATCAGTATAAAATACACAATTGCAACTTGTTATTTAATGAAGATGCAACGGTAAGAAATGAAAATGTAGAAATTGCACACAATGTGCTAACAATTCGTAATTTAAATACTCTTTTTCATTTTTCATTTTCATACAATTTTTTTTTTCTTTTTTTTTTCTTTTTTTAAATACTTAGGTTGATGATCTCATTGACATTATTGAGGGAAACAGAAAATACATAAAGTGCATTTATGTGTACAACAAAATTGATATGCTTCCTTTGGAGGAAATTAACAACATTGCTTCAGGGTAAGAGGAAAGAATATATCTTTCGTTCTTTCATATATAGCGATTTACATACATGTATTCTTATATTACTTACATAGGTATATATATATATATATATATGTCCATATAAGTTTCCATATTATTGTGTGTAAACAAAATGTAGCTCCTATATTAATCCGTTTTCATGTGCACATTTGACACAACTTTTCATCGTAGCGAAAATACTGTTGTGATAAGCAGCAGCAAGTCATGGAACTTGGATGTTTTGAAAGAATATATATTTCAAAAATTGGAAATTATTCGCGTGTATACCAAAGTTCGCAAGGAAAAACCTGACTTTACGAATCCTATCACGTTAACTAGACAGAGGGGTAAGAGACAAAGACAAGGAATCTAAAAGAAAAAAAAAATATATAAAAAATCGTGGGGAAAGATCATATTGAAAAATGTAGAAACCTGCCCCTAAACGATGGAAAAAGTTATATTATTTTTTTCTCCTTTTCTTTTTTTACGATTCAACGATTGAAGACTTTTTCCTAATGATCAAGTCCTTTTTGACCTATGTTTATTCTACTCATATTTTTAAACGCCAAATTTCATTTTTTTTTTTTTTTTTTTTTTTTTTTTTTTCCATTTCTGTAGGTAGTCAAACTGTAGAAGCTGTGCTTAATCAAATTCATAAAGTAAAATTCTGCAAAATCAATAATTGTAACTACGTCTTGTACTCATTTACCTTCTTAGTAGCGTGATAACATTGATATTTATCAATGTTATACATTTATTTTATAGGACATGATTAAGGATTTTAAATTTGCACTTGTTTGGGGAAGAAGCACGAAGCACAATCCCCAGAGAGTTGATTTACGTATGTCAGAAATTAGTTTACATACATTTTCAAGCATTGTTTTTTATTTGTATATACAGTGCCTCGAAAGGTTCTTCATGTATATGTGCATTTATGTAACCATGCACAAACGTGTGTATATTTACTTGTTTTTTTTTTTTTTTTTTTTTTAAATCAGATCACAAATTAGCTGATGAAGATGTTATTCAGATTGCGAAAAATGGCTAGCTTGGAAAAAAAAAAAAAAAAAAAAAAGAACGAACCAACGAGCGAACAGCTTTTATTATTATTTACTTATTATTATTATTTTTTTAATATTCCCAATTTTATGTCATTGTTTCAATTCAAACTATTTGTAATGATGTATCCATATGTGCTAAGAATAATTTGCTCTTGGCAATCATTTTAATAGGCTTTTTTTGTAAGACAATATTTGAATATAAATATTCTTTTTCTTTTATTTTTTGCTGTTTAAATGTATATATGTATAAGGTTTGCATAGGTATACTTATTGTTTATACAAGCATTAACCCATGGCTAAAAAAATTATACTAATTTTTGCTTTTTTTTTTCTTTATTTTTCCCCATTTCAACTTTTTAAAACCAATACATTTTATGGATAGCAAAAAAAAAAAAAAAAAAAAAAAAATAAAGTAAAATAAAAGGGTTTTTATTTTTTTTTTATTAAAAAATTGAATAGGAGTTTTGCTGAAGTTTTAAATACACATTAAAAATGATAGAGGGGTAGGAAGCTCGTTAAATACTTTACTGTTCGTACACAGATGACATGTGTGTGCAAAATGTATATTTGTGCCTATATGTATTCGCTTTCATCCATTTATCCTTTTTTACTAATTTTTTTTTTAATTTTTTTTAATTTTCACAAATTTTTTCTAATTTTTACTCGTTCTTATACACATACGTGCACACGCGTCAGACGATACACTTTTTACACGTCCTGTAAATCTAGGTCTATGCAATCAGTGCACTAGCTGTGCTGGACTGATATTTCCAGTTAGATGGTAACAACTTTTTTCTTTTATAGTATCTCGAGATTCTATGAATTTTCGATTCGGTTAAAATTAATCGGAATTTGCAATCCTTATCCTTTTTATTTTTTTCAAGGTGCTTTCTCATGGACACAGCCTTTTTAATTAAAAAATATAAATCTTCAGGAATCGTTGTGGCAACACCATGGGCTCTTAATATTCTAAGGATTTTATTTCCTGTAACAGCTTTCACTTGAGGTATTCCATAATTATCTCTTAAAGTTGCACCAATTTGAGATGGAGTTTGTCCTTTCTTTGCTAATTTAATTATCGCGTCTTCAATTTCTGACGGCTTCTGTTTCAACCAACTTGGTTGTTTCCTTTTATATGGAATGGTTGAGCTTGATATACCTTTTCCCTTACCGTACATGCGACCCATTGTGTTTATCTATAAAAAAAATAAAATAAAATAAAATAAGTACGAGTATATGTGACGTGTATAAGTTACTATATACCCTTTTAAACTCTTATATCAAAAGTTTCTCCATGCATAATGCAAAATTTTCACCAAAATCACGTTTATAAGGTTAACGAATTTATGTATCTAATATGTTCATGGGATGCAATATGTCCCCATATGTTCATCTCTCAAATTAACATTATAAATCCATTAAAAAAAAAAAAAAAAAAGGCAACAGAAAAAGCAAAACACAACTTTGATTTATTTACTTCAAAAAATTATTCTCCATATAAACAAAAATGCTAGGATAATTCCGTTTTCATTCGAAATTATATGTACATTTAGTATACATGTGTATAATGTGAAAATATAAACATTCTAAGCACTTATGGTTCATGTGTTTATTACAACATATGTTTAGGCATTTACGTACAGCTGATGGTTGGAAGCTATATTGCACTGTAAAATATTGTATATTCGTAGCTATATATTTACATAAGTATATAAAAATGTATATAACATTTCACAGAGGTGTTGTTTTTAAACACATTTTGTGTTCTTACCTTAATGGTTTGAAAAATGGTTGGTTAAGGTTTTATTATAATGAATATATTTATCTAAAAAAGCCTTACTTGATTCTCCTTTTTGCTCATGAAATGTTCACACCTTTTTTTTTCTGTTTTTTCTTTTTCTTAACGGTATTTCTTTTAAGAAATTAAATTCTTTGTGCTGCGCGGGGATATATTTCTTTTGTAATTTATGGAAGAATTAATGAACTAAACCAAATTGTATAATGTACATGTAAACATACATACAAACATACATATATACATATATACTATATATGTTCTTTCTTATTTTTCATCATCATTTTTTTTTATAAATTTTTTGTATCTTCTAAAATATTATCCACTTTCTTTTGAGTACGAGGAAAAATATTATCAATATATTTTTTTACTTCTTTTTTTCTTTTCTGTACATGTTGGCAATTATATGTACATACAATAGCTGTAGTAAATTGGTATATATTATATATGTACATAAAAAGTGGATTCCATCAAAAGTGATGGGGAAGGGTATCGGGTAAAAACTAGTAATGCCCCCTATTATAATAGGTAGTAGTGCATATTATATTTATTCGCCCAAGTACATATGTAATGTATGTAATATTATATATGTTATGTACGCGAGTACTTATATGTGACTTATTTTCATAAACGCCTTTGGCAGTAGTGCTGATTTGAATATTTCAGAAATGTGACGCCTTCGGATTGCTATTACTCCCAGTTGCACTTCTTACAACCAGATGATATGCGAAAGAGTAGCATTATTTGGAGTTCTTATGATTTATATAATTTTTCTTTCTTTGTTGCTTTTTTGCTTATGTGCATTTTTTTTTTTTTTTTTTTTTTTTTACGTACCTGTGGAGAGGGACCTAGGGGTACAAGTGCACTTAGCTGGTTGATTCAAAATTATGTAAGTAAAGTATATCCTCAAAATATGGGCACAATATATAAATTTTAAAAAAAAAAAAAAAAGAACATTAATTTTTATTCTTTCTTTGGCTTTATAATTTTCATCACACATATATAATCTTATATAGTCAATTTCTTTCCCTTTTTTATCTTTTCATATCCCAATGAATTGAAAACTCGATTTCTTCTTTTGAGCAAAAAATAGTATATACATATTTTGTTGATGGCAAAGATTCCATAACGCGTTATGTAATAGTTCTTACTTAAGCGTGAGAAAAATAAAATTTTTTTAAAATGTATATATCTCTCCATATATATACTTAAATACTGCATACCAAAACGAGCAAAAAAAAAAAAAAAAATTATAATTTTTGTATATGGCGGAGCATTTTATAAAACAATTTTATACATTGTCCCTTTTTTTTGTATTTATACTATTATGTTTTATTATTTTTGTGTGTCGGCTGATGTTTTTTTAAAAAAATAAACAAATTTTTATGGTTCCCGTAAAGTGTCAAAATATCGGATTTAATGCGCATATTAACGTTTTGTTCTAACTTTTCAATTCGGATGGAGGCCATCGCATAATTTTTTTAGTCAGATATGACGCGAATGTGAAACGTAAATCTGAATAATTTTTCCATTTCGCTGCAACACACTTGTAGACAACTTTTTTAAAAAAAAAGGCATAGATGGGAAATAATGGAAATTCATAGTCATCCCTTAAGTATTAAAAACAAAAAAAATAAGAATAAAATAAATAAATAAATAAGTAATTCATAAATTTATTCATATTAATAAGCAACCGCTTCAGTTCTTTTTCCCTTTTTTTTTTTTTTTTTTTTTTGTTTATCGTTCCAATTAAGAGAAGAAAAAAATGACATTTCTATTTTACTTGCAGGTGCATATTTCCCAAAGTTCGCATAAGGGTTAATTATTGCGTGTAGAAAATTAATAAAATTGTATGTTGATTCTAGGAATATGTTTTTCAATTTTTTCCTCCGCTCTCAGTTTTACACAACATATTATATACAACATCAGAAAAAAAAAAAAAAAAAAAAAACACCCATATTTGGTATTAAAAATAACACAAAATTAGGGAACTTATGAAATTGAACAGATGTTATCAACATAATTTCTTTTTTTTCTAAAAAAATAAAAAGTTCTCTTCTTCATTCGTTTTACCCTTATTGACTTTTCACCCCTTATCATAAATAATAGAATTGTAAAAATAAAAAAATATGAAAAGTGTGTCGAAATAGTCACAGAATTCTTTTTTTATTTATTTAAGGTACTATGAAAACGCATAAAAATGATAATGAACTATAACATATTATATCGGAATTGGACAAATAGGAGATATATTCACCCAATGTTTACTGAATAGAAAAAACTACAATGGATCAGCTCAAAATTACATTTCACGAACACATTGTACATTTGACGATGGGCATAACCTTTAAATTTACAGGATTACTTCCAAATACGCATGTCTTAAATAATATATGTTGGGAATAACGTAACGAACAGTTAGTATCTGACATCTTACATGCTTCGTATATTTGTTTTTACATAGACACTCCAAAACAGTAACTTCATTTTTTATGTACAACCTTTTTAAAAGTGGCATATATTAGCAAGTACAATATGATAGAGACTGATAAAATTAGGAATAATAGTGCTAACTCTTCATGCATGCTTTTTTTCTCCACGATAACCTTCCTTCAGTAATATGCTAAATGATTTTCATTCCATTTTAGTAGGCTTAAAAGTTTGCACACTTTTTCTTATATTTATACTATATGATAAAGTCCTATTCAGTGCTGTACATGCAACTGTATAATACACACTTGAGTGGGTGGTATTATATTATGTAAAGATATTTACATTATTGTAGTGTGATAACATCTTGATCAACATGCACAAAACAAATAAACTGACAAAATGTTGATAATGGGAGAAAAAAAAAAAAAAAAACTATTGCTTCATTTGCATAACGATTATCGCATTTAGAAAGCATTTATATGGGTGTTGACACACAGCTTTGGTTAATAATAACTATACAACTACACAACTGGCATAACAAATATTAAATATGACGTAATGTCGTTATCACCCTCTGATCAAATATGTACCTTCCTATTTCTAGTTTAGCAGAAGGAAAGTGTATGAAGTTACCTTTATATATCTTAAAAATTATATTATCCATCAAACCAATGATCTGCTGAACAGCATACTGGTAAGAGGATAACACATTATTCGAAATAGACATGTAAAGAAATATGCCAGCAATATGGAAGTAATAAATTGAAGCATTAAAATAAAAAAAACATTCTTTTGAATTCTCTTTTGATATTTTTTTGCTTGTTTCTTTGTTTTTCTTTTTTTTCTGGGAGTTTTTCCAAAATCAGATTAAATATGGGAACATTAATGGACAAACAAAAGAATGATTGGTCATTCTTCGCATTTTTTTTGCTTTAAAATGAAAACCATAACGCACTGCTTCTGATATTAATACGGCTCATCTTATTAAGATTTTTTTCATAATAATCAAATGGAGCGCACGAAATGGCAAGGTAAATATTTACATGTCACATAATTATATATATATATATATATGCGTTTGTGTGTATTCTTATGTACATACGTACATTTATATAAAAACAATATAAAAAAGCGTATCATTTTATTAGTCTTGTTGAAAAAAAACATGCTTCTGTGGTTGTTACGTGTATTTCATGATGGGGAAAACATGTTCAAATTACATGTACATAATGGACATATATATGAATACGATATTTACTATTAATATAAATCTAGCATTATTATGTGACAAACAAAATGCAAAGTGGGCGAGTTATAAATATTATATTAATTTGCCCATCTCCCATCATAATTAATTAAAGAGCAGATAGATTGCTAATTATACATAAGTTACAAGTACAATGCATGTTATACTTAAACTGCTCGTACAGAGGAAAAAAAAATAAATAAATAAATAATACAAAAATACGCATTATAAATACACAGTCCTTTAATCATTCAAGCATAATATGTATATGCATAAAAAACATGATACTTTTTATCACCAAAGAAAATGTGCCCCCCCTTCTGCCTTCTTTTACATTATTAAAAATTGGACCAAAACAAAGTAATGAAAATGGACAAAATAAAAAGAACATAAAAGAATAATTAAAGCAAATGAACCTCAAAAAAAAAAAAAATTAAAAAAAATTATTTTTAATTTTTTTTAATATAAAATCTTTGCCATTCGTCCGAAAAAAAAAAAAAAAACTTGCAATGACAAAATTAAAAGTTAAGCTGAGTTGCTAACTAAATTTTTTTTTTTTTTTTCTATTAGAAAATTAAGGAGCACCAAAATATTTTACCATTCCAGAAGATGAAAAAAAAATATACATAATAATATATTTTTTATTATGAAATATTTTAGTGCATACAAGTATGACTGAGAAAATCACAGTTCAAGAATAATTATAAATATGCCAAATATAAAGCATGTGAACAATTTTTAACAAATAAAACACGTTAATTCATGAATTACTTTTTAACTATTGTTATTTATCATATGAAAACCAGAACATACAATTCATATCAACATTTTTGTAAGAATACATTTTTAGAAATTATATATGTAACATGAACTTAAACGTTTATCGTTTTGTATAATATTGGGGAACAAGTCCCTTTAATTATTTGAATTTTCAGAAGAACGCAAAAATTTAAAACTACCTCCTGCTTCTTCCAAACATTTAACGAGTTAGGTTTTTCAAGGTAAGTTCAAAAAAAAAATTATCACCTTTACAAATGCTTATATATGAAAACAAGCATTTGCCTGCGCACTTAGGAAAGCGAATTAATATGACATATTATGAGCACCAAAACAAGTACACGCCAGAGTTCGTATGTTTGCTTTCCTGCCTATTATCACCCACACGTTCATTCCCTTTTACATTCTCATTTGCATTCCCATTTGCCTTCCCATTTGCCTTCCCATTTGCCTTCCCATTTGCCTTCCCATTTGCCTTCCCATTTGCCTTCCCATTTGCCTTCCCATTTGCCTTCCCATTTGCCTTCCCATTTGCCTTCCCATTTGCCTTCCCATTTGCCTTCCCATTTGCCTTCTCTTTTTCATTCCCGTTTGCCTCCCATTTGCACTCCCTTTTGCATAGTCGTTACATAAAAACGTTTACCTGATCATTTACTTTCTCCTTTGTGTATTCTTATCCCATTTGGATTGACCGCGAAGGGGAGGATTTTTTTGAGTGAAATGAATAAATGATCATATCGATGACCTGAATTTGCACAGGTGTATGCACATTTTTTCCAAGTGTCACGTATTGTATGCTCCTTTTCATGGCATACGCTTGTATTATTTATGCGTGTTTTTATATATTCAGATGTATGCAAATATATCATATACGTTATATTCCTACCTAAACACACAATTATGCATGCGTATCTTTATGAATAGAAAATACCTGAACCATAGCGTTTATCAGCTAAAATGATTGCTCGACAATTTTTTATTTTTTAGTAGCACCATTTTATAATATATTGTACCAATTGTATGTATTCATTATTTAGCTCGTTCGGGTATTTTTTTTTTTTTTTTTTTTTTTTTCACACAATAAAATTCATAATATTTTAACTGTGCCCTCTCAACTACACTCGCCTCATGTTGTGCCACTTTCTCATTTTTGTATAATAAAATACCATACCTCGTCAATTTTGTGCATGAAAAATTAAAAGTTTATAATTTCCCTTTCTACTGTTTGATTATTCCATTTATATTCATTATCCTTACCGCCATTTATTTCTTGTTAATTGAAAATTTCTTTATTCATATCTCCATTTTTCATTCAATTCTGACGCACATATTTTTTTTATTTCCTAATCCTGATGATATATTAGCTGAACTCATACCTTTTTATGAATTTTTTTTTTTTTCCCCTTATTTTCCCCTAGTACTTTTAACCTTCCTGCAGTTTCAAAACTAGTATATTTTCAGGTAACCACATTTGTTATGCAGTCACACAGAAATAGTTAGAGAAAGCATATATCACAAGTAAAAAAAGTATTTTTACCATATTTACCTATATACGTTTGGTACTAGAGACCCTTGATTAAATTTTGAAGCAATCTCATATCGCCTACGTTGTATTACTGGGTGTGTCTTCTCCAAACTTATACCCCGCGTCAATTTTTTTTTTTTTTTTTTTTTTTTAATTTGTAAATTATAATTTTAAGCAAAATGGGATTGCATTTATTTCCAAAGAAAATTATGCACTTGATAAATTTAATCGTATCGGTAATATGTCCAGCAGTTAAAACATATAATTTGTTAATAAATAAAAAAGATAAACCAAATGACGAATTTGTTCAGTATATTCACTTTTTAACCTATTGGATTATATATTCATTATACTGCTACTTGGAAACAATTTTATTAGCGCACATCATGAACTATATACCATTTTATTCAGAAATGAAATTGATGTTTTTTTTTTGGTTATATAGTGATACCTTTCAAGGAGCTGGATATATATATTTTAAATTCATTGAAAAAAATTACGCACTTGTAGATAAGAAAGTATGTGATTTGATACAAAATAAAATCCCAAAGAATTTAGCAAATATGTTTTTTTTTGAAAAATCGAATAAAAAAATACACAACAAAATTAAGAGTATTGTTTCCAAAAAAGACTTGTACTAAGCGATGTGATCGGGGTATACGTATCATGGCAAGACAGATGAATTTACTATATTTTTTGTGAACGGGAGGAGGATAAAAAAAAAAAATATATAGTAAAAATAAAGCAGCAAAAATAAAGCAGCAAAAATAAAATAGTAAAAATAAAGTAATAGTATCAAGATAAAACATTGCTTGGCGAACAGTGCTCGTCAGCAGAAAGGAAGAAAAAAAAAAAAAAAAAAAAGTCATTCCAGTCAGACAAGTTACATTTTTAATGAATCCACGCTTGTTATTAATTTAAATACATCAATATTAACTATTTAGCAGACAAGTATAGACACAAAAGAAAAGGTAAAAATTGTACTGACATAAACCAGCACATAACTAACACAAGCCTACACATAGCATATTGTATACCAATATGATTGTGCTTACACAAAATGGTATATAATATAATACAATATAACACTTTTATATTGATGTAAAAAGTGAAAACTGTGCAAATTACGAAGAAGTATATGTATATACGAAATCAAGATTTTTTATTTACCATTTTCATGAGTATATATACACACCCTATCCTGTCCTATCCCACCCAATTTTTTTTTTTTTTTTTTTTTTTTTTTCCATTTTTATTCACATATTTTGTAATTTACCTTTTTTTTTATTTATTTATTACTATTATTTATGTTTTTTTTTTTTTTTTTTTTTTTTTTTTCCCCCATTCACAACCATATAAAAGTGTTAAAACCATGTCAAAAAGAATGAGAGAAGAAATATAGGAAGTTTATGTACGTGCCCCAGGAAATTGATATCGTGTATACGCAACTACATGTGTTCGTTTGTATATATGTAATCATATATGCAAACGTTATACATTGTGTATATATGAATGACTATTTAACACCAAATAAATACAAGTTTTTTTTCTGCGCTGCATATGTATGAATAAATATGTGTATGTTGCAGGTGTGTAGATATACGGATTATATGTATGTTTATGATATAATTATATTTGTTTTAAAATTTCCTTTTGTTACAAAAAATGTGCTACTCTTATTTTTTAATTCATTCATAATATGAAGAACTTCACTTTTTTTAAATTATTTTTTCTTTTTTTTTTTCAAAACATTTACCCTAAATATATTTGTGCAAAATGTATAGAAGATTTAGATATATTTTTTTCTTTTCTCCCTTTTTTAAAAAAGTTTTCTACTGCCAAAAAAAAAAAAAAAAATTCCTGGAACCATGTAACGCTTATAACACACACTCACTCATTTAATATATTTACAGCCTTAATGAAAGACAAAAAAGAAAAAAAATAAAATAAAATTGTGAAAGTATGGAATATTTTTTCCACCTAATGTATATGACATATCAAATTAAACAGATTAAAATGGAATTTAAAATTTCCCCCCTTTTCAGTTATCAATTTGAATAGAAAAAAAAAAAAAAAAAAAAAAAAAAGCTTAGCATTCTTATGATATATCACATAATAGTGTAACTCTCGAATAGTTTATAAAATTGACAAACATTTGGATGGACAAGCTTTAAGAATCATGTCTATGATTCGCGAAGCATTGCCTTCGCATATACATATATATTCATATATACATATATATATATATATATATATATATATATATATATGCACATATACGTGTTCCGTCGTGTCCGCAATTGTACTACTTTATTTGTGTCCTTTAGGTGTACATAACTTATACCCATTTAGCAAACTTGTGGAAAAACTAGCACAGCATTTGTCTCTCACACATAACTGTGATAACCAAAGAATAGTTACAACAAATGGGACGCTGTCATCACCAATGCCACCCCACTGTTACCTGGACATTACAACACGTGGTGGTCATCACATGAAGAGCTAGTTCAAATAAACTTCATCGTTATAGGCATCCGAGGGGACGTAGGGGCAGTAATAATAACCATAGTTTCTATTGTTTAAGTTGTACATCATGTGTTCATTGGCTAGTTGATTCATGTGATATTGGTTGTTAAGATATAGATCCATAGGAGTTGATGATGGCTTCATAAATCTTTTTTCACAATTTGTATTTTCTGTATTGCTTGCATTCAGTATATAGCTATACACGGAAGAAGGATTCGCATGCGCATTAAATTGCAATTGTGCATTTTTCGTACTCTTGGCATTTGTACTATTCCCAAAAGTTCCACCTGTACCCTGCTTTATGTTTTCGATATTGTTATCATTTCTCTTTGTATTATACACAGTTTCCTCATTGCTCAGACAAATGTTTCTGTTATAATTCTTGTTCTCATTATTGTTTAGGGGAACAAAATTGGACATTTTGTTTTTCTTATGTTTCATGTTTGACTTTGTATGTTTCACTCGTTCATCATTTAAATTACCATTTCGAAATTTATTCCGTTCGCTTGTTTCTATCACTGCATTGTTGTTGTTTGCATTTCCATGATAACTTTTTTTTATGCATATGTTCATATTTTCTTTCGTGTGCTCATTTTTTCCTCTCAATTCTGATACGCTACATTGTTTTATGTGCTCCTTATTCTTTTTTATTTTTCCTGCCTTTGTCAAATCCGTGTTTGTGTTTCCATCCCTACTTTGTGTGTGATGGGTAGATTTTTCTAGTTGTTCACTCTTTGGATCAATTCCTGTCTCATTTTCTATCTCATTTTCTGCCTCATTTTCTTTCTCATTTTCTATCTCATTTTCTGTCCCATTTTCTACCTCATTTTCTACCTTATTTTCTACCTCATTTTCTATCCCATTTTTTACCCCATTTTCTATCCCATTTTCTGTCTCATCTGTAACGTTCACCCTTTCTTCTCTGCTGATTTCGGGTCCATCGTTGTCCCTACCACCTACGAATTCATCACAGCTCTCGTCATCCTCATCTGACACTTCCTCAGAGGTATCTAGCTCCTCCTCATATGTTCCCCAATAGTTATGTTCTTTATCGAAAGTTTTATCACCTTGATTTTCTTCATTTCCATTCCTGTCATTGCTTTTGTTAAATTCCATCAAGTGAGTAGCTTTTTTAGGAACACTCTGTTTCTGATTCCCAGTAGAGATGAACTTTTCTCCAACAGAATTATCTGCATTTTTCATTTTATTTGTCCTTGCACAATGATCATAGTTATACGGATTTGCATAAAAATACAAATAATTAGCATAATAATTTGGGGTCATATGTTGTATATTCGTTTGATGATCGTACATGAAATATTCATTCGGTTTCATAAAATGCTGATAATGATTAGACATGATGGCACCATCATATTTGCATGCACTATTATTTACTTGGTTATAATTAATATATGGATTAAATGCGTTGAATTTCATTTGCATCACTTTGTTGTATATTAAGGGGTTTACATAATTATTGTAATTGTAGTCAGTATAATTTATTTGGTTTTCTTGGCCATTCATCATATATTTGTTATTCGTGGGGTATGGCACATTACTATTTTCTGTGTTACCACTTGTTGCATTGTCATTTGACATATGGCAATTTCCTGTATTGCCATGTGCCATATATCCATTTCCTGCTTTCCCATTTATTATATCGCACGTGGGGGCATTTTTCTGCACATTATAATTCTTGGTATCATTTCTTTTTTTACTTTTATTTTTGTTAGATTCATTTGTACGAACTTGCCCGTGCTTGTAGTTACCACCATTCTCATTACAACGATTCTTGTTATAGCTCAGTTCTACGCATCCTTCTCCTTCTCTTTCTTGATTTTCGCTTCCTTTTACACACTCATCTGCATTCCCCTTTGCACTTTTCTCTTTGGAACATCTTCTAATACATTCCTCTGTTTTTCCATAATATTCATTCAAATCAACTTTTTCAAATGTCTTACCTACATAGGCTTGATCATTCATTTGTTCGTTTTTCTCTACCTTCGCGCAGTTCAAACTTGATGATATCGTCGTGTTGCTGTCATAAAATTTATATCTCTCGTCTACACTTTTCATTTTATTAGAAGACGAAGCGTAACTATTTGGAACTGCATCATAATTAGCGAGGTTATGTTCATAATTTTTTACATAATTAAATTTTTTCAATTTGGATTTTAATTGCTTTTCTTTATTTCTATTTTTGTCCTTTCTTTTCTTTTCATCTTTATGATTATTTTCCCTATTATTTGTGTTCCGATGAAAACCACTGTTTGTACTATAGTTTTTCAAATAATTAGTGTTGTTATACCTGTGTTCATTTTGTGTAATTTGCATTGATTGGAAGTTATTGAGAATCAAATCAAAATTTTTCGTAAATTTTTGCGTAATGTTTTCTTTGCTTTCATTAATACTACTATCGGTCCTCTCATTAGTACTCCTATGCATGCTTCCAACACTTTCTGCATTTTCTTTGTTTATGCAATCTCCATTATTATTTAATTCATTTATAATATTTCTACCACTTACGCAAGCTATTGAGTCATTTTCTCCTTCAACTTCTAAATTATTTTTTTCTAACAAAATTTCTGGGATTCTTGGCACTCTTAATTCATCAATAGTATGGGCAAAACGACATGTTGACCCATTTAAACACGTTTTATTGGCTACAAATTTGCACATAGAAGATTTATACGCAAACAAATTCTGCGCAGATTTTAATTCCTCTTGGTTATGAGCATAATTACATTTTTTATTAAAACATTTTTCACCTTTTAACAACTTATAACATAACTTGGTTCTTTTCAAATCTGGAATAGATCTCAAATCTTCAATAGAATGAGCATAGTCACAATTATTTCCTTCCTTGCACCTATTTTCCATATGAAGCGGACACAACTTTGTCTTCCAAAAATGTTGACGAAGGGTTACTGACATCTTCATTTTTTTTGTAAAGTTTCGTAAAATGGTATTTAATTTGATAGGGTGAGTCGAAAGGTTATTGGTGTAACAACAAAAAAAAAAAAAAAAAAAAAAAAAAAAAAAAAAAATTGAACCAGTTGCATGAACAAGTCAGGAAAAAATGCAAAATAAGCACACAAATAGATTGGGAAAAAAAAGCAAAATAATTACAAAATAGATCAGGAAAAAAATGCAAAATAATTACACGAATAGGTTAGGAAAGAAATGCAAAATAAGTATACGAATAGATCAGTAAAAAAGTACAAAATGGGCACACGGAATGGTCAGCAAAAAAATTACAAAACAATTATCCAAACAAAACAATGAAAAGTACACATTAATTATACCTAGATAAGAAATGCAAAAGAACGAAACAATTGTCTGAACAAGACAGACAAAAGAACGATCTAATTAGCTAAACAAGACAGAAAAAAGATAGAACTAATTATGATATAAGACAAATAAAGGAGAAATTACAATGAAACAACACGAAATATACAAATGGGTCTCATCATAATTAATAAAAAAAAGTATATTTTCTACATTTTTCGACAAATTATGTTTTTAATAATATTCTATCAAAACATGTAGATTGTTTCTAAATGTGTTTATATAAATTTTAATATAAATATGAATTTTTTTCAGAGCTATCTTGAGAAAATTTACTAGTTCACATAAACTTCTACTTATGAAATGGAAATGGAATGACAAATAATGGCATGCGTTTGAGTAAGGAAATAAATATATAAACAATATTTTTGCAATTTTTTTTAAAAATTTCAAGTCAGTAAATAAAGCGTGGAAGGAATAGATAAATAGTAAAACGAGGAAAATAAACATGTGCACAAGCATAAATGTAAATATGCAAAATTTATAAATGTGCAAATATATATGTGCACGTGTGTAAGCATGTATGCACGTTCATATGAGTGTCGAATGCGTTCTTAGGACCTTCCTGCTTTCTTTTTTTTTTTTTTTTTTTACTTTTTTGTGATGATAAGAATGTAGTGGATATACCTGAATAAATACACGCACACATGATTAAAAATGAAAAAAAAAAAAATAAATAAAATAAATAAATAAAAATTAGGCATATACACTATTATTTCTTGTTCAAATTTTTTTTTTTTTTTTTTTTTTTCTTTTCCTTTTTCCATTGTGTTTGTAAACGTTACCCAAAACATGTAAATCTTAAGTGTCAAATTATACACGTACTGAAATAGATTTGACAAAGTGAAGAACATATAACCTATTTACTTTTCAACCTTGATTGCACATTTTGGATGTGTAACTATAAATATCGCTCATGTGCGAGATATCAAAACATGAAACTAATGTTTTCAAATTAACAAAACTAATGAAGTAACACTATAAATATTCTGGAAACAGCTTCTTGCATATATACATATGCATAAGGGCATGTGATATAACATGTCAAGACGATAGTAGGCCCATTGTCTATTTGTTTACATTACGATAGTTGTATGTGCTTAATCAGTCTCCTTCCAAATTTACTGACTTCTAACATGCAAAATTGCTATGTTTTTCTCAAACATGTAATGTGAATTCATGTGAATTTTATTGATTTAAAGAAGTATAAAAGTTAGGAAAAAAATTTATGGGAACAAAAAAAGAAAAAAAAAAAAAAAACACATATTATCCCTTTACACCCATCACTGATTCGTAGTTCGAGTTACATTGTTCAATATAGAAATAATCATTAAGCGTGAGTGGGGTATGCTCATATATTTACATGGAGATGGTTATATACACGTTAAACATGGTTGTAGGCGACAGCACAATAATGGATTTATAAATCTCATTAATACAAAAATAAAATCATAAATTATCCTAAAAATATATAAGGATCCTCTTTCAAGATGATGTGTTTTTTTTTTTTTTTTTTCCTTTTTAAATAAGCTATGATTCGATTATTTTTTATAGAAGGTGTATGATTAAATAAAGTGGCCAATGTGAATTTAATGGTGCGAAATGAAAAAGGGAAATCAAAATTATATATATTTTTTTTTTATATAAATAAGTATGTGAATTTTTAATTTCACAAAATAGGGGAAAACAAACATGTACTATTTTTCACAAACTCTTTGAGCAACTCTTATTTTTTAAAATTTATAAAATGTGTAACATCGGTAAAGTATATATATATATATTTTTTTTTTTTTTTGCTTCCAAAATGAAGATTTTGTCAAATGTAAAAACATGCGTGTAAATTTTTTATCACATCCGTTGTAAGAATTTTTCTTTTTTTTTGGAGAGATGACATGGAGATTTATTTCCCCAAAAGAAAAACGCTTCAACGAATGAATAAATATATAGAGTGCAAACTTTTATTCATTGCATCAATTGTGTTGTTTTATTTGGCCATATCTTAATTATTTAAAAATTTACAAATTCTTAACCTCTTTTCTAATAAGCTTGAAATGAATGGGAAGCCGGGAAATAATACAAAGATGGGGAACAAAAATGAGGTCTTTTTTTTTTTTTTTTTTTTTTTTTTTCTTCTTACCTTTTTTACCATTTTCAATAATTCTCTGTGATCATTGATGTGATTCCTAACATATCATTTTGTTCAAATGTCCTTTCATATTCTTCTTCTTTTAAATTATCATCGTGTCCAATATTGTCACTTGATATATAACTGTTGGATGCAATATCGTCAATGATAATATCAAATGGGCATAATTCATTCGTTTTGCATAATTTATACAAATTAGCAATTAAGGTTTTTACTTTATTTGTAATGGATTCATCACTACTTATTTCGTTATTATGAAGAAGATTTCCATTCGTTTTCCCTTTCGTTTGCATCCCTTCGGTTGTATTATCATTCTTATTATCATAATTGTACATGTTTGTGCTAGAGTCACCTAGTAAAAATTTAAATTTATCCTCCAAAGATTCGATTATTTTTAGAATCAATCCTTCGATTGTTGTGAGAGAACCTCCTAGAGTTCCATAATCCGATATAAGATCAACGATGGGAATATGAATAGAAGCCATTTCTGACTTAATTACAAATCGATTTAAATCACTTTTACTTTTTACAGTGAGAGTAATTTTCTTTCCCTTGGGATTTATCTCACCGCTACTTTTAATTTCGCTAGTTTTGAAGTTGCAGTTTGTACATACGTAAGACATAATTAAACATTTTTTAAAACCAGGTATATTAATTTCACAGAAATTGTTTGCACCCATGTAATTGCAGCATGGGCAGTTAGATGCAAATGATTCTATTAATTTGTCCTCTTCCTCTTCGCTTATGTTTTTGTACCGGATAGCAGTATTTCCCCCATTCGTATTATTCCTCTCATCATTGTTATTTGTACCACCATTCATATAAACATATTTTTTAATAAAATCGTAATTTTCTTTCTTAAATTTTTTTCTTCCGTCAATATCCTCTTGTTTTTCTTCATTTCCATTTGGATTTAAATTTCTCTCTTTCATTTTATCCTCAAAGTCTTCTTCATAAAAACCCATTTCATTTAACTCCTGTTTATTTCGTTCATAATATTCCACTTTTACTGTGTTACTTTTAATATCTTCATCGTAATGTTCCAATGAGCTTAGTCCAGAGGGGTCTACAATTTCGATGGTAAATGGTAATTCCTTCGATACTACATAAATGGATAAATTTTGAACTGTTGTTTCGATTAATTTTATGTAATTTTCGATCGTCATTTGTTGATTACTTTGTTCTTCATTCGCGTTATTAGAATATTCTCCTTTTCCAATTTCGTTTCTGTCCCTTCTATACTCATTCATTGATTCAATTTCTTCCTTTTTTTTAGCTCCTTGGTCATCAGAAGCAGTTTCCATATTTTGTATCCCTACAGATGCATTATTTTGACTATTTTCCCCATGTTGAACTTGATTTGCTTCTTCTTCTACGATCTGAGCAGGTACATCTTTAGTTAATCCATTTACCTCATTGTACATTTGCTTCAAATTCCTGAGATATTCACTAAGATTACTTAAAGCAGTTTGTAAGAATCCCTCTATTGTATTAATTGACCCCTTTTGTGTTTCTTTTGGAATTTCAAAATCAATTTGTGGAATTCTTAATACTCCATATTCAGACTTGACCAGTTGTCTATCCATATGTTCACGTTTTGATATTTTAAATATTATTTTTATTCCTTTTTCTTTTATAGTATTTAAATCTTGGATGACATTGTTTTTATAATTACAAAATTCGCATTCAAATGAATGTATTAATATATTTTTAAAATATGGAATTTGTAATTTTACTATTTTGTTTGTTCCTTCTTGTTCACAATTTATGCACATGGATCGAACTTCGATGGTATCATCCAATGGATTTTTTCCCTCATCTTCCCCATCTTCCTTAATTGCGTCTCTTGTCTCGTTATTTATGTCTGTTTCCATTGACAGTGATGCAAAAACAGTTAAGTGGTTCGGTTCGATGTGGTCAATAGCAACACGGGGGATGGTAGAATGGGTTATCGTTATGGTAGTAATAGTGCCAAAGAGCTCAAAAAAAAAGTTCCTTCAAGTGAGGAAATTTTTTTTTTTTTTTCTCAGAATGATGCTAAAACTAGTTCTAACATTTGTGCATTTATCCATTAAAAATAAAGAGGATTAAAGTGGCACATATATTATAATTCTATATGTGTATTATCTAATGTACACAAAATCCTATGGCATTGTATTATTCCTACATGTGACAATTCAAGTTATTGCATGCCTCCAAAATTACACAACCAACAGGTCCAAGTCCTACATGACAAGGCAAATATATATATTTTTTTTTTTTTTTTATTCTTTAAAAATGGTTCGATAGATATGGAACAAGTAAAATGGTAAACTTCTCCTTATATTAAAAACAATTTTTGAAGCGCAAAAAATGTGTTAAAAAAAAAGAAAAAGAAATATTAAATAGTAAAAGTCCTTATTTTAGGGGTAAAAATAGGTTAGTATAAAAAAAAAAAAAAAAAAAATATATGTATTCAACTTTTTCATTACAAATAGGAAAAATGTAAAGAGTGAAAAAACAAAAAATACATGCTAAGGGGTTGTATGAGAAGAGAATATATAAAAGATAACTTAAAAAATCCTGAAAAATTAAAAATATCAAAGCGTATTTTTTACAGTCCACTTTGTTCTTCCTAGTTTTTTTTTTTTTTTTTTTTTTTTTTTTTTTTTTTTTTTTTTTTTTTTGTAAACTTATGGCTTTTTACATTTTTATTTTTCTCCATGAACTTTTGAAAATCGTTGTAACCAGTTAGCTTCCTTATTCTACTATATATGCCACACTTTACATGTGCGTATATGTGTATGTGCATATATATGTATATATTATTCCTTTTTAAAAGAGTAGTATTTATTCTGACAATTGCAATGGGATAAACTAAATGCTATGGGCTTCGAAGTGATGGTAATTCGTTTGCTGTAATAGTGGGGTGTCATCATTTTGCTGGTAGTAAAAATAAAACTTAATTGCAACAGCTACGATAATAAATATTACAGCGTAGAACAAAATGTAGTTAACGAAAATATACGACAAAATTGTAACGAGCATATACAAGAAGATTGCCCCTAGTACCCATTTCTACAGAAAAAAAAAAAATATATATATATATATATATATACATATGTAGCGAGAGTGAATAACATAATATATCTCAAATTTTTACTAAAATAGAGTTTATATGTTTCTGGATTGATAGACTTGTTCATTAGTGTGCGCTTTGTACTACTTCGTGTGATTTATACTACTACAACATAATTAGTCCTATTAACATATATTACCGCAGAGGGTATAACATGTAACAACATCATCATGCAAACAAATACATAAATGGGTTTGTTTCAAATATGTATAAATAAATAAATAAACTATAAACATAGAATACACTGTTCCTCATATCTATGCATTTGATCTCATTAAACGCTACTTTTTTTCTTTTTTTTTTTTTCTTACTATTATTTGCTCTTTGTTAAACTTCATTTCATTTGGTAAGAGTTCCTCATAATCACCCTTGTTTTGCATATTATCACTTATGTGTAGAATATTATAAATGGTGGAATTTCTATATACGAACAAGCAGAAACGTTTTTTTTTTTGGGGGGGGGAGGAGAGGTTAAGTTCTCAAACTTTCTTATTTGAAAATTTTCACAAATATAATAACGTTTTATTTATTCACACAAACAATGCACGTATATATAACAAGTAATGAACATATAAAAAAAAGAACATCGAACGGAATAATTAATGGAAGAACAATTCTGTATTTTGCTAATATGGCATTTTTATAATATCCAACATAAACATACGTAGACTGTTTTATATATTGTCATGTATATATGTATATATGAGTCAAATCACTTAGGACACCTATCTCCGTCCTGCATGCTTTTTCCCTTACCTCTGAGCTAAACCTTGAAGCGCATTTTTCATCAATCCAACGGTACCACTAAAAAGTTCGCTGAGCTTGTCCATATCCATACCCTTACGCTCATCCATCTGAGAATCGGTAAAAATATGCACACATATATATATGTACCTGTACAAGTACGTGTGTAATAGTGTAAAAAAAAAGAAAAAAAAAAATCGACTTGTTAAGCATTTGTAGAAGATTTTTCCGTTCATTCAACCCTTTTTTTAATGATTGAGTGGTTTTAAGCATACATAACAGACATCATGCAGATACACACATATGTACACATTGCATAACTCTCCCCAAATGTATAACTATTCATTATTTGTAAAATTTTTTAAACGGCGCTGTTTGTGATTGATGAATACCAACATTATTACCCTTCACTCGAAATCGCAAACAAAGGAAAGAGAGTGAAACAAAAAAAAAAAAAAAAAAAAAGGAAAAGAAAAGAAAATAGCCTTTTATTTCGAATATAACAGAGCGTGTATATATAACTCTTTTTGCAGTTCAAAAGAATTAACTATTCCGTGCACCATTTAGACATAAAATAATTTGGGAAAAAATGTGTAACAATAGGGATGAATTTTGAACGTCATCGAACAGACTTTTATCATTAAGGGAAAGGAATGTTTTTCTCTGTAATTGTTTTGTCCTTTTGTTTGTTCTTTCCTTTTGTGTTTCACTTAGTGTGCCGCTTCGTGTTCAGTTCTGTGCTATGTTTTTTGCTGTTTTGATTTGTTTTTTTTTTTTTTTTTTTTTTTATCTTTTCTCAGTTGTGTTATTTTCTTTCAGTTTCTCCATTCCTTTTAGAATAAAATAAATTAATAAAAAAAAAAATAGTAAGTAAACATTTTGCTGCCCTTTACAAAGGTGAATATTAAAAAGTGTAGGCAAAAAAATAAAATAAAATAAAAAAATAAAAAAATAAAAAAACGAATTTAATTTTACCATATTTCCAACAAAAATATTTTTACGATCATAGGAAAATAAATACTTCCCTTTTATTTACGCACAAATATGTCACATTTACCCCCCAAAGTTGGTACTTTATGTGCGTATTTAAATGACTATGTTATTATTTAGCATGTATTTATAACATTGATATTTTCTTTAATTTTCCTTTTTTTTTTTTTTTTTTTTTTTTTTTTCTCCTTCGAGAAAATGGTAACATTTTAAAATTGCATTCCTTGCAAAATTAAAGTGTGAACTATGCTAAAATTTATACAATTTTATTTTTATTTTATTTTTTTTTTTACTTCCCCCTTTACACTTAAAGATTAACAAATAACCAAACATTGCACAGGTATTATACACACATGTGTATACGTGGATGTAAGTATCTACATGTACAGCTATAGGGATGTTATATCTTTGTCCTTCTCCCTTACACCTGTCGAATTTTACGACATTGATATTTTGTACATTTGTTTGCTCGTTCATTTGTGTATTTACATGTTTACCACAACATGATCGTTCCTTTCTAATCTTTGCACTAATTCGCAAATTAGAAAGGATCAGCTCCCATCAATGATAACTATTTCCCAACATATGCACGAAGAGACACACGGAAACAATCCTTAGAACTGGTAATGGATTCCATTGAGCGTTTGAATAAGTATATTTTTCAATCATAAGTTCTTGTTCATCCCAAATTGCCACCTCCATCCATCCGCATATACAAAATTGCCAAATAGCAGTGTAACTAAATTGAAGAGTAGCTAAATTGCCGAACTGCAGAATTGCAAGAATGTGCTAACGTTTGTTCTCATTTATCCTAGCACCTTTTAATAAGCTGGAAAAAAAAAATCTAAGAAGAAAAACTGAGGGAATTTCCAGTTGTCGAATCCATTGGGTGTACACCTATGTTTTATTTAAAAGGCACTTGAGCGGACTGTGCTAAAAGACATGCAAAAACACTTTGCATGTTTGAAGCGAGAAAACAGAAATAGTGCATCAGAGTATATGGTCTAATTGTATCAACCATTCATATCCCGCAAAGCAGAAAGGGTAAAATACACTTGACAGAAAATGAGTAGGAATATAATCACTAAAAAGGATGAACCTTTTAATCTTCTTCGTAATAGTAACGTATCTTTTTACCAGAGGAAACGCATTTGTGTACAACAACCTGAACTACAAGCGAACAAATCGAGAGCTCATAATCCATAAACATATTTCTTTACAGCATTATTACTCCGATTATCAGTTAAAGAAAAAAAAAGGAATAAAAAAAATATACTCCTTTAAGAGACATGTTTCAGATATATGGAATAACATTAAAACGACAAGAATAGGAGACTTTATGGAAGATATATTCCAACAGGAGCAAATAAAAAAGACGCTTCAAAATAATTTCCTCTGTTTCAGTTATTTATTTAATAAATGTAAATTAGACAGATTAATTATAGCTATTAATGTTGGTCTCTATCTTTATTTAAACAGAATTGATAAGGATGAAGAAAAAAAAATTTATTTTCATAAAGGAAATTTGTTAGAAGTAAAGGAAGAGCAGAAAGCAGAAAAATATAAATGTAATTATTATGATATTTACAAAACAAAAAATTTTAAAACATTTTTTACTTCTTTATTTATTCATAAAAATATTTTACATTTATATTTTAATATGAGCTCACTAATATCTATATATAAATTAATTTCAAATGTTTACACAAATAGTCAAATATTAGTTGTATTTCTACTGTCTGGTACCTTATCAAATATCATATCGTACATATGCTACTTGAGAGAAAAGAAGGAAAAAATATTTTTTAAAAATTTAATTTTAAAAAATTATTCCAATGAAAATAATATACTTTTAAATAAAAATAATAAAATTATATGTGGAAGTAGTTCCTGTATATATTCTCTTTACGGGATGCATATGATATATATTATATTTTTCTACTTTAAAAATAATTACATCATTAATACGAACTTTCTTTATAATTTTTTTTATTCATTCATTTCCTCATTGTTTCTAGAAAATGTAAGTCACTTCAATCATGTCTTGGGATTTTTATGTGGCTTTTTCTTTTCTTTTCTAATAATTCTCTTTGACAAAAATTAGTAATCGTCCAATTTCTGCACACACATGACTATGCTTCTTTGTATATATATGGCACTTATATACCCCACCTTTTTTTTCAAGCCATTTTTTTTTTTTTTTTTTGCTCCTTCGTACAATACAATTTTCTCATCTTTTTTTTTTTTTTTTTTATACCATTAACAACTGTTTTGCATATCATTTCAAATGAAAATTTTATTAACACACACTCAAGTGAAATATAAAAACTATACCAATACATATACACAACCATGCAGCGCAAAGGTGTGGGAACTTTACGAGCTGTTCATCATATCTCATCCATTTGGTATAAGGATAAGAGACACACAAAAGGGAAAATGGTTACAAAATGTTGGCGTGAAAAAAAGAAAAATGTGTATATATATGCATAAATTTGCATACATATATATATACATATGTACTCAGTAGAGTTATGCCCAAAAATATATTGTCACAAATCACTGGTGAAGTAAGAAAAAAATAAAAAAAATACTATAAAATGTCCGCAACGAAAATACACACACATTTTAATGCATATGCAAACAAAAAGTAGTGTGAAAAGAAAGTTAAAAGTGGGTCAGGTAGAAATATGGATGTTATGTTAAAAAAAAAAAAAAAAATGAAACAACTCAAGCTGCTAATCCCGCTGAAGCAACCGAATGTGTCATTTTTATACACTTAAAAAAAAAGAAAAATCGCACTGTCAATCGAAATGTGATGAATTTTTTTTTTTTTTTTTTATTCCTCAAAATGATCACCCAAAAAGGTTGTGCAAAGGATTCATTTAAATTCATTAAGTATGGCATCATAATTTTCATCATCATACACGTAGGGGTTGTTCGACAATAACAACTGAATAATCTGCGGATCATGCATTTCCAATATTCCCTTTTTAGAATTTAAAATGTATTTAATCTTACAAAAAAGGAGTAAAAACAACATTTTATTTTTCTTCAAATTTATCAAATTGAAGGGCAACTGGTCCGTTATTTTTAAGAAATAATTTTCATCTTGTGTGGTATGATTTCTCTCCGTTTCTCGGGCGTTTTCTGCGTTCAGAAAATTGAGGAAGGAAAAACAGATGAAAAAAAAAAAAAAAGAAAAAAAAATTTCGTGAGACAAATGTGTATCCTTACATTGTTATTAAAATATCTACATGTTGAACCAGAGGACAAAATCGTGCATTCAACACTCAGATACATAAAAAAAAAAAAAAAAATGCAAAAGTTCCATCCAAGACACAATATAATAAAACGAACACACAAAAGTGCACGTACCTCCATAAGCACGCAAAACAAAGACAAGGCTATTTTGTGCAAATGACAACTTGTCATACAGGAGGAGTCTCTCATTATTATCAATTCTCCTTTTATTCGTAACAAAATTATAAACTTGAGTATTGATAAGGAAAAAAAAATAATCTATCAAACACAAGGTAATATTTGTATGGACAATTTTTGATAAGTCTTGTATTTGAAAAATTTCAAAAATTAAGTTAACTATTTTTGAAGTGTTAATTAAAAATTGTTCATCCATAAAAATGATATCTTTTTGGAGAAGGTTCTTAATTTTGTCCTTATAAATTTTGATAAACATATTTTTAAAAAAATTCAAATTAATCTGAAATTTGTCGATATATAAATAAATCTTCTTCAATATGCTTATTTTGTTTATACATAAAACTTGATGTTTTTTCGTCTGCATGAATTTTTTTTTTTTTTTTTTGTTACTTCGCCTTTCTTTACAACATTCCTTTTCGTGTACCTTCATGCATTTTGAACTATCGCCATTATTATCACAAATGTGACCAATATTACCAACGTCACCAAAGTTACCAATATCACCAATGTCACCAGAGTTACCAATATCACTGATATCACTATTGTCACTATTATCACTCCTCTTTTGCTCCTTCTTTACAACATCACTGTTGTTCTGGTACTTTTTGCACATTCCATTTATGTGCCTTTCATCCCAATTGACTTTATCTCCCCCTTTGAAAAGCTGGCCAATGTTCATATTATTCATATGAGTGCAATTTTTATATTTGCTTTCGTTGTCTCCTGTTCCACACCAACTGTTCTTTTTCACATGTAAATTTTTAAATACAATAATGTCATCTTCACATATGGGAATATTAAATAAATCCTTATAATGTAAAAATACACAATTAATGTTTTGCAAAACCTTTTTTAAAAATATATTATCATTAATCAGTGTTAACAAAAATTCACTTGCATTTATCACATTCGGAAAGCAAGAAAATCGAAATATAAAAAATGAATAACTTAAAAATGTGTTATAAATATATTTAACAATTTTGTAGCAGAATAGTATAGTATTAATTCCAATGGTCTGTTTAATTTTTTCCTTCTTTTCATTTGATTTTTTCTTTTCCTTTGGTTCCCTCGATTCCTTCGTTTCTGCCCTTTCATTTTTTTCATCTCTCATCCCATAAACCTCATTTGTTGTATGGTTCCATCCTTCCTCTCCTTTAATTTTAAATAAAACATAATAGGAAAAATGTGCTATGCGATAAATTGTAAAAACAATGTACAACAAATTTTTATGAATTCTTAAGCAGTCTATACTTTCCTGTTTTACGCTTATGCTGATGATTGTTTTGTCTGGAACAGATACCACATTTCTTTCCTTTTCTTTCTCAGTGTGTTTATCTTGTTCAACTTTCTCACCCTTTTCACCCTTCTCTCCTTCTTCATCCCTTTTGCTATGTTCTTCCTTTTTACAAAAAACAGTATGCTTAATAAAATTGGACGAACAAATATTCCTCTGTGTCGATTTTGCTTTCAATTTCACTTTTGATTCCACACTCACATTGTTATCACCGGTTTCCTCAGTCATATATTTTCCAGTACTGAATATGTATCCCTTTTCCATGTCTACACCTCCGGTACCACCTGTCACACCCTTACTGTGAATATTTTTCTCTGCAATTATTTTCTCGGCCTTCTGCTGCACACATTTTCTCAATTCAATCTGTGCTTCTTCAATAAAACTCAAAATCGAATGATAATTTACTTCTCCCACATTTATCAAATTATAATTATTATATTTATCAAAAAAGGCATTACATATATAATCATCCATGTTTTCATTTATCAGTATATATCCCTCCTCCTGTTTAAAAAGGAATATATCACTTAAAATGGTATTAATCTGGTTAAGATAGTAAAAAAAATTTTTCTGAAAAATTTTTTGAACAAGCTGATCGAATTTTTTTTCCTCCTTTTTCCATCGATACATATAGTATACATCAAAAATTTCCCTTAAATTATTTCTCTTCATATTTATTTTATGAAAAAATGTAAATACATTTTCGTTCAATTCTTTGTTTATCATATAGTGGGAGAAAATGCTTCCACAATATCGCAGTTGATCTACATTCCCTTCTCTCATTACATGTTCATATTTTCTTTTTATTTTATCCTTCACATGATTCAGTTTTTCATTATCATTACCGTCTAGTACATACTTTACAAAATAAGCATCGTCACCACTTTCTTCCTTTTGTTTATTATTAAAGTAGAAGTTAAATATGCTTATCAATTCGTCTGTGTTTCCTTTTTCTTCAATTTCAATGTCGAATGAGGTTTTTGGACATGTTTTTTTTTTTCCCATTTTTCCCGTTTCGCCATTATTGGTCTTCTCAATTTTATTCATCACAAATAACAATTCTGTTAAAGTGTGGAATTCAAATAAACAGCGAGATAGTGTAGAAAAAATGTTTGTGCCTTCACTTTCTTTTCCTTGTTTTTCCATCTCATCTGTAGTAGTACTATTTCCTACCTCACTCTTAGCACATTTTATGTCAGAATCATGAATAATATTTTTTTCATTACCCTTTTCTTCGCCACTTTGGCCAACACTTTGTCTTCCTGACATGTTCAGGTCAATATACTCTTTCTGCAAAAGGGATAACTCCTCACAATGGGACAAATTCCTCCGTGTGTTTATCTTATAATCTTTCTCAAGCAATAAAAAAATGTTACTGAAAAAGTTTTCCATATCAATAACAATGTATTCTTCATGTTCGATTATGTAATCACTTAATCCAAAGTTACAAAATGAATTGTTTTTTATTTCCTTATTCCCTTGAAATAGGTAGACATAATCATTCGATTCACTAAAAAGGTAACTTTTAAACTGACTAAAAAATTTAGAATAATTCTGTGCGCACAAATTAACATGAGTTTTTTGTGCTACACTTGAAACAAATTTCTTTACATGTTCATATGTCAAAGAATTTATATGTTTCATTTGATGGAGGTTATTTATTACTTCTTTACCATTTATATTTTTCACAATGCAGTAAAATAAAACTATCAATTTAAAGAAATTAGAAAATAGGTGTTTTTTTATTTTCTCCAAATAACTAGTGTGTATTTTTAAAATATAGGCAAAGTGCCAAAACATAGCATAGGAAATTTTTTCTTCGTGAATATTTTTTTCATTTTTTAAAAAAATATCATTTGAATTAATATACACATATTTATATATTTTAATACTGTTGCTAAGGACAAACATTTTTTCGAAAATGGTATGAATGATATTTTTTAAATTATTTAAAATGTGGTCATATTTCATTTTAATATCCTTCACAAATGTTAATTTGTTATCTGCAACTGCTTCTAATGAATTCATTTGAAATATATTTTTTAAATCTTCCATCAGCTTAGTATCAAGATGGCTATCCGAGCTATTACTACTACGGCTTGTATTATTGTCCTGCTGCTCCTCCTTGACTTCAAAATTTTCCTTTTCATTTGGCTTATTCAATGGAGTAATATTCTTTAACCCAGATCTGCCATACGAGTAAATATCATCTTTTGTGATAAACTGTGGATTTGTTGCTTTCTCATTTTTGTTGTCCACATTTTCTTCTTTTGGAAATGCCTTGACCTCCTTCTTCTTCTTCTCCTCCTCCTCCTTTTTTACACACTTAAATATGGCTTTTAATAACAAAATGTGCATCTTGCAATTTCTTAAATAAACTAATGATTTCCATATTTTTAATTTTTTATAATTCTTTTCCGATTTATCTACAAAATGTATATAATTCTTTAAACATTTAAAGAAATTTTTAAAAAATATTAGCGAGTCATAACTTTTTTTTTTTTTCTTTTTAGTCAAATACAAATCATATAGGGGATATTTTTCACTGAAGCCGTTTTCGATAACTCGCATTTCTCTATTAAAATTGTCTATCATTAAGATTTTATCACTATAATCGTTTTTTATTTTGTTTTTGTTAATAAATATTTCCAGATTTTTACTTCTCCTCATTATTTCATCGTTAAAGCTATTAATTAATTTATTTAAATCTTTAAATTCAACATTCTTTTTATTCTGCAAAATTTTCTTTACATTTATGTGTCCTATGCTTTTATTTTCCACTGTAGAACTTTCTAAATTTTCTTTCTTTTTTTTTTCTTTCACAATAAGATCCTTCTCCCTATTTTCTGTATAATCCTGTGTGGAACTTGCTTCATCATCCCCATTAAACTTATTACTTCGCCGTTTTTCATTTGGAAATGTGTTTTCCAAGTATTCAACTTCTGACCTAATTACCTTTTTGTCATTTTCACTGGTTTTACCATTTGCGTTCGTTTTATTTATGAGAGAACTCAGGTAATTTATGGAGTTGTTACTAAGGAAATTTTCGAATAAATTTTTTATTTCCGGCTCATTCTTATTTTCTTCATTTTTTACGGTCGTGTTTTCTTTTATTCTCCTGCTTAACTCCTTTAATTCATTCATGCTCTTGTTGAACTTTCGTCTGTTCCTATCGCATGATTTTTTGTGAAAAATGTGTAATAAAGGCGCTGTAATAAAAGTGCTGTAACTGAGTAATTTTCACGTTAGCACGGACATATTTACTTGGGTCTCTGTAACGTGCGAATACGTTGGCTGGGTTTGACACGGTGTCCTCTCAAAAGTCTTGCTAGCATTCTAGGAAAAACTAAGAATGACGCAAAAGGAGAAATAAAAAAAAATGCTCCCATAAAATGACAAAAAATGACAAAAAACATAACCAAAAGGTGTGGTCAACAGGTGTAGCAGAAAATATAGGCAAAATACGGCTAAAAATTTTTTGTCATATTTTTTTTTTTTTTTTTTTTTTTGTGCAAAACCATGTGATAATCGATAATAGCAATAATTTCACACCATTCCTTTATGTTAATTTGAAAAACCCTTAAATAAATAAGCACATTTTCTAGTAATTTATATTTCCAGAAAAAGAAAAGCACATTTCATTCCTGCTAAATGTGTCATTTTGATTATGCGTATCATTTTTTTTTTTTTTTTTTTCAAGGGATATTTTATTCACATTTAGGGTATAAAGAAACTATTTAGTAGATCGGGAAATTTTTTTTCATTTTCAGGTTCTTTTTATCCCTATATATATATATTTTTTTTTTTTTTCCAATAAAACACAACATTTGCACAATATGCACTCAGCATATATATACAAAGTCCGTATGTATATATATATATATATATATATATATATATATATATATATACCAAAGTTGGGGGATATTTTTTCCTATGACTTAATTCAACAAGGGAATTTAAGCTTATAAAGGACGATGAAGCTGTTTCTGTTTAAAGGGAAATATGAGATACCGAATTATATAAATAGGAGAAAAAAAAAGGAAATTATTTTAAACTATGTCCATATAAGAATTATAAAAAAAAAATAAAAAGTGCAACCAAAACTAATCCTGCCTTTTCTGCAATTTATGTAGAATCTCCTGTAGTGAAAACAAATCTTATATTGCAATGCTCCAAAACAAATAGAGAAAAAAATTCATAATTTTTCAAATTCAAAAATATATGAAAAAATAAAATTAAGGCAGGAAAAGAAAAAAAAAAAATATAATAATATTAAAATAAAAAACTCGTATAAAAAAAAAGATTTAAGGGGTGAAAACATAAAGATCATTTGCTTCATTTAAAACGTACATTATTAAGTATGCTTCCTTATAATTATGCTTCCTTATAATCATGCATCCTTATAACCATGCGTTCTTAAATATACATCCATATTTACATACGCATAAGCGTTATTATTGAGTGAAACAACTTTGTAACGCCTTATTTAAAATTTTCTTTACAAAACTCACCTGCTCTGCTATGAGTTCGTGATTAGAGAAAGGTTTCGCTTTAGTGGTTATTTATTTATTTTTTTTTTTTTTTTCCTGCCTCACCGCGTCCAAAAATATCCCTTTGAATATATGCTTTACCAAAAAAAAAAAAAAAAAAATGAAAAAAAAAAACAATCGTGTATCCGTCGATACAAGCAAAATAAAGTTTGTAGAGAACTCCGAATCGGAAGATTTGGAAATTGAGGATGAAGATGGAAGTGATATTGAAAATTTTAGCTCCAGCAATGATATATTAAGTGATAATAGTGATGAACATATTGAAAGTGATAATAGTGATGAACGTGATGAAAGTGATAACAGTGATGAACGTGATGAACGTGATGATAAGTCTGATCTCGGTGTGAGCGCCAAATCTGCTAGTAAGAAAAAGAGGAAAAAAAAGTTAGGAGTAGATGAAGAAAAGGAGGATGATAGTGATGATGAAGTTGGGACTGACAAAGACCAAGGTGTGAAGAAAGCAGAAGACGAATTTGTTAAAGTTCCATGGAAAAAAGAAAAAAAAAATTATTATCAATATGAAAGTGAAAATTCATCAAGTGATGACGAAGAAGGCAGTAAGGAAAGAATAAAAGAAGCCATATATCTCAATAGAAAGGAAAAGGAAAATTTAAATGAAAATGATTTTGATTTATATAATATATATAACGATGGAAAGGATAATATATCAAAAAATATGGATGACAAAGGATTACACAAGGCAGAAGAAAAAGAAAATATTATTAAAAAGTTAATCAGTGATATGAGCACAGATTTAAAGGTAAAAAAAAAAGAAATAAGTAATGAAATTAAGGATAACAAAGAAATTGAACAAATTATTTTGAGTGAGCAAGAAGAATATAAAATATTGCAAAAAGAATTGTCTCTATGTATCCAAAAAGTGTATAACGAAATTAATGAAAACAAACGACTATTTCAGTTTAAAGAAATTAATGAAAATAATGTCAATCCATCAGACATCAATAAAAACATATTGCTCTATCTTAAAAAGAAAAATGAAACAATGTTAACATACATTATATATCTTACGTACTACATATTTCTAAAAATTATGAACATTTATACACACAACCACCCTGTCTTAGATAAACTAATATATATGAACACACTTATTGCCAAAACTAATGAATTGGATAATAAAATTAAATTCAAAATTCAGCAACTAAATAAGTCGGCCAGTAAGCAGTTGGGAGACGCAGATGAACCTGAGGGGTGTGATGCATTTACCTCCAAAAAAGTGAATAGGAGCAAAATGGAGAAGGAAAATGTTGAAGAATTGGAGGATGACGAAGAATTGGAGGACGACGAAGAATTGGAAGACGACGAAGAATTGGAAGACGACGAAGAATTGGAAGACGATGAAAAATTGGAAGAAGATGACGAATTGGAAGATGACGAAGAATTGGAAGACGATGAAAAATTGGAAGAAGATGACGAATTGGAAGATGACGAAGAAGATGAAGGGAAATTCCAAGGGGATAAAGGCACTGAGAAAAGCAAAAAATACAAAATCAGCAAAAGTCTTATAACAGAATACACAGATAGCCACATCCGGGAAAAGGAAAAGGAGGAGAAGAAAAAGAAAAGAGAAAAATTGAAAAACGAGAGAAGTATATTTTTAAAGGAAATAAAAGATATGGTATCAAATAGACCAGAAAAAATCGAAGAAGAAAATTACTTTAAAAAAATGGAAGAAAAGTTTATGAATTTTGACGAGAAAATTTTGAAGAAAAAAATTAAATCATTAAGTAAAAAGAAAAATAACATGAGCAATTTAAAAAACGTAGGAATGACGTCAAATGATTTATTAAAGTTTGTGGAACTACCTGAATTAAATGACGAGGACAAGAAGAACAAGTTTGATGAAACAAAAATGTTTAGAAATAACATTAATACAATGAAACAAATAAAAAAAAGTAAAATAAAAAATGATGCGAATGATGATTTTGTTTCTTTTAAGAAGTTTGAAAAGGTTAGAAATAAAGGCAACATGTATAAAAAGGAAGAATACAACAGTAACTCGAATCACTATATTAGTGGAAAAAATTTACACGACGAAATTGATGATGAAAATATTAAAAACATGTTAAGTATGAAAAAAAAGAAAAAGGAAGAAAAAAAAACACGTAAAGATCAAAAAAATAGAGAAATAAGAAAAAAACTAGTTGATGAAGAAAACGAAATTAACGATAGAAGAATGCCAAATAAAAATATTTTACTAAATAGAGGTCTAGTAAGAAAAAGAAAATCAACTGATGGAAATGCAAGGGTCCATAACAAACAAAAATATCTAAAAAAAATGAAGATGTATAGTGGCCAACATGCCAAAATGAAGGTTCATGAAAACAATTATTCAGGAGAGAAAAGAGGAATAAATCCATACCTGAAAAAATCTATAGACATCAAGTGAACAATATAGCTAAATAAATCGGTAAGGATGATATATCTGAATGTTAATTTGGCAAATCCAGTCTCCAACGAGCACCAAAATGTGCTGTATCAACCCAACAACAAAAATACATTTTGAACACTCTTTTCAACATTCACAATTTTTGTTTTTAATATACTCGCACATGTAACATATGTATATGTTACGCATGTATGTGTTAAATATGTATTTGTTAAATATGTATCTGTTAAGTATGTATCTGTTAAAGTATGTATGTACATCCATCTGTATGATCATGTACATACTTTTTTGTAGAACCCACGGGGTGAAAATCTTTATACCATTTCGTAGCAAATTTGACCAGACCTCCAAATTTCCAATTTTTTCAAAAATAATTTTTTTTTCTTTTTTTTTTTTTACACATGAAGTCGGTTTTTGCGTATTTGAAAAAATTTTATTTTGGTATCCTCCAATTATTCTACCAATCTGTTTTTATTTTATCAACATTTGTAACAACCTATATATATATATATATATACGTATATACACATATTATCCTTACGCCGGGAGACAATCCCAACACATAGCTGGTGCAATGGCTATGGATCTAATGTGAAAACACATATTTTTAAGGATCATTTTAAATTAAAATTAAAAGAGGGGAGGAATATGTACAGCTACTTTGTTGACCTTTGATAGATGTAAAGGAATGTTTGACGCTGAACTTTTATGTGTTTCGTTCGTGTACAAGTATGTTTGTACTGTATGAATCAAAAGAAAAGCAAAACTTGTATACCCATGTGTGTGATTTTCTGTACATATGCATATGTGTATGGATTTCCATGGGACAAGTGTCGTATTGCAAAATCTTCATTCCTGACTTGATGTAAAGTGTAATCTGCAAAATCGATGCATGTGAAGTTTGCTCTTTTGAAAAAATTATAACAAAAAAAAAAAAAAAAAAAAAAAAGGCATAATTGAGGAAGTTGTATATAAAGAAATATAAAAATAAAAAAAATAAAAACACAGGGGAGTAACAGACGAAGCAGCATTAATACAACTTAACCGGTTAGCACATTTTTTAAGCTTTTTTTTTTTTTTTTTTTTTTTTTTTGCACTATAAAATTGTGACAATGGGAAAATTCTTTAAACATAATGTGTGGTGCAAGAAAAGAAAAAAAAAATGCTAAGTCATGATCAGTATAAGATAGAGCACAAAAAATGAAATTAAAAACAAGAGAAAATGAAAAAAGGGAAAAAATGCGAAAGGAAAACGAAACATGATATAAAGATACCTTACACAGATATTGTGAAAGAAGAGAAATAATCACCTAAGTGGTGTGGTGGAGAAATATAACAGGCATAGGAGACAATAATGTAGTAAAAATTGCTAGCTTATTATTTTTCCATTATGTAATAAGCAAGGGGGCATAAAAGAACTATGAAAAGTTCTCTTTCATTTTCTAGTTTGTTCTTCTCCTTTTCTTCATTTTTTCCTCAGTTTTACTTCCCTGTTTTTTCCTTTCTTCTTCTCTTTTTCTTTCCATGTACCTCTTTTTTTTTTTTCTTTTTTTTTTTTTTTTTTGTTACACTTCCTCACGCATCACCCTTTTGCATTGTCATTTTAGTAGTCCTCTTACTGTTTTTCCTAGTTGTATCCGCGGTTGGCTAATCCTACCTCCCCTCCACATTCTTTTTCTCCTTCCCTTAGTCTGTCCACCCTTTCCTAGTGTTAAATAAAATGAATAAAAATGTTTATATTTTCTTGGTTTATGGCATTTACTCAATTCTTATGTTTTCAAAATCCTTAAGAATGCAAAAAAACATATTTAAGTATATAACTCCTATTTCAAAAAAATTGAGTTTAACAAAATTTCGAAAAATCAAATTTTTTAGAAAAAGAAGTCAGCTAAAAAGGGTTAAAGTATTTAACGATGTCGTGAATAAGTACATAGGTAAGTTTCTTTGAGTATCATACCCATAATAGACCATTTGTGTTGTGCATATATCACACATTATGCTACGCATTATATTTCAAGCTTTAATTGTGTGCAATCATGTAATACCACGTTACATACCCCAATATGGATCCACCCTGCGCTTTTGCATTTATACGAAGATTCGTTTCTTTCCACACCTTGTTAACAATTTCACAGGACTTGACCTGTTCTTCAAAAAACTGAATCATGTAACAGACACGCAGGAGAAACTTAATTACATAAACTTCTTACACAAAATTGTCGAAGACAAAACATGTGAGCATCTGCTATTCAGTAGCAATCACATAAGAACAATTATATACATTTTGAATGAAAGATTTTTAATATTGAAAAAAAATGATGATATAAATGATTACATAGATTATCAAATAATTTATAAACTATTGCTAATATTTAAGAATTTAACTAAATATAAAAAATTTTATCGCATAATACTTAACGATTTTACACATAAAAATGTCAAAATATCCTTGATTTATGTTATTATGAATATATTGAACGAAAAAGACAACAATAATAATAGTTATAATAACAATGAGACATATAAAGAAGATAACTCTTTTCTCAGCTATTTTATATCTCTTTTTAAAAATAATTCAGATGTAACAAAGAATCAAGTCACAGATAATACATCTGATGGGAAAAATTCAAAAATGATAAAAGGGAAAAGCCAAATGAAAAGTGAAGATATAGAAGAAATTAAAAATAAAATTGTTCTTCTAGGGAAACATATATTACTAAAATTGAAGGAGGAAAAAGTAAGGGTAGATAATATGTCCAATGAATGTTATAACGCTGGAGAAGAAGAACCAATACTTACAAATGAGGTCTATACAAAAGATGAATTCTGTTACGATAAAAGGGATGAAAGCAGATATCATCCCTCTACAAAGGAAGAATTAGAATCCATGGGAGATAATGATCAATACTCCAGCAGCAGACAGAATGATGAAAATCCTCATATTGGCAAATATCAAACCGACATGAGTGAACCCCCAATTAAACAGAACAAAAGGGATGTGACAGAGCCGGGTGTGAAAAAAGCAGATGCGACAAAAGCAGGAGCGGTAAAAGCAGGAGGAGCAAAAGCAGGAGCGGTAAAAGCAGGAGGAGCAAAAGCAGATGCAGCCAAAGCAGATGCAACCGAAGTAGGAGCGGCAAAAGCTGACAATTGGGGAAGTCATAATAACAAGGGAGAAGGAAATCCTCAAAAAAGTAGCTCCTTCACAGATGATGATCAGCACATAAAGGTAATCTCATATGAGAAAGGAGATTATTATAAAGAAGGTCTAGCACATGGAAGGAATGAAAGGTACATGAACACGAGACTAAAGCAAGGGGAAATACAAAGTGACGAAATGAATCAAGTAAATAGAACAGTAAGTAACAGTCAAGACAATGTCCTTTTTATCCCCTTTTATTTTAACAAAAACTCTAAGGATAATATATTAACCAGTATATTAGTACAATTCCAAAATGCAAATGGAGTTGTCGTTTATAAGAGAAAAATGCGTTATGGATTACAAGATCGAACAGATGATCTACATCCACGCACAGATAGATACACAAAAAAAAAAAACATAATCGAGTGTATAGGAGAAGAATACAACTGCAATAATTATTTCGAAGTTTATGAAAATTACGCAGAAGATGATGTAGATATATTGAAGTATGAGAAAAATAATAACAGGAAAAAGTTTCATATAAGAGAAAGCAAACATGAAAGGAGGGATGGTGGTATAGATGATAAGATGAATTCAAGGGAAGATGTGCCTGAAGAAAGGAGAGACATGGAGGAGGAGGGGGTAGAGGAGGACGAGAAAGAAGAAGAGGAAGAAGAGGAAGAAGTAAAAGAAGAAGAAGAAGAAGAAGGAGAAGAAGAAGAAGAAGAAAATGATGATGAGGAAGATATAGAAGAACAAAACTATGAGGAAGATTTAGAAAACGATGAACATGATGATAAACATGAATATAAAAGTAAGTATGATGAAAACAAAGTTAATATAATTTTGAATGATTATAATGTTAATATAAAAGATATTGAAAATAAACCAGAGGGCACTACTAACGATATTTCAGAAAATAAAAGCAACTTTTTAAATATGGGCTTGCTAATACTTATAAAAAAAAATATGCATACTGAGGATGACGGATCGATAAGATTGAACACAGGAAATGATTCGGTGAAGGAAGGAATATATGAGAATTTTCAAATGGCATCAGAAGTCTCAACAACAGATCTCCCTCCAATAGAAACCTCTCGCACAGAACCCGCAGGAAAAACGTACACGAGCAGCAATAAGACTGAACAGATGAACCGATTACACAACTACCTGAATGCACAGAAGTATCTAAACAACAAAGATTTGAAGTTTTCCCTTTGCAGAAAAAGCGAACCAAGAGAAGCACAGAGCAGTAGACAGATGGAAGGATTAGAACAAATATATATAAAGCATAAAGAAGGTGAAAAAAGAGAAAATGCAGAAGGTTATGTTCTTACAGGTTTTATTCATTTTAATCTAGATTTGCTAAAAAGTTCTAAAGTAAGCAATGATGATAATAATGTAGATAAAGGAAAGAGTGCTATTAATATTAGTAACCCATACCTAAACTTTGCACTGGTAGAGAATTACATCGAGTGTTTGTTTAAATACATAGATTTGAATTCTTATTTTACAAATAAGTTGTTAAAATTGTTGTACGAAATTTTAGTAGAAAATAAAAACTCAGTAATATATAATTTATATTATTATACTATTATGAAAAAAGAGAATATGAATAAAATTATAAAAATATTATCAAAAAATTTGAAAAATGATTTAAATAGATCTAACATAACGCTAATACTTAGGATATTGTATATACTGTCTTTTCAACAAGACTTTTATATTAATAGATTAAAAAGTAGAAAGAGCAACGAAAATTATATGTTTGTGTATAGAAATATATCAAAATATTTGCAAGATATAAAAGTAGGAAGTTTTATTAAAGAATTGCAAAAATGGGGTGAATTAATCGAATGCTTAAAATCGTTATCCCTCTTTTTTGAAAATAAGTACAAAAATCAAAACTCCTATTACATATCAGATGAAAAAAAAGAACGATTTTTGCTTGATAATAAAATTTTTAAAAAAAAATTAAATAATATATACAACAGACATTTCATATGTGAGTATAAGGACTTAATTATTATTCGAAAAACAAATATCTTGCTAAAGGCTCTAGGGGTAAACATGTTCGATTTATATAATGATATCATTTTTACAGATAGAGAAAAAAAAGCACATGATTATTTGATGAAGGAAAATGAAAATCAAAAAAGTTTTATTCATCATGCTATTCACACATTTTCCAAATATTTTATTAATACCAAAAGGTACATTATGAAACATATCCTGGAGGAAATTACCTCAAGAGATCAGGTGCCCGGAAGATGCAACGGTTTTGTCTCTACTGCACACTGGAATAATCCATCAGTAGAACAAAAAATTCTTGAGGAGAAAAAAGGTGGGAATAGTATCAATGGAGTAAAAAATGAGTCAATGTCAATGAATAATTATTCAACGTGTAAGTCAACAAAAGAATTTCAGCGCCTTTCTAGCAAAGAGGGAGAAGTTAATCAGAGGGGAAAAAGCCATCAGAAGAGTTTTGAATCTTCAAATGGAAAGAAACAACAAGATGCCATTCCATTGAACTATGAAAATGGTAACACGAACGATATAGTGGATAGAAAAAACAGGAAGAAGAGAATGTATTTATACAACCTGAATAGCAAGGAACATATAAGCATGGATAAATTTCGAAACCTAGTAATAACATTGAAAAGGAAAAAGAAAAGGAAATTAAGAATTTTATGTTTGGATGGAGGAGGAATAAGAGGATTATTATCAATAGAAATATTAAAATGTATAAATAGTCATTTAAAAAAAAATATATTTGAATATTTTGATATAATATGTGGAACAAGTACAGGGGCTATAATATCTATTTTAATTGGCCTTGAAAAGGCACACTTAAATGAAATTGAATTTTTGTATAATTTGTTAATTAATAAAATATTTCAAAAGGACATGTATGCTGTGAGGAACACTAGATATTTATTAAAACATTCCTATTATGACTCTAACATTTTGAGTAACATTTTGAACTCATTTTTTAAAAATATAAAAATGTTTCACTATAATGCAGATTTTTTCACGCCCTATGTTTTTACTGTGTCTACTCAGATGAATGTCACACCATTGCAACCGGTAATATTAAAAAATTATAATAGTAATTTGAACATTATAAAAGGTAACAAAGGGACAAACGGATTGGATGCCCTTATATCTACGAATTATGATTCGATTGGTGATGAGGAAGATGATGAAATGGTCCACGACAGAGGAGGTACACACACGCTTAATGATTTCTCAAATGGTGATTTAGAAGATGAGCTGAAGGACAAGCCGAAGGGCGTTCTAGAAGAGGAGAAAGCCTCCTGGAGAGAAAAAATACAAACGAACACAGTGTACATAAATCAGAACATAAACAACGTAAGTATTTACAAAAGCTTTTATAACATTTTTGTAAAATATGTATTGAGGTGTACTACAGCCGCTCCAGGATTTTTTAATTTTTTTTCTTTTGATAATAACATATACGCAGATGGTGCAATATGTTTTAATAATCCTACTTTATTAAGTTTAAATGAAATGAAACTCATTTTTTATAACTACTTAAATAATCAAAAAAATACACTTTTATACAAATTAAAGCATTATTTTTCAAAAGATAAACAAACAGTACTAGATGAAAAAAATAAGGCAATAAACTTGAATGACTATATTGATTGTATTGTAAGTGTAGGGACAGGTAAATTTAAACCAAAAAATATAAACGAGTTGAATGATAACAAAACTTATGATACATTTTTACGATGGGATGTTTTACTTAAGCAAATTGTCTACTCAATTACAAACACAGAATTGACACATGATATTTGTAATAATTTACTTGATAAAAATAAATATTTTAGATTTAATTGTTTTATAAATAACATAAAATTAGATGAAACTTCACCTGAAATTATTAACAAAATGAAGCAAATTGGAAAAAGATATTTCCAAGATCACAAGTACAACCAGGAGAAATTAATTAAACTAATCGACATTTTAGAAGATCCTTCAGATGTGAAGGAATATCAGAATAGACAAAAAAAAATATGGAATCAATCCTACTTAGATAAGTTCAAGTCAAAATTTTCCAACTTCCTTTTTCCAAATCATAAAACACACTTGGATAGAGGAGAAAAATCATTTTTCTTTTCTTCTACTAACCTTAAGAGTGGTTCCCTTGAGGAATCAACTTCACCTGGTAGTGAAAAGGAAAACATTGTAATAAATCCTGCCACAGCTGAAAATGCAGATAATTTCACAACTTCTAATAACGTTCGCAATGATACTAATGGGAGTACAAATAACAAGGATTTCTTAAATTCAGAACAGAGGAGAGAAAATATTCACACCTCCTCGAATCATATGAATACAGAAAAGAAGGAATCTCATCAAACACATACAGAAGATCGTGGCTCGAATCCATATAGAAACTTCAACTTTAACTTCATGAACGAAGATGTTAAACTGGATCTAAACAACATTGAAGAAATATTAGATATTATAAATAAGAATAGCAATACGGATAGTAGTAGAAGTACCTCGAATGGATTCTTCAACTATTTCACAAATCTGTTTTATAATAATAATAAATTTTTGAAAAAACTAGAAAATATGCACAAAAATAATTTATTTAATATATCAAAAAAAAAGGAAAAAAATAACTATGTTAATGTAGTACCGAACACAGGTATTCGTGTTTTATTAAATGAAATTTATTTTATTCTTTTAAAAAAAAATTTATATTTTCACACGGATGAGTATTGTTCATCTGATGAAGAATTAATAAGTAAGAAAAATTATGACATTAACATAGAAAAAATTATTCCATGTAAAATGCCTACGTCTGAAGGAGCAGGAGGAAATACTGCAGCTCCTGCAGCACATACGAATGAGCAGGGGGAAAATATTCACATGTCTTGTGAAAATATTTCAAGTAATTCACAAAGGAATGAAGAAATTCCAAGAAATAAATCAGAAACAAGTAGTAATGAGAACGACAAAAAAACTTATACAAACCTTATGAACGACGCATCATCCGATGAGGATGTGTATGCTGATAGTTCTCTTAAAACTAAAGGGTCATTGAATCATTCTAATTTGGGTTTCAAGAACAAGCATCAAAATTTTGCACTCAGTAAGAAAGACATAAATTACGACAAAAATGAAAATTACTATTCTGAACGTACAGGACAAGATTCCATACGTGAGATATTGTTAAAATATGAGGGAAAAAATATTTCAAGTATCGATGACAAATCAGAGATAAATAAAAAAAGATCTTTCAAAAATGGTATGAATATGAATCATATAAACTATGAATTTTTTAAGTCTATGAGTACAGAATCATCTGATGGGAAAAAGCACAATATAATACAAGTACTAAGAAATATATTTTTTAAAGAAAACACATAAAAAAGTTCCTTACAAAAATGGATGTAACCGACAGATATAAAGGGAGTTCATTCATCAATAGGATGTGCGCGTGCACATGCGAGATTCTCCACGTTGTTTCGTGTGCAGAGTGTACCACACTACATCATATATACATGTTAATATGCATTTATATGTACATTTTCATGCATACTTAAACCTATGTATATTTTTTTTTTTTTTTTTATTTTCCTTCATTTAGCTAAGCTTTTCTTTTTTTTTTTTCTTTCTCTCGCTTCCCTTAATTTATGCTGCATTACACTAAATTGTTCTATATGATATTCCACTATGATATTCCGTGTTATACTTATACACACTCATTCGTTTAGTTTTGCTTCATTTCCTTTTTCTTTTTTGTTTCTCAAAATGTATATACACTAGTCCCAATGGGGGGGAAATTTCTTTTTTTTTTTTTTTTTTTGTCCCCTTGTTTGTTTTTTGTTTGTTTGTTTGTGTCTATTAATTCAATCTTAAACCAAATGAACATTTTTTTTTTTTTTGTTATTATAAAAAGTGATTAAAATATATGCTGTGTATAAAGGTGCTTATTTGTGGAGAATATTGAGTAAATTGTAAAAATTAACTTTCGTTCAGTGCATTGACTTGGACTTTTGGCACGCACTATCTACTGCATCCATTACTGCATAGAGGTTAGGGGTGGATGGAAAAAACATAAGGTGTTGGTGTCAAAGAAAGGAAATGCACACATCAGGGTGTTCATACCCATTATTATATATATACATCGTTCATGTACATCAATTGTGTTTTATCTCTTGTTTGACATATGTGTACTTCACATAGGGCATGGAGGAGGCAACCCTTACCTCCATATTTGAAACCGTGTTTCTCGAGGGTAAACAATCCTACTGCTGTAATCCCACCTGGTGAACATATGTCATCCTTAAGCTGTTGAATGGGTATGTCTGATGAGAGAACCATCTGCGTTGATCCACTTATTGTTTGTAAAACCAATTTTTTTGCTAAATCTCTATTTAGCCCATTTTTTACACCTGCATCAATTAAACTTTCAATAAATAAAAAAACATATGCAGGTCCACATCCAGATATCGCTGTGCCTATATCCATATCCTTTTCCTTTATTTCGTGAATAATCCCACATGAATTAAAAAGATCTATTACATATTTTTTATCCGTATCGTTTACACAACTGTTTGCACAAAAAATGAATGCACCTTGTCCAATCAAACACGGGGTATTTGGCATGATTCTCACAATTTTGATCTCTGAACCTACCATCTGAGTGAAAATATATCAAACATAAATACATGGGGTTCCACTATTCGTTATAAGAGTGTGCATACATGAATTCATAATATAATAATATCATTTTTTGTGCATTGAAAAGTACTTATATTTTTTTATAAAAAAAGTTGCATTGTTTCTTTTTTTTTCATTTCCTCGTACCTGTTTTAGCGATTCTATATTTAACCCTCCACAAATGGAAATAAGCAACTTGGACTTTAGATATCCCTTCAAATATGAAAAGGAGAAATTTTAAATATACATATATATATATATAATTGAGTATATATGAAAATGTATTCCTAGGTTTAATACAAACGAGTGGTTGTCCTTATATTTTCCAAAGAACGTACATATTGTGTTTTTTTTTTTTTTTTTTTTTTTCCCCTTTTTTACCTTAATATCAGATAGTACTTCATTTGCAAGGTCTGGCTTTACAGCACAAACAATTATGTCACACACTTGGGCAAGCTGAAAAGTAATTTTTTTTTTTTTTTAAAGCGTGAAAACGTGGTGCTATGAGAATATTTAGACACTAGGTTGATAAGATAAATTATGTAACATACATGATAAATGTCTATATCTCGTACCTCTATATTGGACCTTAAGTAATTCAAGGGCGTATTTTTTTTCGATGGTGAATGGTAGTAAATATTCTTCTCCTGAATAATCTTAGACTTGGCTATACCATGGGCTAAAGCAGATCCCATCTTCCCTAGGCCAATAAACCCTTGATATAAGAAAAAAAAAAAAAAAAAAAAAATACATGGGAAAGATTTGTGAAAATTAGAAGAATGTACATAAGACTCACTAAAAGATGTTCACATTTTTAGAAGTGTGAATGATGGATTCATAATTGTCAAAGTTGCTTGGAAAAAAAAAAAGATGCATGCAAAAAATGTGTACATATGCATGTACATCTACATGCTCAATTATGAAACAAGGTGATTCGAAATGAAAAAAAAGAAGAAAAATACATATTGTATATATATATTTACCCAACTTGATGTTTTCCATTTTAAAAAAGTACCAAGATGAAAAAAACTGGGATTACAAAAATAGGTTTTGTTATCAAATTGTTAAGTGCTTAAATTGCCAAACTGAATAAAATTATGTACTTTTTTTTTTTTTTTTCTATTTTCTTTTTCTCTCTTTTCTGTTAAATTATAAGGTAAGAAGATAGTTTTGGCAAAACGTAAAATAAGGGAAGTTTTAATAAGATAGAAAAAGTTGCTTTTTTATATAAACGGATTTACTCTTAAGTACCAAATGAAATTCATTATTTTTGATAAAAAAAATATAGCCATATTGCCACACTACAGCCAACAGCTAAGGGGGATAAGGTGCATTATTTTCATCTGAGGAAGGTGATATATGTATGTGTAATTATATATGTACTTGTAGATCTGGATGTGGGTTTTTTCCCTACCACCTTTAAGTTAGTTGTGATTCTTCATTTGCTTATGCCCTTCTTCTGATGTAGAAACACAGGATTTCGCATTAATATCCGCCATTACATAATGAGTTAAGTTAATAGCAAGTATTATTGAACAATAATGAAACCCTCATTTTAATATACTGTAGAGCATGTTCCTAATACTATTCTTTTTTTTTTTTTTTCGACCGTAGGAAGAGTAAAACTTTCCCATTTTCTTTGTAACGATGCATAAAGAAAGATTGAAATAATTGTATATTTAACATTTTTTTGAAGCGTTTTTTGAAGTATTTTTTTATGGCATGTAAACCCATAATAAAAGGTTCAAAATAAAATAATTCATAGTTTTAATGGTGCACACATTGCGAAAAGGGGAAAAAAGTGTTGCAAAAAAAAAAAAAAAAAAAAAAAAAAAAGAAGGGCAAAATACTAACATGTATATATATGTGTAAAAAATCGTGCGACGTGACAAGCATCTAGGGAAGCATGTATACAATGATTTTATTATGAAGTTCATGCATACACAAATGTAAATATGCATAATAATTGTACGTTCATATATATACATATACCTTTGTGTGTGTGTGTGTTGCCCACAAGAGTAGTATAAAATTGCTTCTCCTTTGTGCGTTTTCATACTGCACATGGGCATGTTCTATGCATTGCAAACCGTTTGTTCATGCTGATGCTGAACATTTGTTTTATACCATCTTTTCATTTTTCTGTTTTTGAATATAAAGCCCTGTTTTTGTAACTAAAAAGGCTCACACACGTGTATTATGGGACTGAGATCAATCGCACACGGTTTTGCATTTTCAATAAAATGGGATAAATGCTTTTTTCCCTATTTGTGTGTTTTAGGGTAGGTTTTAAAATAAGTTTTCCCATATGTGTGTACGTGCATATCTGTGTGGAGGTTTCTCCTCAAGAAGGTTCGATTCTTATATGCACTTATCTACAAATTACAGTATCATCAATTTTTAGAATCATCATGACAGTCTCGGTGGCTAATTTGATCGCCGTCGATGTGACTAGCAATGGTTGTATGACATTTTCATCAATCATGTTTGATATGGTTCCGGTTCGTATGTTGATTCCATAGTACTTATGGCCCTCTGCATGTTTATTTCTCAATTCTGTAACAATGTGTAGTGGTGATAAACCAGCGTTTTCAGCCAATGTGTAAGGAATTAATTCTAATGCATCTGAAAATGCTTTAACACAAATTTGTTTAGACCCTTTAAGCGTATTTGCCCATTGATACAATTTTTGTGACAGTTCCATTTCTGGTGCTGCACCACCTGGTAATATTGCTTTTTCTTTAATTAAACTTCGAACAACACATAGTGCATCATGTAATGATCTTTCTGCTTCATCTAGCATAAGATTGTTTGACGCTCTTATGAGAACCGATATGGTATTCTTTGATTCTACACCAGTTATTTTCACAATTTCACCATATCCAATAGATTCTGTTACAACATTTTCAGCATAACCTAATTTATCAGGTGTAAAATAATCCAAACTAGCTACAGGAATACAATTACAGGTTTTTGAAATAAATTCAATGTCTTCTCTCTCTATGTCTTTGATAACCATAATTTTGGATTTCGCTAAAAAATCAAGCGCTAAATCATTTACAGCATCCCGTAATATACTTTTCTGTATTAACAATAAATTACAACCAGTTGACGCAATTTTTTTAATCATCTTTGCAATTATTACTCTCTCTTCCCTTAGTAATCTATCCATACTGTTATAATCCTTCACAACAACTGTGTTATCCATATCAGTTTTGGGTAATGACAAGCAAAATTGTATTAATCCAATTTTAGCCTGAGATAAATTTTTAATTCCATGTGCTCTTTTACTTATTTTATTGCTTGTAAATATTAACCCATCAACAATTTCTGTATCTTCAATGGTACCACCCAATTTTTTTACAATTCTTATATTGTTCAAGTCAACATTTCTATCTTTATTAATATCTGTAATTTTTAATATCACATCTACAGCTATTGGGGCTAGAAGTGAAGAATTATGAGACACAACTTTCGAATTTAAAGATGTTATTGCATTCTGTATTAACATATTTTTATCATTTAAATCTATTGGGATAGACATATTTCTTAATATTTCTTCACTTTTCATTGATGCCTCAAAAAAACTTTCAGAAATCTTCTGACAGTGAATATTCTTATCTAACAACGATTTGCATACATTTAAAAGCGATCCACACATTACCACAACTGAAGTTGTTCCATCCCCTGCTTCTACGTCTTGTGCTTTGCTCAACTCCACAATCATTTTTGCAGTTGGATGTGCCACGGCCATTTCTTTTAGAATCGTTGCACCATCGTTCGTAATGATTACTCCTCCTTTTCCATCTTCAATCTGAAAGAACAAACGTGTGCGTGTGTATGGGGAGTGGGGTGCAGCAGTTGACAAGATATTCACACTGGAGCAGTCATAAGCACACACAAGAAATGAAGTAACGAAACAAAGATGCAAAGATGCAAAGAAGCAAAGATGCAAAGAAGCAAAGATGCAAAGACGCGAATAAGCATGCATAAAGAATCGAACAAACAAAAGAACAACTACTAAACTGTGTTATTCCAAAACAGTGCTGCAGAATGAAGAATAATTAAAAGTGATAATACACACGAACCATTTTGTCCATTCCCTTGGGGCCCAAGCTCGTTCTCGTGACATCTACAACTGCCTTGGCAGCCAAAATGTTCATCTGCCTCACATCACTTTGCTTTTCATTTCTATTCAGGTTTTCTGTATTCTTATTTTCTGCGACATGGGTGGGGAAAATAAAAAATAAAATAAAACAATATAAAATTAAAAATTTGTGAATGTTCCGTTGGGTTGGATGAAATTTGAGTGGATGAAACATGGGGGTGTATGCACATAAAGCACACTCTTGTCATATTGCTCACAAAAATGTGTGAATAAGTGTACATGTGGTAATACATACACATTTCCAATAATATACAAAAAACGTTGGAAAATAAAGTGCAAATATTTAATTGTGCACGAAAATTATGGATTCGTGTACACAATGGGGCTTTGAAAAAAAAAAAAAAAAAATTATTTTTAATTATAATGGGAATTAAAAAAAAAAAGAGATAGAGATATTGTCAACGTGGTAGTAATACAAAATGTGCCAGTTTTAATTTGCATAAATGGTAAATATTTCAGACACACACAGAAAAAAAAAAAAAAAAAAAAAGTAAAATAAAATAATAATAAATAAATAAGCGTGAAAAAATCAGCGTAATAAAACCCGTATTATTTTTGCTCATTTGAGGATACACATATATATATATATATATATATATATATATATATATATATATATATATATATATATATATATAAAAGTAGGCATACTAAAAGGTACAATGGAAAAAATTCAACGTATCATCTCTCTCATATGTAGAAAATTTTTTTCTATAAATGAATATTTTGCATGAATTATAATTACTTGCAACTTCGGCCATTTTTTTCACTTGTATGGTGTGAGTTATTGGGGAGTTTATTCTCTTATGTATGTGTCCCTAATCTGAATCCAGTTCGAGTCCTAAGTATTACTCTATGCCCTTCTATATGGATGTTCTGGTAGCTCAAAATGAGTTAAGACTAAATTTACACAGCTTTTTTTCTCGAAAAAAAAAAAAAAAAACGAAATAGTCAAAAAAAAGTATCAAACGAATGAGTTAACGAAAGGATAAAACATTTCTCAGTTATGTATTTATTTTTTTTCTTTTTCTTTTTTTCAACTAAAACAAGGCTCATAATTTATGACGAAACACATGGGTGTAGAAATAAAATAAAAAAAATAAAGTAAAAAAAAAAAAAAAAAAAAGATAAAGGCATGTGCTAAAAAAATGAAAAAAAAAATGTCATAAAAAGTAACAATAAATTTACATCAAAAATTTAGCCACATTCACACAAGAAATATAAAACACAGAAATATCTAATAATAGCAAGCCAATCTTCACACCATCCCTACACTTTTGTTTTTATTTTTTTTCTCTTCATACTTTTTTTTTTTTTTTTTTTTTTTTTTTTTTTTGCGTACAATGAGAAACAAGCTGTTCCATACTCCACTGACCCAATGGGACATCGCGCATATATACTCTTTATCGCATCGTTCTCTCGTTGTCGACAGTGGGTGGGGCTATATTATATAAATGCTCGTATGAATATATATACATATGTATATATGTTGATACTTAAATATGCCCATATATATATTTACGCATGCGTGTATGTATTTTTTTTTTTTCTTTTTTTTTCTTTTTCTACATATTGGTATCCATCCCGGGAGGCATAGTAAAAATACTGCGAGACTTAACTTTTACCGACTTGTACTTTTTTTTTTTTTTAAATGTTTTATAATTTAATTGTAGTATTTGTTACTTTAGATACATACATATATATAGATAGCCATAATAAAAAAAAAAAAAATGAATCCTACAAATTAACTGCTAAAACCAGTTCTCATTTCCCGCGTAATACCCTTTATATTTGTATATAAAAATACATCATAGAGAAGGGAAACTTTTTTTTTTTTTTTTTTTTCTCGAGCTTTAACTCGTCACCAAGTGTCCGTGTAGAAACAAAGTTGAAATGGTTTGAAGCGTTTATTTACTTTTTGAATCAAAAGGGGGGTGGGGGAACTCTACATTTGCAATTTTTGTTTGCAACAATCGTCCACACGAACGACGGTGATTTGTGATTAGTCCAGCGGAAAGTGGATCCCTTCGCAACCACTGCCGACCGTTTTGTTCCTACATCCATTTGTTCACTTGTTCAGATGATCAACTGCTTAATCGCTTAACTGCGTAACTGCTTAACCGCTTAACAGCTTAACCGCTTAACAGCTTAACCGCTTAACAGCTTAACGGCTTAACAGCTTAACGGATTAAGTGCCCACTTGTTGGTTTATTTTTTTTTTCCATTTTTTTGCCTATTACACCTCCAATTTGCTCGTGTTGCCTTTTACTGTTTTACTTTTTTTCACAGGACGAATTAGTAAATATAAATTGGGAATCGGTTGAGGGGAAGAAGGCAAAATGGGCGTAGAGGAGAAACCCAGCCGCATTCCCTTAAAACTTAGTGATGTGTTTTCCTCAGATAAATGTAACCAAGCGAACTCACATCACGAAGAGGGTGAAAATGGAAATAAGGAGGAATGCAAAGAAAAGTCTATAAGTATACTGAATAAGTACAAAGTCACAGAATTCAACAAGAGAGAAATTAATAAAATATACATAAAAAATGAATTCTTTAATAATAACAGAAGAAAGAAGCAAGGAAATAAAGTTCTAAATGCAGGAGAAGAAATACTCGTTAAAGCTGATCCTGCAAATGGAAGTATTTTGAAAAATGAGGAAGAAGATGATCAAAGCAAAGGCGAGGAGAATACAAACAAACATCAATGGAACGGAAGGAAAGTTCATAAACAAAGTAACTTATTCATAGCCAATGGTACCATTGGTCTAGTTGTTCACAATGGAATAATGTGTCTATCGATGAAAGGAATACAACCCTTTATCATTACAAGTGCTAAAAATGCATTTTACGTACTTGATCCACATAAACTTAGAAAAGCATATACATCCGAATATTATACAGAAGATATAAAAAATTTATATTGTGCAAATGGATATGTTTATGTTGTTTTTAATAAAAAAATATACAAGGTGAATGAGTCTGGTGGAAAAAAGATATTTTCTTTGGGTGACAGCAAACATTGTATTCTCAACATCTTGACGGTTTATGATTACTTACTTAGTTATAGCAAAAAGGAAATAGTAATTTGGAATGATGTTCGTAAGGAGGTCTATGGAAGAGATGGCTTTTTGAGCAACTCGGGTAGTGAGCAGGAAGAGGAAGAAGACGAGGAAGAAGAAGAGGGGGAAAAAAAAAGAAAAAAAAAAGTACTTGATGAAGTGCTCAATGAAATGTCGAGTGAAATGGTCGATGAAGGTGGGGGTGTGAAGAAAACGGGGAAGGGAAGAGAGCAGAAGGATACATATGAAGGGAATAACACAAACGGTAAGAAGAGTGACAAAGACAACATATGTGACGGATATAGAGTGAGTAAAAATGCGGATGATTGTACAAGTAGAAAAAAGAGAGGAACAGGAGAATCCCCTCAAGGGAATGATACCATAAGGGATAGAGAAAGTCACTTATTCAAATGCATTTCATTATTTGACGATGACTCAGAAATCGAAATTTGTAGCATAGTACACCCACCAGGATACATAAATAAAGTGATTATACTAACGAATGATAATAAAATATATCTTTACAATATAAATAAGGAGAAAATAATTCATGAGTATATCTCATTAAATAGTATTAACTTAAGCAAAGAAAAATATATAAACATAATGATATTAACATCGAAAAAGGATGAATTGTGTATTGTAACATCAACAAATGAACTTTACATAATTAATACTGAAAGTGACAAATTTGTATATGCAAAAAATATACATATGAATGATGATAAGGTAAGTTGTGTTCAATTTTATAACTATACTTATAATGATGAAAATGTGCCTGTAATTTTAGTAGGTACAGAAATGGGGAAAATTATTATGATAGATACAAAAAGTAGTAACTATTTTATTTTAAGAAATATACACGATTGTGTAAAGACCATTTTGATAGCTCCACAAGGGGATTACATATACACAGTAGGAAAAAGGGACAACAAAGTAAATTTACTAAATTTGCATAAACATACATTCACTTTAGATATAATAAAAAAAAGAAACAGTTGTGTTGGTATTATTAATAATATAAAATATTTGAATGATGAAAAGTTTAAAATTGTGGTGTCAGCAAATGATGTAAATCAAAGGGAAGGAAATTTATACATTCTAAATCCACATTGTCCAGAACAAAATAAAGATTTTTCATGGCACAAGAAAATTAGCTTGATAAATAAAACCATTATTGATTTTGATATAAACCAAAATAGGCATTACGATTGGAATAATATTCTCGTGTGTGTGAAAGATTCGGATCGGGTGTATTTAGCATCTTCCTATAAAAAGATTATAGACAACGTATATTTATCGCTACCTTTTGACATTATGAATAAAATTCCCAAGGGTCATATGAAAAAAGATGGAAGGAGGAAAGACACCGAGAAAGAAGCATTACATAATGCTGGAGAAAAGGAAAGAAACGGTGTGAGTGATGGCATGTTCAATTGGATACACGATTTGACGAATCACATACAGGAGGAAGGTACAAATGAATTGAAAAAAGAAGAATACAAAATTTTTGATGAGTATAATCCTTATGAACATTCCGCAGAAGAAGGAGAAGCAGGAAGAGAGGGAGAAAAAAAAAAAAAAAAAAAATGTGCAACCAGTGTATTGATATCTACTTGTGGGCATATTGGTATTATTGGTTACAATGATGGAGAAATCCATTCATTTAACATGCAATCAACAACATATAGAAATAGTTATAAATTAAATAAATACTCCATCAAATCGAAGGCACATCTGAATGGTGATATATTAAAACTGCATCTCTATGGAATATGTAACTTCTTGTCTGCTTCCAGTTGTAAAGAAGATACATGTTTAAGGGTTTGGAATATATACACAAGTGAGTTAACGTACTCGTACAATATTAAAAATGAATATATAATAAATAGAAAAATTAAAAATGATAAAAATAATGATGAAATTAATATTGTCTCTGTTTACCATTTTAACATTTTAACCGTTGCGAGTTTGTCAAATAATCACACAATAATTATAGATATTGAGCAAAAGTGTATAACGAGAAAATTTCAATTTTCCCACTCAGTTACCAATGTTACATTTAGTGCAGATAATCGCTTAATTTTATTCGCATTAAGTAATAATACATTATTAATATATGAAATAATATCAAATACTTTTATTGATTACTTATTATTCAATAATGATATAATTTCTATGATATACAATGATATTTATTTATACACAGCCCATAAAAACACGAAAAACTTCCTCTATTCATTTACCAATAAAAATTTGTTTAATAATAACAATTACGTAGTTAATGATTATCATTATTTTCGTGCAAATCTGATGGAACCGTTACCCGATGCAGAAGATAATAAGACATACAATGATGCCACTCTTGGGAAAGTGATCGGTATGGATGACTGTTATTCGAATAGTATCGACGTATTATCATCCACGGTAGAAGAAACCAAAAACAAGAACGATTCAGAGGCCAAAATTAAGGAAAGGCACAATTCCCTACAATTAATGGAAACGTATAAATCCAGCGAAAAACAAATTAACAAGAATTTGATGACTCTGTCAGGATATAGTATATCAAAAATTGCATATATCATATTTTTAGATAAAATAAAAGAAAATTGTACAGTTCAAGAAAATGTAAAAAAAAATGAAGAAATTCCCTTCTTCCTGAGTGCTAAGCTCGACAAAAATATAGAATATGCAGATGATAAGGAAAGGGAATTCTTACAAAATATTTCCAAAGGGGTGGAGGGGGGGTACCCCGATCAAGAGGAGTCGGAAGAGAGGGAATACGAAGGGGATGAAACGGTCCAAACGGTTACTGATCAGTTGGATGTCGAAGCAGATGCGGATACGAAATCGGATGCCAAATCGGATGCCAAATCGAATGCCAAATCGAATGCCAAATCGGGAAACAAATTAATCTCCAAAGGGAACAAGTCAAAAAGTAGGCATATTACCAAGTTGGATAAAATCCAAATGCCCACGTCAAAATTGCAGGAAATACTTGCCAAAAACGAGGAGTCCTACATTAGTAAGTAAAAAATGATAAAAATTAGAAAGAAAAATAAATAGAAACTAGAAGGAAAAATAAATAGAAACTAGAAGGAAAAATAAATAGAAACTAGAAGGAAAAATAAATAGAAACTAGAAGGAAAAATAAATAGAAACTAGAAGGAAAAATAAATAGAAACTAGAAGGAAAAATAAAAAAAAGTTTCACAAAGAAAGGGGGTACCATCAGCATTAAGCCTCGCATTGTATACACGAAATCATTTGTATGTGTCTCCATTTTATCCACATATTTATTAAATTTTTTTTTTTTTTTTGGGTTTTTCCGTCCTTGTCTCCATCAGACGTCCTGAACTACCTGAAGGAATTATCCCCATCCGGTGTGCATTTCAACATATTATGCCTGAGCACCAAGGAGGAGGTTAATTATTTTCCCGTATTCTTTTCATGTGCAGAATGTTCACAGATATATGTTTATGTACATTTGTAAATATATATATATACATACATTCATGTGCGTGTATACCTTTTCCTCCTTTCATTTAGTTGGAAAACATGATGAACTTCTTCATTTATCACGTCAAGACGAACGACAACATCGATTTGATTCAAGCGTACATATTCGTGTTTTTAAAAGTAAGACAGAGGCATTCCATCCGTAGTGAAGAGCACTACTGTAGAGGATGTCACATGCGTGTACGCGTTATGGAGATAACAGTTCCGCTGAGATGTGTACATTCGCATATAGTTACATAATGCTTACTCAGGAACTTACATATATATTTATATATATATATATATATATATGTATACATTTTTATACTTCCCCCCCTCCCCTCAGACACACGGGAAAAAGCTATTGAAAACGAAAGCGAAAAACTTAAGGAACACCACAACTGTGCTCCTCCAAGAAATACAAACAAGTTGGTCGAATATCAATTTCTTATTTGAAAACATTATTTTTTTTATCAAGTTTTTAACAAATATACAGGTTGAGTGACAATTCTTAAGAGGAAAGAAACATTTTCAGCTCTTTGTCTATATATATGACAATATATCATTGTGCCTTTTTTATGTATATGAACCAGTTTTGTATCATTTAGTTTTTATGTGTATGAATGGTATGCATGGATTTAAATTATCTTACTTAAGATACAACACAATTTGAACAGTTCTCAATTGTCAAGCAAAATAATTTTATCAATTATATAAGAGCTCAAAACTGAAATTGCAAGGAGCAATTCGTAGATGAGTACATTTTGCGAAATAACAAAATGCTTGGATAATTTTTTATTTTGTGTAGTTAAATTTTTTATTCTATACAAAAAAATGTCATTTGTTTCTCTTATTTTTTTTAAAGAATATGTGTATATGTATTTTTTTTATAATTGATAGTGGAGACATGACAGTCTTTCATTTAGTTTTGTAAAAACACAATTTGTAATTTTTTAATTAGAGTTTACTCATTTTTCAATTTAAAATTTTTTGTTTTTTGAATTCTTCAGATTATTCTTCAAATTTTATTTTCCTCCTTTTTAATATAAATTTCCATTTCACATGTTGGCATATGAGCACGTGAGGGAGGTTGTTAAAGACACACGCACATTCTCTTTTGCAAACTTTGCAAAAAAGAGTTGCCAATTTTGCAAGTGCACATTTTGTATGCTAATCATTTCTCATTCGCCATTTCTTCAGATTATTGACAATTTATAGCAGATGGTTATTTTTGCTATTTTTTTTTTTTTTTTTTTTTTTTTTCCTTGACAATTCATTTTTCAATTTTGTAATATTATATACACCCCTCCCAATTCATTACACAATATAAACATACAAACAAATAATATAAATCACAAAGATGGTATATTCTTGTTAATTTAAAAGGATTTTTCATTATTCTCTAACAAATTTGTCTTCATAAAGTTCTTGTGCACTATCGAAGAAAAAAAAAAAAAAAAAATGCGTCAGCATTGTTGTAGCAGTATTATTGCTATTTTTGTCATTTGGAAAAATCGCTTACGGCAGCAAAATAAGCATACACAAACGAGATAGTATATATATATATATATATATATATATATATATATATATGTATATAACATTTATGCATTTGTATATTTACACATATAGGCATATATTTTTCATAAAATGCGTAAACACTTATGCATTTTTTTTTTTTTTTTCTTTTTGCTTTCTGTCTTTTACACTGCTGCTGATCTTCGTCAAGTACTCGTTGTATTTCTGGCAAATCGTAATTCTCAGGATTAAACCTATAGTTGTGAAATATAATTTGTTGCTGTTATAATGGTGATGCAATCTATGGAGAGACATCAAAAAGGAAATTCCTATGAGGACCTCTGATCGTGGGTCTTCCAAAATCAATAGTAATTAATGTATAACATATCACAAAAAAGAAAAAAAAAAAAAAAAAAAAAGACAAATTTAGTTTTAAAAAAAGCCGTTAAAAAAATAAAAGACTAGACAAACGTATACACAGAAAAATATATATATATATATGACCAAAGCGCCCCTTAAAAAATTGCAAAAAAAAAAAGAGAGCAATATACTTGAAAACTTTGGAATTCTGCATTTCTATTTCTATTAGAGGCTCTTCATTATAACTGTATTGACGTAAAAGGAACAGGTAAAATTAATTCCAAAATGCGTGAGTTACAATGGGATGTGATACATTAAATAAGAAAAATGCGAATTTGTCATGAATTTGCAAAGTGTGTTGTATGGGGAAAGCAAGTATCCACTAGCATCATTTAATGTTTCATTTTGTTTTTTTGCTTATTTTTTTGCTTATTTTTTTGCTTATTTTTTTGCTTATTTTTTTGCTTATTTTTTTGCTTATTTTTTTGCTCATGTTTTTGCTCATGTTTTTGCTCATGTTTTTATTTATTTTCTTTTCCTTATAACTCGATCAACTCCAATTTGTATTCCAAATCCAGGAACTTGTCTTTTTTCTGCTGCGTTTCAATGTGATAAATTAAATTTCGACAGTTGTCATTGTACGCAGCACAGGGGTTGTACTTTATTTTAATTTTTTTAATATAAGCTAAAAAATTTACTTTCGGGAAAAAGTTAAATTTTGGCATTATAATATATGGAATAAACATATATGTGTGTAAAGAAAATTCAGATAAGCAAAAAATAAGTAGCCAATGTCTTTTTTTTAGCATATATAAAAGTGGACACCTGGGAGAGGCGTTTATTTAGATGGCGAGGGCCGCATTAAGCCTCGCAAATTCGTATGCACATATATGTATGTATATATATACTTGCATGAGTGTTTTTAAAGAATGGTCGCGCTTCTTCACATATGCATTTTTAAAAAAAGTAACATAAACAAAGGGGAATAAACTGTATTTTTTGCAATAATTTACACTAAAAAACAAAAAAAAAAAAAAAAAGGCATGTAGAAACATAAACACTTGTATACATGCTTGGCATAACTGTAATATATATCTATCAATACATGAAACGAATAGATGACACAACACAGAAGAGTAAACATAGAGCAATCTTTTAAAAATAATTTTTAAAATGGGATAATTTTTACAAGAAAAAAAAAGAAAAAAAATAATCATTTTGGAGTAATTTAAAAAGGAATATATTTTTTTGGAGCACACACTCTTTTCATTAAAGGTGGGTGTACATCTTAACACATGTGTTGCACTTTTTTTCTTTTTTCACTTAAAAATAGTTGATGCCATAACAAGGGGAAATGTATTATGTATGCTTTTTTTATTTATTTTTTTTTTTTTTAATTTATTATATAATTCACAGCGCCCATATGGGGACTAATCTATCGCATTTCTTGTGATAATTGTCATTTCCCACCATTTCGAACACCAACACTTGGAATTTGGAGAAGGCGGTTAAAAAAAAAAAAAAAAAAAAAAAAAAACTCTTTACTAAGTATATGGTGTTGCATTTAAAGGTGATAATTAATTTGTCATAAACCACCTTGTATGAATTACGAAAAAAAAAAATATCATTCAGTACACACGGATCCATCGAAGGGCATACCTGCATACGTACATACGGACACTTTTTCTCCTTCACAAAAACTTCACCACGACTTCTCACCACGCATCGTCAACCCCTCCTCTTCCAAAGGAACTTTCCGCCTTGTGTCGCTTCTGCATCAAACATGGAGATGTGCTACTAGAAGAGTATTCATTCGTAGGTGTATTATTTGATCTCTTTTTCGTTGAATCTGGAAAGTCATTTTTTCCCGCAGATTTGTCAGCTGATTTGAAGAAATCTCTTATATCTCTGTCCTTTTTACTATTAGTACTGGTGCTTTCAAATGACTTATGTTCATATGATTTTCTCTTAACTTTTGGAGTTGTAACTAAGGAGGTGGGATATGATTTATTAGGATCATTCGTTAAATCTATCATAAATTTATCGAATTTGTTTACTTCTTTAACATTTAGTGAATCTTCCATACCGTTCAAAGCAGTAGTTAAGGTGTTCCATTTTTTGTTAATAATTTTCCACACAACTTCATCAATTGTATTTTGTGCAATTAAATAATGAATGTTGACAATTTCATGAGTTGTACCAATTCTGTGTGCGCGATCTTCTGCTTGTATTATTTGTCCAGGAACCCAATATAACTCTCCAAAAACAACAGTGTTTGCAGCAGTTAAATTTAATCCTATTCCACATGCCGTTAATGACAATAATGCAATTTTTACATTGTCATCATTTTGAAAACTTTTAATATAAACTTCTCTCTTTTCAATAGGAGTTAATCCATCTACTCGTATAAACACGGTTTTTTTTTCTCTCAAAAAAGCATCAATTTCATCCATTACTAATTTGTGATGACAAAATAAAAGAAACTTAATGTCCGCATCGATTAAGTATGTGATATATTCTTTTATAGCTTTGACTTTTGCATATCCTGTCATTTTAAACAGGTGGGAAATCGATATATTTTCATCATCTCCTCTATTACCACTTTCGCTCATGGAAGTGTCATATTGATATGAGTTGTTACCCATGCTTGATATATCTATATCATCAAAATTGTCAGAAATGTTTAAGCTTTTTTTAGTTTCTAATTTTCTGTAATAGGTAAGAATTTCTCCTAATTCTTTGGGTGGTATTTCCACTGGAATTTTGGATCTCAATTTTTCTGGGAGTTCTTTTAATACATCCTTTTTTAATCGTCTTATCATGATAGTATTTGTCAAAAATAGATGTAACTCTTCAGTGTGTTTACATCCAACATATTCGATTTTTCTTGTGTATATATTTTTATCCTTAAAGCAGTATCTTTCACAAAATTCATGATAATTAAATAAGTTTGGAATAATACTAGATACTTGTTCATACAATTCTGAAGGTCTATTTAATGCAGGGGTACCTGACAGGAGCACACATCTTTTAGCATTTCTAATAATTGGTGTTATTGCTTTGGTTCTTTTAGAAAATGAATTTTTTAAATAATGCGATTCATCACAAACAATGGATTTATACTTATTTTGATATTTATCATTTTTAGTTATTAGTTCATACGAAATGATAATCATTTTACAATTTCGAGGTATGTCTGCTTTGCCACTCTTTACAACGCATATTTGATCTTCGGATAATAAATGAGATAACCACCTTAATGCCTGATCTTTCCATTGAAATCTGATGGAAGATGGACAGACCACAATAAATGGCCAATCTTCTTGATAAAATGCCATCAATGCTAATGCTTGTAATGTTTTTCCCAACCCCATTTCATCACCGATTAGTAATCTCCCATTTTTTTTTAAACCAAAATATACTCCTTCTCTTTGAAAATTTTTTAATTCTGCACTTAATTTTTCACCTACTAAGATATCCAATTTTTCATAATTTTTTTTCGTGTATGGACACAATGTACTTGTCAAAATGTTTGCAGTGATGTCAGAAACTTTTTGCGGTTCAGAAAATCGGCTATAATTTTTAAAACATTTTAATAAAAAGTTAGGAATGCTTTGAATACCTCCTAAAATGGTACATCTTTCCTTTAAATTGGATAAAACATATTCATACTTGTCAGCTTCAAAGGTAATACAAGAATAGTTATTTGTTTTTTTTAAAGTTGGATTAAATTCGGATAATATTTTAAAAAGTTCTTTGGGGACAAAATTTTTAAAATTTGCAAATTTTCTACCACCACTGCTGTTATTATCTCTTTGCACTATTTTGAATGTATCATCACTGAATATTTCAAACGCTACGATTATATCAAATTCAATTTTTTCACCCTTTTCATTGTTGTTATAACTGTTACTTATATCGTTCATAATATTTTGTTCATAATTCTTGTATTCTTTACTATTCATTGTGTTCACAAATTTTGTTGTAAACTCACTATTTACATCCTTTTCGTTGCTACCCCCACTCTTCCCTTCATCTTTAAATACAGCACTGGAGTTCTCACCCAGCGATCTTCTATTTCTCGGTGTGTGCCCTGCATCTCCCTTTTCATAATACCCATAATAATTGGAACTTTTACCTCCCTTACTGTATCTATTATTGCTATAAGTTCTACTATTATGTGGATTCTCTTCTATGTTGTAAAAATTATTTCCTGAACATTTGCTGTTTTGCTGTCCAGGTTCTGCCTTCTCCCTTTCTATGACATAGTTCTTAAATTGTATTAGAGATCCAGATGGATTTTCCAGATTTTTAACCCATGTCACATATGATTTGTGCTTTTCGAACACTTCCTCAAAGGTCTTTCCGTTGTACTTTCCAAAATTGAAGGTTCCCATGTTGATGTAAAAATTTTTTTTTTTTTTTTTTCAAAAGTTTAGTAATTGGGTAGGGGTAAATAGAGAAACATATAAGTGGATACTTGTTTGGAATATCCCTTTTTTTTTTTTTTTTTTTTTTTTTTTATTTTATATATCTTCTCGTTCCCCTTATTGAATAGCTAAGCATGGTTCTTCTCTTCTCCTCTCCAAAACGTTTGTCCAATCCTCTTATTTTTTAGGGACCTTTCACGGGTTCCCTTAATTTTTATTTCATTCCAGCGTATTGGTGTTCTATTGAACATGTGCGTATCTCTTATATATATGCTTTTGCTTTGTTCATTTAGGAGAGATGTATGCGCCTCCTCAACCTCCTTTCAAAGGAGTATATATTGAATTGTTCCTTATAAGATAATTTGTCCGAGTTTTAAAATGTTGCATTAATTTATATTACACCCTTTTCTATTTTCTTTCCTAGCGTTCTTATAAGGCATGTTTATAAGACAGATGTATGGACAAAAATACGTCATTTTCTTATACATAATTGCATGGCAAAATGTAGCTTCTGCAACTTGATTATATAATTGGTGCACAAAGCTGAATGAGCTTTTCTTAACTCCTGCAATGTCACCACTTTTTCAGTCCCTAAATATTTGAAAAGAAAATATATAAAAAAAAAAAAAAAAAAATTCAACTTTTAAATCGAACTAAATAATTCCATACAAAATAGTAAATTAATATTTAAACGAGAAAAAAAATAAAATAACCTTAGCAGCAAAGTTGTATATCTTACTGCTGGGGAAAAAAAAAAAAAAAAAAAAGGCGCAGCTTTTTTCAATTGCCTCTTCAAGGTTGTGGTATTAATTCTTATAATTCCCCATTTTATTCATAAAACTACTTATGCACTGATTTATGAATTTTTCTCTTGTTCTTTTCCAGGTTTTTAATTATTTTTTTTTTATTTTGTTTTCCCACTCCCACATGCGAATATGAGAGTACGAGTACGTAATTCGTATTTGCACATTTATATATATATCTATATCTATTTATATGTATATGTGTGTATGTATCTCTATGATTACATTGTGGCGCACTCTAAATGTGTGCCACTTCAAAAAATGCCAGCTTGAAAATTAAGTAGGCACTCCACTTTGTTATTTTTTTGTTGAGGCGTAAATTCCCTCGAAGGAAGGAACATCAATATTTCAAAATTTGGAAAAAAGTTCATTTATTAATTTTTCTTTTTGCGACAAAAAAAAAAAAAAAAAAAAAAAAAAAAAAAAAAAAAAACGAAGACATGTATGCAGATACATATATATATGTAGATACCTATCGGTTAGATGAAAAATAAAAATAAAACATTTGTGGAGAAAATTTTGTAACATTATGGATTAAAGCGAATATAAGTGTTTTAAAGAGTCCCATTTTTTTTTTTTTTTTTTTTTTTTTTTTTTAAATAGCCACATAGTGTGCAGTGTTTATTGGAAAAGCAAAATGGGAAAATGTTCCCGTAAAAGGGGAAAAAATAATATGGCAAATTTGCAATTTCTCACAGTGGTTTACCTACATTCAGATATAATCATCTCGCAGCGGGAGGATATATTCTGATATTACCACGTATGGGTATCATGAACTTGGCCAGAAAGGCTTATTATAATGGCAGACACACATGGCAAAAGCTATATGTTTTTATGAGTTCCCAATTTTATTTTGTACCCCCCCCCCCCACATCCTTCCCATGTAAAATGTTTTGCGTGGGAGGAAAATGGAAATATATGAGGTGAGTATAAACTACTATACAGACAGGAGCATATAATGGATTTATTTTTGTCTTTTTCAAAATTTTGTTATACAAAGACATAATTAAGAAAGAGTAAGTCCCCATAATCCTATGGGATAGGTTCACCTGACAAACAAGTCACACTCATTTAACTTATGCTGAATTTGCGAAATGTCAATGTTCATGAGAATTTTGAAATCGCGATACAAGTCATTGTTTAATTTTTTGGATAAGACATAAGCCAGTAACAGAGGTTCTCGAAACAAGTATTTGCTCTTCTTGTGAAGGTCTAGCAAGCGCAAATAAATAAATTTTGTAAAAAAAAATTTATAATGATGAAACACATGCCAGTAGTACACTGTAGAAACGCAATAGGAACCAAGATGCAAAACTAAAATGTCTTTTTCTATATAATTTTCTGATAAATTAGAAAAATGTTCACATATATTTTTCATAATACTATTCAAATTACTTTCTTTACATTCATTAGACTTAACATGACATTCAAAATTATTAAATTTAAAACCTTTTTTCTTTCTTTTTAATCGCTTTTCATCTATATTTCCTATATATCGAAAGGTGTTCATTTCTTCATTTTGTTTTAAGTAATTAACAATATATTCTTCATTCATTACAATTGAATGATTATCTACATGATTCTTGTTAGAATGCCGAAGCATATTTTTTCTCTTCTTTTCATTTTGAGTTCTTATGAACAATTTATTTGATTGCTTAATGTTTTTCATTTTACGTTCATCTTCATTTCTCTTATTCCATTTTTCAAGTGGATTTTTAAAAATAGGAAAATTTTCTTTTCCCAGCCACTCAAAATGATTTACTTTCATAAAATTGAAAAAACTATTATTCCATAAATCAGATGAATTGTAAAAGGGTTTAATGAAAAAAACTGGACAAGCATAACTTAATTTTCTATTGCAACAACAACAATGATTTTTGTTATACTCCAAATAATATATAAATATATTTGCATAATTCTTTAAAATGTTTTTAAAATTTGTTTCGAATGGATGAGATTCAAATTGATCTCTCTTGGACAAAATTTTTTTTTCTATCTTCTGAACACATCGATCATAGTAATTACTTGGTTTGTTTTTACTAATTTTACAAATCATTTTTAAAAAATCGTAATTACTAAAATTCTCTTCCTTCTTTACAAACTCGTATATTTTTACCATGTCTCTGTTTAGAAGCTTGTACATTACACTATCCTTCACTTGTTTGGAGGATCTTTTCTTCTTCCCCTTCCCCTCTTTATCGCAAACGATCATGTCATCGTCATCTTCATATTCGTCTTCTTCTTCGTCTTCATCGTCTTCTTCGTCTTCCTCTTCTTCATCTTCTTCTTCCTCTTCTTCATCTTCTTCTTCCTCTTCTTCGTCTTCTTCTTCCTCTTCTTCGTCTTCTTCTTCTTCTCCCTCTTCTTCATCCTCATCTCCTTCTCTCCCTCCTTGTTTCTCCTTTTCAACATCCCCCGCGCTACTGGGATTTTCGGAAAATTTCCTCTTCGAATGGACATCCCGTTGATCATCTGCACTCATAGCACTTGAGGCTTTCACATCGGATGTCTGAGTAGTAGTACTACTGCTATCAGTAAGAATGTATTTTTTTTTCTTTTCCTTTTTCCTTTTCTCATCACTAATTACGGAATATTTATTCGAGTCCCATTTTTTATTATATCTGTTGTTTTTCTCATAACTAACTTCACTATCATTGACAAGATGGCACAATTTTTTCAAATTTTTTTTTTTTTTCTCTTTTTTCTTGCGTACTCTTACAGATTCATCTGAGTTATTGTAGTACTCCTCAAGCGAATTTTTTTTATCAAATTCTTTGTGAATACTTGAATATTTTACCTTAAGAGACTGTTCGATATTCTGTACACTTTCTGAAGCTTTGAAATAATTTGCATCATATTTTAAACTGGGGGATAAAAGAGACAGAGCAGTAAATTCAATGTACAATCTAATGGATTTTTTAACGCTTATAGAATTAAATTGAAACATATCATTACCAAAATTTTGTTCATTAAATATTTTCAAATGCAAAGCATACTCGTCAAATTGGTTGTAATTTTCATTTCCACTTTCGTATGATAAATTTGTCTCACCAGCTGAATTCCCATAATCATTTACGTAAAAACTTGAATGGTCATAATTATCGCACGAATTTTCATTATAAGAGTTTTCTAAACTGTGTGCACCAGAATTTTTACTACATTTTTTCTTAATTTTAGACACGCCATTTTTTTTATTCCTCTCTTTCTTTTTGTTTACTTTGCCATAACTCATACTTTCATCATTTCCCTCATCCTCTGCATCGTCAATACTGAACACGCAATCATCGCGTTGATTTTCTTGAACGGAAGTTTCCTCCGAATCATTTTCGCTAAAAAGGCTAGAATACACTTTGTCATTTGTGTGTTCACTCTGTTTACTTTTGTTTCTTTCCACGCTCAGGTCACACTCCATTTGCAATTTATTAGTAACTCCTTCTTCTTCCATTTCATTCTTTTTTCCATTCCTCTCACAGTATATACCTTTCCCACCTGCATTACCATTGTCTGTACTATCTTCATAATCGTCGCTCTTACCAATTGGGGATTTCCTTATCGCTTCTTCACCCCTGCTCATACGTGAGCAAATGCTTAACACAGTCCCTTGCTTTCTATTCTCTGCAGGGGGAAAGACCTCTCCAACTTCCGAAGTACTTAATTCATCACTGTTTTTGCTTTCATCTGTAGTATCAATTACCTTGTTTCGTCCAGAATTTCTCCTCACTTTGGTGTCTACACATGGTTCCTCACACTTATTTTGCTGTCTGAAACATGTAAATTTCTTCTTTGTATTTTCATTACTGTTATCACGTACACCGTAATCCTCAAACGTATCACGTTTTCTATTTTCTTCATCACAACTGCTATCTGTTATTATTTTTTTTCGTAGCCTATTCCTTGTCCTTACTGTTGTTTCGTCATTTGATTGGATAGAATCATTCAGTTTACTTACATTTTTTATGTTCAATCCTTTGGATAATACGAGTATTCTATTCTTTCTTGAATTATTTGCTTCTTTTTTGATATTTTTTTTTTTCCTTTTCATGTCTTTTTTTTTCTCTTCTGTTGTGCTTGATGCACCTATATCATCCTCAAAATGTTCGCAATAAAAATGCTTCAATTTTACACGATTTATCGACATTTTAATGCTACCTTTAAATATGTATGATCAATATCAATCTATGTGTCGAATCAGTTTAATTGTGCTTTTATTTCATTCCTTTGTTGTCTTCTCTCTGTTGTTTTAAGTTACTCAACGTTTTTTTTTTTTTTTTTCTTTTGCCTTTTTCTTTAAACAGATACAATGGTAAACGAGTAATTAACAAATTCGTTGGAACGGGGGAAAAAATAAATACATAAAATAATAAAAAAGTAGCAACGCATGAACAATTCGGTGTGAAATAGTAAAAAATAAAAATTATTAAATAATAAAATAAAATAAAAACAACAAAAGGCGAAAAAAGCTTGGTGTGCAAATGCGAAAAAAAAAAAAAAAAAAAAAAAAAAACCAAACTTTCTTATCTGCAAAATAAGGTTATTTCACACAGTGTAACTTTTAAAAAAATCATAAAACAAAAAAAAAAAAAAAAAAAAAAAAAAAAAAAAAACTAGGAGCACACATTGGTGAGTTAAGAAAAGCTATATGTAAAGAAACAAAAAGGTAAGATTATTCTGTATATTTGCATACATTTATATTTTTTTTTATTTTTTATTTTATTTTTTTTTCTTTTTTGCACATACTAATGTTTAAGGTGTAATGTGTGTATATGCACGCATTCATAACCATGCGTGAAACTCCCTAGTATATGTTTTTTACCCCTATATAATGATCTCCCAATTGGATGAAATAGACTTATGTGCGTGTTGATTGTAACTGTATATGAAGTTTGATGAAGAGCGGTGTAGAATAGAATTAAAGATTAACAGCCTATTGTTATGCATTGGCTAAAAGCATATTTCAGAGCTTCAGGAACAGGTTAATTCATATGCGTACATATATATATATATATATATATGTATATATACATGTTCTAAAGGACCCGACGCAAGATGAAAAAGTGCTGTGTTGATAAGGTATAGAACATTCGTTATATTTGATACTTTTTATATGTGTTTATTGGTTTATTAGGTTTATTTTGTATTGCTATTTTTTTTTTTTTTTTTTTTTTTTTTCACTCCTATCCTTCTTTGCATCTTCCACAGTGCACGTTTTCTTTACCCCTTTATGATTTTCTGATTTTTTCTTTTTCAAGAAAACGAAAAGTTTTTATTTGGTTAAATTTGCGTCATCAGTCAACAAATCCCGTCCCTGTGTCGGAAAAACCTCTTTTTGTGCAAAATTTTTATTATATTCATTCTAAATGCTATAACTAAAATTTGAAACCTAATTTTGCATCCCCCTTCGCATAGTGGCTAATGCATGCATCTCTTCCATACCTGAGTGTATTTGGGTTCATATTCGTGTATTCCCAAAATATACGCATGTTTATTTGAACACATGCAAAATTTATATATATTTTTATGCAAAGTTCTTAAAACAAATTAATTTCTACTCAGTACATACACACACGTACATTCGTGAACTTGGCCGATACGTGTGCGTTATACACTAAGTAATGGAGGATTCAAACCTCATGTGTCCTGCCATATGGGATCATGTTCAGATAAATTTTTCGAAAAAGTAATTCCGGTTCAGGCAGGGGAAATTAAATCTGATCCCCTAATTTTTATGGGTCGAAATGTCAACACCTTTTGTGTTGCACTAATGCATACATTCGTGTATGCATAAAAGGGGGTGGAAAAAAATAATCAAAAATGGTGAAATAGGGTGAAAATGGTAAAATGTAATGAAAAATTGTGAAATAAGGTGAAAATGGTAAAATGTAATGAAAAATTGTGAAATAAGGTGAAAATGGTAAAATGTAATGAAAAATTGTGAAATAAGGTGAAAATGGTAAAATGTAATGAAAAATTGTGAAATAAGGTGAAAATGGTAAAATGTAATGAAAAATGGTGAAATAAGGTGAAAATAGTAAAATGTAATGAAAAATGGTGAAATAAGGTGAAAATAGTAAAATGTAATGAAAAATGGTGAAATATGGTGAAAAATAGTAAAAGAAGTTGAAACACAAAAAAAAAAAAAAAAAAAAAAAAAAGGCACGTACTTGCAACTATATGGACTTATGCATACATAAAAATATATATAAAATTCCCCATATGTACATATACACATAGACTTTAGGAGTTCACACCGATTTGTATATTAAAATGGTCAATTTCGTGGTTTTATGCTGAAAATATATCATACAGTTAAATTGGTAATTTATAGAAAATGCAAAATTTTTCCCAACAATGCATTGCCACGATCCAATGTTTTCATTCTTTAAATTGTCTATCAGGTTTAAATAACTTGTTTCATCAGTTAAATTTTCCTTATTTAACATTTCATCATTTTCACACTTGGTTTTTATTTGACTTGCTATATCTTTTTCAAGTTTATTTTCTCGAATTGCTTTTAAGCATATCTTGCAAATTTTTTCACAATTCTCGCTTGTCATACAAATCCCCTTTATCTCAAATTTGGACGAGTATTTCTTCCCCTCCCCCTCTTCCATTTTACGCTTTCACTATATGAGTAGTGAGTGCAAATGAGTCCAAGTGAATGACAGTGATTGTAAGCGATTGAAAGTGATTGAAAGTGATGGGAGGGACCAAGTAATTGATGTATTCTGCACTAATTTGAATAATATTGTAGATTACAATTGATTTAGAACATGAATAAACGAACATAGGGTAGAGGTAGAAACGAGGAAAAAACACATAGAAGGTAAAATAAAGAACAAGAAAGGGAATCAAAAGTAGTAGAAATCTGAGAGAGAAAAAAAAAACTCCCTTTTCAAAGATTTTACACAAACACTGCCTTCATGCAATTTTAGAGACACGTATTGAAAAAAAGAAAAAGAAGCATTTCTTTGAAGGTTTCAAAGCATAAAGTAGAGAAAACATTTTCTCAGCACCTATTTTCAATGTATTAACAATTTAAAAAGAAGAAAAATGAATGAGTAGATAAGTAAATAGCATAACTATGTCTATAATGCTAAAGGGGGAAAAAAACACACCATAATAAAATGTCTCCCTCTTTTAATTAAAACAAAAAAAAAAAAAAAAAAAAAAATTCTAAAATTAGGCATCAAAGTGGAGAAAAAAAAAAAAAAAAAAAAAAAAAAAAAAATAGGAGAAGTGTGTATATGTGCGACGTTGGCATACTACATTCACAATTTCACAAATTTTATCATAAAAAGAAAAAAAAAAAAAAAAGGTAACCTACTTCCTTTCATATCACAGTTTTTTCTAAGAATGAAAAATTATCTTTCAAATTTGGTAAAAAGAGAGACCGTGTGGACAGCACGGTGTTAGAATAGTATACTACTTTTCTATATGCAAACGTATACATAAACACATAAGTGCATTTGTTCATACACTTATTCATATATGCATTCAAATCAACATACTTCATGTTGTCAGTTTTTCTCCTCTTTTTTATGAAACAAGGGGGGGCAGCAATATATAATCATCCTCCATGTATGGTACATGCCAAAAGAATGGATAAGAATATAAAAATAGAAAAACATAAAAAAAAAATAATGTTCATATAAAATGAGAAACGATTACATAAGGAGAATATAATCACAATGTTGATTATGCCAATTTCGATGAAGAAAAAAAGAAAGAGACTGAGAGAAAAGGTAGTAAGCACGAAAAATACATTCATACACCAAATACACCTCTCAAGTATTGAATCCTATCCTTTAAAGGAACATAATTTGGAACTTTATTTTTTGTTGCTAATGCCCATAATTTAAACAGATGTACAAATGGAACACCCTTATTTTGAAAGGTTAATAAATAACGGACTTTTAATAAAATTTCATTTTTCCTTATGTTGATATCTTTCATAAGACCTTGTATTAATTCATCGAAATTTTCTGCCATGAAAGTTTCAAAGCATTTCTTACTATTCTTATTTTCATCCCATAAATTACATAAAAATACAGTTATCTTTTTTAAAAGTTCATTATTTTTATCTAACTGATGATTCAAATGGTCATATGAAATCACTCCTATTATATACTCTTTCAGCTCCTCATAATTATGTACATCGTCTTTAAAGGAACTAATACAAAGTTTTATAAATTCCATTCCCCCTTTTATTAACACTTGTTTGCCAATTAAAAACTCCTGTGCTCGTTTTACATAAGTTTCCAAGTCTTGATTCAACATGTATTTTTTATTCATCCATTTTAACTTTTTTATGTCAAATACAAGTGCAGATTTGTTAAGTGCGTGTAAATCAAACGTGCCTATTAGTTCATCCAGGGTGTAAAATTCCCTACATGGGTGAAGCGTGTTAGGGGGAGTGGAAAATGTGTGCTTCAGTTGTGCAGTATCGATGTGTTCAGGACGAGAAACACACAATATGTAAACAGGTTGTATGCTTTCCTACATGTGTGAACAGCACATATGCATAAGTACGAACGCGAGTGAGTGTGTATGTCAACCTGTGTGTGCTCGTCCCTAATCCTTACTGCTAAATGTCTAACCTTCTAGAGGCACTACCCCATCCAAGGGTTCCTATATAATTAATTATGCAATCTGGATTAAAACCTTCATCTCTAAAAAAATGAAACAAACAAAAAAAAAAAAAATTACATGTATGTTTGCGTATATATATACATATGTAGACATACATATATATGCACATATTTACATGTTTAAGTACCTTAAATTCCGTATTAAACACTCATTGTTCCGTTTACTAATTTTTTTTTTTTCCACAGTTGTTAACACAGGGACGTGAGCATACATGGGGATTTGAGCATTCAGAGCCTCCAGAACTAAAATTTGTCTATAGTGGTTAAAACAGCGTTTAAATGAAGGGATTATTTAGGTGCTCAGTTTTATCGTTTGTGGGTAGAGGTGCAGATAATACATGTACATGCTACATGTGAAATCATCTTTATCGCTCAGCACGTGTAACATTCGAAGCTGCCCCTTTTTTTTTTTTTTTTTTTTTTCATGTACTGTTGGTATGTACACGATTGTGCAAAGGTCAAATGCTGATCATGCACATAACACACACCTTCTGCACATGCATATATAATGTTCCTCCATCTCACTTAAATGTGTTTGAGATGTGCTCTACACCCCTTATAACATGAGATATCTTCATTAAATAATCATCCACTGATGCTGCAAAATTATATGTGGGTGAATAATCACTTCTAAGTATAATAAAATCCTCGTTCACTGTATCCACAATTTCATTTTTTAATATGTCCTTCAATATAATTTTTCTGCCAATTGGAGATTTGAATCGTATAGTGTATGACTTTTTTTCTAAGATAAATTCCTGAACCTTCTGATTAATCAAGTTTCGGCATGTTCTATCATACGCATACTTTGTTCTTGTCCTTTTGGCCTGAAGCAGTGCAAGAAAAGGAAAGCAAAAATGGAATGTTGCTACATCTGTTTCTGTTGCTCTTTTTTATTTTTTATTTTTTTTTTTTTTTCAATCAATTATGCATTGGGGGACTGAATGTTGCTTCTCTGCTGTGTCTCCTGCTGTACCATCTCCTTCTTTTCATTTAGTTCTTCTTTCGAACAAAAGCAAAAATAGGCTTTTCCTTCTTCAATCAAATCATGGGCTATTTTTCTGTAAAACAAATTCAAGCGTAAAATTCGAGTATCCATAGAAAATTCTTCAGTCAGGAATAGAACAGTTTCCTGCATGCAAACATGGGCTACATAATACCCCAGCATATGTATGGATTTAAAAATATATCTATATCTGCATGTATATATAACTATATACACACGTACTTATTTATTTCCTTTTTTTTTTTTTTTTTTTTTTATCACAATCCATACTTGTAAAGTTCAATTTTCTCCGACTGCTTGTACGGTCCGTATGCCCCTCCAATATCTGGGCCTTCATCCCAGCTTAAATTTAGCCATCTGTGTTATCATGTCGAAAGTGCAAAAATCAAAATGAGGTATTATGTGTTTTATTTTGGGCGTATGAGGCTTTGTGTGGGTCTAAATCAGTTTAGGCATATAAAATAATCAGGTAAGTCTTGTCTGTCATAGAACGAGAGTTGATATATGGGCCCCTCCTCCCCCATCTATTTCTCTCTGTGTCTCTCTCTAATGTGGATACTATTTTGAAAAACATATAGATATATATACATATGTATATGTAGGAGCACGTAACTGTTGAGCAGCACATGCAGCAGGTGTTAGTCTTCTACACAATATGAAGATAGTAGAGAAAACAACGTTTTTATATATACTACCTTAAGTCTTTAATTATTTCATAGAATGAACTCTGTGTGTTTCTGCTCGCATCTGTGTCTTCCATTCGGAGAATTAGTGATCCGTTTAATTGTTTAGCTAAAATGTAATTATATAAAAAAGTTCTACATCCTCCTATATGTAAAAATCCAGTTGGACTTGGGGCAAACCTTAATCTGGGATGAACACAAGGATTATTAACATCCTCCCCCTTGAGAATTTTGTTTTTTTTTGCTTTACATTTTTTACCCTTATATTTACAAAATTTTCCTTTTTTATTTTTTAAAATAAAACATAGTTTATTTCTTTTATGATATAATAAAACTATTTGATGATTTATCTTTTTTATTAAGAAAGACTGAATGGAACCCTTAGATTCTACAATCACATTTGCATTTATTATAACAAGGTTCAAAAGTGAAAATGTTAATTTCATATTTTGATATCTTGTGTTTTATTTCGCTATTACAGATATGTTTCAAATTTTGTGTGATCAAAAAAGTAAAAAAAAGAAAAAAAAAAAAAAAAAAAAAAAAAAGGTGTACAATACATGAACTGGCAAGGTTTTACACAAAATGTAAATGCATCATCTGAATTTGTTCACAATTGCTTTAATCTGTTAAAACTTCTGAAGGCTCATTTTTTTTCATGGAGTCACAAAAATCCTAGGAGTGTTTTCACAAGAGCTGTTAGGGATCTTTTTATTTAATCTTTTTTTATCCTTTTAACCCTTACATATTTTTTGTGCTTGCGATTCAACGCTCACACAATTTTACCAACAGAAGTTTTGATAAAAAAAATAAATATGTAGAAGAATTTTCAAATGTTCCAGATAAATTCTTAAAATTTGACTACACCAAATTTTGTTTTTCCATAAGTACACATAACAAAAGAGAGATATGACACATTCTACTGCACACTTATAATGTATAGTTTATGTAAATTATTATTTATCCCATACACAATTTGTAAGAAACAAAAGGAGTTAGAGTTGTTCAAACAGTGATTTTCACACATCCATACATAAGTTCTTACTGTTGAAACTATGCCTTTTCCATTTTTAATAAATTTTTTTTTTTTTTTTTTTTTTTTTACTTAATAATTTTTTACGCACATATATCAACCCATAGGGAATATATAGAAACAACCAAATTTTATACTTTTCGCACAATAGCATTACAATCCTTTGCACATTTAAAAGGGTAATAAAATATGCTAGTGTATGGCTTTCTCAAATTTTTTCATGTGGTACACACTTTATTAACCTCAATTTATTTATTATCTCTATATATTAATTTTAAGTTCGTATATATATGCATATATATATGTAAAATTCCTTTATTAAAGAAAAAGTAAAATTAACACTGCTTATTAATATCTTTGATTTCATTTAATATTTTTCTATTATATATCCAATATAAAAATATAAATAATGTAAAAAAAAAAGCCAATTTTATGTAATTTGGTTTTTTTCTTTTTCTTTTCCTTTTTTTTTTAATATTTTACATATAATTCCTGTAACTCTAATATTTTATCTATTTGTACAAACGTATAAACAGAACAAATATAAAAAAATTCCATGTAAAATATATGTAAATAAGCATATATGTATGTAACATGTATATACAGAATATGTTACAAAGAGCATAAGACTTATTTCTTTGCTGGGTTTTTAGCAGATACAGCTCCAGGTTCTTTCTTCTCTACTGCTTTGATAATACCAACAGCAATTGTTTGTCTCATATCTCTAATAGCAAATCTTCCCAAAGGTGGATATTCTGTAAATGTTTCAACAACCATAGGCTTCTTTGGTTCTAAGCTAACTAAGGCAGAATCTCCAGATTTGATAGATTTGGGATTTTCTTCAACAACCTTTCCGGAACGTTTATCAATTTTCGAATCGATATTTAAAAATTTGCAAGATATGTGAGCAGTGTGACAATCTAAAACAGGACTGTATCCGTTTTTGATTTCACCTGGGTGGTTCAGTATAATAACCTGTGCTGTAAATTTGGAACATCCTTTTGCTGGCTCATTCTTTGTATCTGATGCAACATATCCTCTTTTAATTTCCTTCACTGAAACGTTCTTCACATTGAAACCGATATTGTCACCTGGTCTGGCTTCTTCCAACACTTCCTTGTGCATTTCAACAGATTTACATTCAGAAACAACAGCTGATGGTGCAAAATTCAAAACCATACCTGCTTTCAAAATACCTGTTTCAACTCTTCCTACTGGGACAGTACCGATACCTCCAATTTTGTACACACCTTGAAGAGGTATTCTTAATGGCTTGTCATATGGCCTCTTGGGAGGTTCCATAGTATCCAAAGCTTCAATCAGCGTTCTTCCCTTATACCATGGGGTTTTGTCAGATTTCTCAATGAGGTTATCTCCTTCAAAACCGGATATGGGTATAAAATCAACCTTATCAGCTTGGTACCCAACCTTCTTCAAGTAATCTCTAACTTCCTTTTTAATTTCTTCATATCTATCTTCTGAGTACTTAACTGTGTCCATCTTATTAACACCAACAACAATTTGTTTAACTCCTAAGGTAAAGGCTAGTAAGGCATGTTCCTTCGTTTGACCTTCCTTTGAGAACGCACCTTCAAAACCACCAACTTCTGCTGGTACAACCAACAAGGCTACATCAGCTTGTGATGTACCCGTAATCATATTTTTTATAAAATCTTTATGACCTGGTGCATCAATAACTGTGAAGAAGTATCTTGGGGTTTCAAATTTCCATAAGGCAATATCAATAGTGATACCTCTTTCTCTTTCTGCCTTAAGTTTATCCAAAACCCATGCGTACTTAAAACTACCTTTACCCATTTCAGCTGATTCCTTTTCAAACTTTTCAATGGTTCTCCTATCAATTCCTCCTAATTTGTAAATAATGTGACCAGTTGTTGTCGACTTGCCACTATCGACATGGCCAATAACCACCAAGTTAATATGAGTTTTCTCCTTTCCCATTTTAAATAATATTTAAGTGAAGAAAAAAAAAAAAAAATGTATGTATTGTATTATTATGTATATATACTTTTAATTTGATTAATACTTTATAAAAATTTACAAAATATGTATTTAAAAAGTGTTTTTTTCTTTTTCAAAACAGTCAAAAAAGGGGTAATTTATTTATGTGTTTTGTTATATTTGTAACTATTGTGCTAATTTGTGTGTTCATGTTTTTTTCATTTTATTTTTTAATGCGTACATGTTAATAAAAAAAAATTTTCTGTACTTTTTGAGCATCAAAATAAAAAGCAATTTAAAATTTTCTTATTTTATTCAAAATGTGCTAATTGTTATTTGTGTACAATAAAATAAAATGTGGAAAAATTATTAAGCACCAAAAAAAAATAACAAGTGTGCTGCATCACTATACATCCACATGTTCGTGCGAAAATTCTATTTATGAAATTATGAATGTGGGGTGTAAAAAATGCTGTCACCACATGAGTATATAATTACATAGGCATCTTTAAACTTCTCAAAGGAATACATACGTTTGGGGGTACATGTGCACGAATGTCAAAGAATAAACAAAACATTTGGTAACTAGCAAAAAACGACAAAAAACAATTTGTTTTATTATCTTGTATAGATGAAATATCTCTCCATTGAGGCCCATTTTTTCTCTAACTAAACCATTTTGAACATTTCCATAAGTGCAAACATAACAAATGCCATTTTTTACAGGCTTATAAGATGAGCACTAATTTCTTAATCCCCACCCCTCTTAACACCAGTGGATATTTCTTTTATTACAAAAAAGATTTATGGGGAGAAATTGCCACATGGTTCCGAGTTAACTGCATAATTCAAATCACCATGAACATATATCATTTCAAGATAATATAATATTAAATGTATACAATATGCTGCTTTAAATAAAAAAAAATAAACGAAAAAAATATTTCACATATCTATTGGTCACTATTTGCTGGTGTTCCCTTTTGTTTTATTTTTATTTAATTATTTTTTTTAATCACCTTTTATTTGACTTGGTCATAATTTTTATTACAGTGTTAAAATTATTTTATTCGTAACAACATTTTTTTTTTTCTTTATTTTTTTATATCGCATGGAACGAGCTACGTACAAAAGAATAAAAACTTTAAAACAAAAAAAAAAAGAAAAAAAAAAAGTACCTTTTTTCACGCTTCGCGTTAGCAACATTTTAATATTTTTTTAAATTCATTTCATATTTATTATACACCACAAGTGTTTTATTATATCCACGTGCATATATACTAATTGCACATAGATACAATCTTTTTAAGAAAAAGTAAAGTATATTTAAAATGGGAAAGGAGAAAACTCATATTAACTTGGTGGTTATTGGCCATGTCGATAGTGGCAAGTCGACAACAACTGGTCACATTATTTACAAATTAGGAGGAATTGATAGGAGAACCATTGAAAAGTTTGAAAAGGAATCAGCTGAAATGGGTAAAGGTAGTTTTAAGTACGCATGGGTTTTGGATAAACTTAAGGCAGAAAGAGAAAGAGGTATCACTATTGATATTGCCTTATGGAAATTTGAAACCCCAAGATACTTCTTCACAGTTATTGATGCACCAGGTCATAAAGATTTTATAAAAAATATGATTACGGGTACATCACAAGCTGATGTAGCCTTGTTGGTTGTACCAGCAGAAGTTGGTGGTTTTGAAGGTGCGTTCTCAAAGGAAGGTCAAACGAAGGAACATGCCTTACTAGCCTTTACCTTAGGAGTTAAACAAATTGTTGTTGGTGTTAATAAGATGGACACAGTTAAGTACTCAGAAGATAGATATGAAGAAATTAAAAAGGAAGTTAGAGATTACTTGAAGAAGGTTGGGTACCAAGCTGATAAGGTTGATTTTATACCCATATCCGGTTTTGAAGGAGATAACCTCATTGAGAAATCTGACAAAACCCCATGGTATAAGGGAAGAACGCTGATTGAAGCTTTGGATACTATGGAACCTCCCAAGAGGCCATATGACAAGCCATTAAGAATACCTCTTCAAGGTGTGTACAAAATTGGAGGTATCGGTACTGTCCCAGTAGGAAGAGTTGAAACAGGTATTTTGAAAGCAGGTATGGTTTTGAATTTTGCACCATCAGCTGTTGTTTCTGAATGTAAATCTGTTGAAATGCACAAGGAAGTGTTGGAAGAAGCCAGACCAGGTGACAATATCGGTTTCAATGTGAAGAACGTTTCAGTGAAGGAAATTAAAAGAGGATATGTTGCATCAGATACAAAGAATGAGCCAGCAAAAGGATGTTCCAAATTTACAGCACAGGTTATTATACTGAACCACCCAGGTGAAATCAAAAACGGATACAGTCCTGTTTTAGATTGTCACACTGCTCACATATCTTGCAAATTTTTAAATATCGATTCGAAAATTGATAAACGTTCCGGAAAGGTTGTTGAAGAAAATCCCAAATCTATCAAATCTGGAGATTCTGCCTTAGTTAGCTTAGAACCAAAGAAGCCTATGGTTGTTGAAACATTTACAGAATATCCACCTTTGGGAAGATTTGCTATTAGAGATATGAGACAAACAATTGCTGTTGGTATTATCAAAGCAGTAGAGAAGAAAGAACCTGGAGCTGTATCTGCTAAAAACCCAGCAAAGAAATAAACATTTTACGCATATTAAGCTTTTTTATTTTTGAGATTTTATACCATAATAAGAGGTTTTCAGACAATTTCATGTTACGTATTGTGCATTATACATTACACACTATATATTATATATTACGCTTTACATATATTATATTTTCCTTTTTCGGTTTTCGCCTATGTTAATATACATACATTCAGAAAAAATTTATAACATCTCGTTGTCATGAGAAACATCCTTATAAAATTACATATATGCATATACATTTAACGTATCATGAATAAATAACAATAACTATTGTTAAACAGCGCTAGTAAAAACTTGTAAAAGGAAAATTACTTGTATGAACTGTTCATAATTTTTATTGACAAGTTTAAGAGCACACCTTATATGGCTAGCAAATATATCCTTAAAAATAAACGAATTTTAAGATATCTAGGCAATACGAATCAAAAAAAGGCAATTAACAAAGAAAAAATATATATAACCCTTATGCCCATTATATATTTTCATGTGTATATTATACAGATGAATCTTCTTCCTACTTATGCAATGTGTGCAAATAGCTTTACATTTTTTTTTTTTTTTTTTTTTTATTTCATGTTCTGGGAAAAAATTATTGCCTAATGTAGAAAAAAAAAAAAAAATAAAAATAAAATTACAATGGCTTAAAATAAAAAAATTTTAGGAAAATATTTGGCTTGTTTTAATTTTTTTGCATTTTCGCTGTAGATATTTTACATTAGGCTATATTAAGGGCATATTTTTTTTTTTCCAAAAATGTACTTGTTCACCAATATTTATTGTGATGATAAGGTGTGAGTACTGGGTTTAAAAAAGTAAAAGCACATTATTTGTGATTTTTACTTGAAAAAAAAAGAAAAAAAAAAAAAAAATGGAAAAATACCATGGATTAGAAAAAATTGGAGAAGGTACATATGGTGTAGTTTACAAAGCACAAAACAATTATGGTGAAACATTTGCTTTAAAAAAAATAAGACTAGAAAAAGAGGATGAAGGTATTCCGTCAACTGGTTAGCAAACTCATGATCACAAATATGTGGCCCCCATTGGGGATTTATTTCAAATTAAACACATGTGTATGTAATGTATATAATTAATGTGCAAAAAGACGTTGTCAAAAATGCCTGAGTTTTAATACTATTGTTGTATTCAAGGACAATTTCGCTTTAAGTAATATGTGTATATATATGTAAGCATATATTAATAATTGCCCACATTTTTATTTAATTTAAACATATACATGTTTAAGCGTTGCACTTTTCCATTTTCCATGCAGCGATTCGAGAAATTAGCATTTTAAAGGAATTAAAACATTCAAACATAGTAAAGTTATATGATGTAATACACACAAAAAAAAGATTAATACTAGTTTTCGAGCATCTTGATCAAGACCTTAAAAAACTTCTAGACGTATGCGATGGTGAAAAATGATAGAAAGCATATTGCAAAATCTCTTGTTTGTTCATGTTTTACATTCTATTTACATATCTATTTTTTTTTGGCATGTATATATTTGAGTGTTATGTGTGGATATATGTATTATGGTGGTATTATTCACATGTGTTAATGGAACACCCAAAATGGCTCATACCATACAATTATGAGACATGTAAATAGTCATGTGTGTAAATGTGTATTTTTGTATATTAATATACCCTTGTCGAGAAAAAAGAGTTTCTTCTTAACCTTGGAAAAATTTTATTCCCAGGAGGACTCGAATCAGTAACGGCAAAGTCATTTTTACTTCAATTGCTAAATGGAATAGCCTATTGTCATGAACATAGAGTTTTACACCGTGACTTAAAACCGCAAAATTTATTAATAAATAGAGAAGGAGAATTGAAAATCGCAGATTTTGGATTAGCCAGGTAATTCCCACGCATTTTTTTTTTTTTTTTTTTACATCCTTTTAGTCTTTTTCGTCATTTCTGTTCTCATCTTCTTGCTCTTTCCCACACAAGCACACTTGTATGTGATACGTATTCACATGTGCATGCTGTATCTGCCACACACATAATATGCTTTTTTGCCTACACTTATATATACCTGTGCGCGTACCACTAATTTGCATCTGTCACCTCAGAGCCTTTGGAATACCAGTGAGAAAATATACTCATGAAGTTGTAACATTGTGGTATAGAGCACCGGACGTTTTAATGGGTTCAAAGAAATATTCCACTCCAATTGATATGTGGAGCGTCGGATGTATATTTGCCGAAATGGTAAATGGCAGACCATTATTCCCAGGGGTGTCTGAAACAGATCAGCTAATGAGAATATTCAAAATTCTGGGAACCCCCAATTCGCAGACTTGGCCAAATGTAACTGAACTGCCAAAATATGACCCGAATTTTATGGTTTATGAGCCATTGCCATGGGAAACATTTGTAATACCAACATTTATAGAGAGATGTCCATATGGATAAGCGCACATGGAAAATAGCACATATCAATTATATACCCTTACGAATGAATATTTTTCTCTCCTTCATTTTCTCTCCTTATATGTCAATTTGGATTCACTACGCTGTTGTTACGCAACACATTAGAACTTGTTGCTTTTCCATTTGCATCCCTTATATATTGCACATATATTGTTACATAATGTACATTTCATACGACAAAATAATAATTACCCCCTTTGTTTTTCTTTCTAGTTAAAAGGATTAGATGATACTGGAATTGATTTGCTTTCGAAAATGCTGAAACTTGATCCAAATCAGAGAATCACTGCAAAACAGGCCCTTGAACATGCCTACTTCAAAGACAGTAATTGAAAAAAAAAAATAAATAAAAAAAATTAAAAAATAAAATTAATGGGGCAGCTATTTTTTTCCACTTAATGGAATGGGAGATTCTTGCTAAATATATTTGTTAATAATCAGATTGTAAATGGCCCTACAGCATGTGTTTCCATGTGTAAGCGCATGTCTGTGTATATATAATTATGAATGTATGGATGTATGTATGTATGTATGCATGCATGCGTGCGCGTGTTTGGATACTACACACCCATGATACACATACTCACTTTGTGTGTAAGTTTTTTTATGTGTATAAAACTGATTGATTGCAAATGTGCATATAATAATATTCGTACTCATATGCTACTACGCGTGTTTAGTCTTTTCGTGCTCGATATTGCATATTCCAACCATCTTATGAATTTTTAAATATGACAAACCCGACTTTATCACATTTGAACAAGTTTGACTCGCAATAAATGTGAACAAGACTTTTTCCATTATCGTAAATAATGCTCTCCATCATGAATTAGTTATAAAGCTTTATATATTTATACACACACATGTATGTATATATATCCTACACCATGTGTACGGTATTCGTTATACCATGCTGTATAGCATACATGTAAACCCCCCGTTCCATGTTTCTTTTTCCATTCTTGCAAACTATCTTTAACAACAAAGTGTTAACTTATTGTGATTTCACTTTCTTAAAATTAATGTGTCTAATATGAAGCAAACAAAAGCAGTGGTAATGTAAGCAAAATACTTGGAGACACATGGTAGGGTTGGGGTCAAAGAAGAAAACAAAGAATGACAACTAATTCAAGTTAATCGAATGTTCAATGCAAATTAATTATTTCTCATTATGCAAATCTCCGTAGACTACATGTAAGGTAATAATAAAAAGTTAAAACAGAAAATCGTTGCTACCATTTTATTTTTACCCCTTAAATACATTCGTTAATGGCAATTCATTCGTAGCTGAATTTGCACACTGCTTTTTTTTTTTTTTATATTTTTTAATTTACAATTATTAAAAAGTTTCATTCTCTTATGTGTCAAATATTTCAAAAGATATCTCACAACATCATCGTATACATATTTTAAGCAATTTATGAATCATTGTGCATTTTTGCAAAATGGTACTTTTCATAGGAAAGGTACCTGAATCGACAATTCATGAAAAAATAACAAAAATGTAAGAAATAAAAATAAAACAAATAAATAGTTTAGTAGATACACTATGTAATGCAAATTGGGTTGACATCATAATTTTCCAAGCCTATATCTAGGGCTTCCAAAAACAGAGTTATATGGCTGAACTTTGATGTGTTGTCACAAGATGTACACAAACAGCTGTTTTCTGTGGGTTATTTTTCAGTGAAGCTGTGTGAAAATTAAGAGTGTTACCAAAAAAAAGGGGGAACAAAAAGGGGGAAGAAAGAAAGGGCAGAAAAAAAGAGAAGAAAAAAAGAGAAGAAAAAAAGAGAAAAATAAAAGAGAAGAAAAAGGTATACATACAAAAGTAAACACATACGTATACACAAGCATAGACACATTCAAAAGTAAATGCACATGCATGCGTACAATTTGGCTTGAAGAGGAACAACTAACACTTAATTTGTCTTCACGTCTAAGTGCATTTTCACGGTACTGTTCCGTTTGACCGGAGCAGAAGCAGACTGCAGCAAGTTCCTCCTATGTTCATTAACAGTCATCTGTATTTCATTGAGATCCATATTACTATAATCCATGGCATCTACCTTTTTAGCTTTTTTAATAACTACATTTATTCCATTATTATTACATTGGAACAATGTCTTGTCAGGACTATTTTTACGTAGCATCATTTTCGTGGACTTACTTTTTCCTTTTCTTTGTTGATGTATATGCAATGGCTTATTTTTAATTTCACTACTTGAATTAACATTTCTATAATTAGAAGGACTACCATTATTTCCACTTTTTAATTCCTTTTTTTCCAAAAAATTGTTGTATAAGAAGCAACCGGTCTGATGATTATCACAAAAATTTTCTGTGTTAGGTAATAAGTATATATTATTCTTTCTTTTTATTGCATCCATATGAACACAATTAGATGCACCTTTGACAAACATCCGTTCATTATCTGATATGTCCACATTGGATTTACTAAAAAGCATACTTTTCTCATAGTATTCATTATGTGGTATTCTTAACTTGTCATCATCTACTATTGTTTCATTGAAATAGTTATAATTTTTTTCTATACTACTAGGACTTATTTTTGAAATTAATTTTTTTTCATCATTTGTATTATACGTGTTTGTTCTCAATTCTGGAGAATTACAGTTAGATGTACTTCTCTTCTTTATATTATTATCTCTTAATAACATGTTCTTATTCATGATTATGAGTTTTTTAGCCTTCTTTCCCCTCTCCTCTTCACCTTCCTTATTATTATTTTTTCCTACTTTTCCCTCTTGTGTACAATTTGCTCCTTGCAGATTACTTTCATTTCGATTCGAGATGGTGCATGCAGAAGTATAATTCCATTTGTTCTTCTTTTGTATTTCTTTTTTTAGTCCAGAACTAAGAGTACGTGGGAGGCATAGAGCAAAGTTTGTTGAATTTACTCCACTACTGGGGCTGACACTACAACTGGAACTCACTTGTGCACTTTTCTGAATTCCCTGTAGGCACATACTCTGGCTCTTCTTCTCAAGGTTCTTACTATTGCTGCTTTTCTGGCCACATACATAAACATTTATATGTGCTTTACCTTTGGTCACATTAGGCATCTCGTTTCTGTTTTTCTCATAAGTCATAGATCCATTAGCTTTTGTTGTATTTATAAATTTTGCATTTGTTACTCCTGATTTTATACATTGCATAACTGCCCAATTTCCACATGTAATATTTCGTTTAAAAGAATCCTTTGCTTGGTTTACGCTACTATTTGAGTTTAAACCGCATGTTTTTGCTATTCTTCCAAATCTTGATATATTTCTGACTTGGGGTACACATCCTATTGGAAGGTATCTATCCTTTAAGTTAATCTTATCATCACCCCTTGTCATATGCATCATATTTGGAATATCAGTTTTGTTATACATCGTTTCTTCCTTGTCTGAACTAAAGATAGCAGAACCTAATTTATTGAAAGAGGTGTTATTCATAATGTGATCCTCAATAACATCAATATCATCATCAAATGATTCTGAACATTTGCCATTCATTCTTTTCACTTTTTTCTCCATCATCATACAATACTTGTTCATGGGTTCTTTTACAATTTTCTCACCATTTTTGGCTAATTCAAAGTGTTGTAGTAAACCACCCCGCTTCTTACGCTCCTCTTCTATGGTATCTTTTTCATTAACATAATTTGAATCATTCTTACATATGTTCATAAAAGCACCTATATTGCACTTTTTTCCTTTGTTATTTCTTGTATTATTGAAAGGGACAATCCTGTTCGTGATATCCACATAGTTCGTGTATTCTTCATTGAATCCGGATCCTCCTTTGTCATGTTTTTTACTATTCCTACAAGACATGTTAGAGAGGTTGTTAGAACACTTCCTGATACATTTCCTTACTGTATCCTTCTCATAATCCTTCGTTTGATGAATATCATCTACATAAAGACTTTTCTTATTTAAAATTATCAACTTATTTTGTAATTCTTCTTCATAATTTGTGTTAAATAATGTACTTTCTGATCTTTTAATAGGTTTACATTGGTCTTTCTGAAGGATGTTGTTTTCTTTCATATTACTAATGTGTCTAGAGTTAGAACAACTTACATCTACCTGCACAGAATTGTGTCTCTTGCTTGTACGCATATATTTTTGGTCCAAATCGAAAGAGCTAGTCAAACTACTCTTCTTCTTTATTCTCTCACATGCTAGTGGAGAAGAGCTAATATACTTGTTTTTTCTCTCTTTTTCTAAAGTAGGGTTTGATTTTTTACACCACTTTTCATTTTTTACTCTTTTGTCATTTTTAGTAGACTCCACATTTCCACATGTTTTCTCATAACTTGAAACATATTCTGTACCATTTGAGGGTTTCTTACAAATATTTGTGTTTATCTTGCTCTTAACATTCGAGAAGTTCATATTTCTGTGTGAATAAATATTTTTGTTAATTTTATTTTTCTTGCTACCATCATTAGTTTTGTCAATGTTGCTACTTTTTCTCACATGTGTGTTGCATTTCATGATACCACTTTTCGATGTTCTTTCCTTTGCATTTTCCTCTGTTTGCGACTCCGTTTTCGCTTTATCATCGAATGATTTTTTAATTATCCTATCAGAGTGCAATAAATGACTATCAGCAATGTTCCTGGAGTTGTAATTTCGTAAAGTTTCGCTTCTACATCTAAATAAACCACTTGATTGGTTATTTTGACAATTTTTACTAAGTCTATAACTTTTGTCCTTTTCACCATTTGTTATATGACAATCCTTAAGGGCACTTTTATGCAGTATTAATTCCTTACCTTGATCATGCTCGAAAGAATGATTAACAAAAGAGCTGAATGGGATTTCACTTATTGATCTTCTTGCTTCATTTCTAATTCCTGAAATTTTTTTTTTTTTTCTTTCATTAATTTGCTCATTTTTAGTCCCCACGATGGAATCATGCTCCTTTCTAGTAGAATTAGATATAGCCAGTTGTTCATGGTTCTCATCATTATATGCTGCAATTAATGATGTGTATTCATTTTCTTTTTTTACCTTTTCTATTTTATTTTTAAGGTATAGTTTTACCTTTGAGTTTTTTAAATTAGTTCCGATTATCATTTTTTTATTACTTTGCAAAGAGTAAGCATTGTTTCTCGTCTTATCTTGCAAGGGGAGATTTGTTTGATCATCTATCGTTTCCATTGAGATGGTTAATGTATTTAATAAATCTTTATTTGTTGAATTAATGTCCTCTTTGACTCTACCATTTTTATTCGTCGCATCAAATACATTTGTCATTCCCACCTTCTCTTTAAACTTCTTTTCAGTAATACAACTTTCTAAACCATTTCTCTTGTCACACTTCCCTTTTTTGCTTAAATATGAGCTACATAATCTTTCAACGCTCCTATTAACTCTTTCATTCACACAGGATTTGTTCATATTTCTCAATCGATCAATTCCGTTTTTTTTTTTTTCAGTTTTCACGCCATTATATGCTTTTCCCCTCTTTTCTACAGAAGATTCTTCTCCTTCCTTGAGATTATTTAATAAAAAACGACTAGTATTCATCATCCTCTTATTTGAAATTACATTTAGTTCTTTTTTATTTCTATCTTTTTGCAAATTAAGCAATTTTTGTTTCTTCATTTTTTCCATGTGATGTATTATTCCCTCTTGACCATCAACTGAGATCAATTTTTTCGTTTCCTTATCTTTCCCATTATTTGAAGCAGCACTATTTGAAGCAGCCCTGCTTGGAGTACCCCTATTTGAAGCAGCACTATTTGAAGAAACCCTATTGGAAGTGTCTAATTTATGCAGCATACGTTCCTTACTACTGCTACTCCTTTCTAAGCACCTTTTAGATATTTCCGTATGGACATTACTCCTGCTCGCATGATGAATAATTTCCTTTTCAAGTGAATATCGCTTTATAGCGGAGTTATTTTTTAAGGAGTTACTTCTCTTGCTTATAAAAGTCGATCCACTCTTGCATTTAAACTGGTTACTACTAACCCTTCTTATGGTACTTTTACTGTTATGTGATACTTCTCTCATATTATCCACTTTGAATGTGTTTTTTTTTAAAAAATCATTTTGTTCCACAATATGTCCTTTTCCACTTGATTTTGAGACAAAACCAATTTCTGATAAACTTCTGTTCATACACCTTTTGCTCAAATTTCCCTCGTTGGATATTTTATCAACCCTTTTGTTGCATAAATTAGATGCATATTTTTCTTTTTTCTCTTGCCTTAAAATGTTTATATTATTTTTTTTATTTCGAATCTTTGATATTAACTCTAAATCAGGTATTTCATCTGGTACTCTTCTTCTTTGCGATTCAACAAAATTGGTATCTTCTCGATTTTCTTTCCACTCCTCACTAGATAAATTTACTATGGGAGTGTTTTCATTATCGTTATAATTTTGCAAAGCCATGAAGGTTACTTTATTATTAAAAGAAATTGATTTACCAACAACTTCTTCATTTTTTCTATTTTTCTGTATCATTCCTAGGTTTTTCCTATTATTATCATACACATACCTTCTTCCCTCATCAGCATCTTGAGTGATAGCTGTATATTCCTTATCTTGTTCCTTGTCCTCAGAGTAATCATCATCTGTATATCTACTAATCAAACTATCTTGTCTATCCTGTATATCCTTAAAAATTTCTCCTGTTCGTTTTAACAAGTTGGAGTTGTCCAAATTAATCGTCCTGATTTTTTTGTACCTCCTGTAAAAGCCACTATCACGTTCACAATCTGAGTTAGACGAACTAAATGCATCTTGTCTGTTGCAATTCCAAATACATTTCTTATTTTTATTCATGAAAGCGTTCCCTTGATTATCAAAACTGCGATGTCCATTATTACTTTCAATACCACTATTATCACTATCATGGATAATTTCCTTATTGCTGTCACTACTTTCGTTACTTTCACACTCTGTATCACTGGAATTAAATATTTTCTTATCAGGCGTTACAAAATCAGGTGTAAACCTCGTTTTGACATTCGATACATTGTCCTTTATGATTTCTTTCTTCAATTCCACAAATGATTTCCCCTCCTTTTCCTTATGTGAAGAAAGGGAAATTTTCTCTTCACTTAACACATCCTTTTCTATGTTAGCCAATTTATCATCCAACGATTTTTCATCTAGCATATTTTCATCATACAAATTTGCATAATCAGTTTTTCCTACATTGAATATATTTCTGCTGTTCAATGTTTTCTTGTTTGTTGTCAATTTGTTATTCCAAGATTCGTTAGAAGAACTGCTTAAATGAGAAGACTTTGTCATAACCATTCTATCATCCATTTTTGTCCCCGCGTACTCATTCAGATGAAAAGTCGTATTTTTTTTCATTTCATTCATTCGATTAAATTTGTGCTCAATATCAATAAAATTATCATTGTCAATTTTAGAACCTCTTCCTAACATTTTATCATCCTCGTTATCTTTTTGTTCTTTTTCTTCTTCCTTATCTTTTGTACTCAACACAGTATCTTCATCATTTGTTACATTTTTCATATATTCAGAATTATATATATATTTTTTATTTTTTATACTGAGATACAATTTGTTTATTTTTTCTATATACTTATCGTACAAGCTACCACCTTCTAAATCGATAATGTTATTATGTCTGTTATCCTTAGAGCATCGCTTTTTATTATTCATTCTTTCTATACTACGGGTTGGGTATTTCTTTCCATTTAATGAAGCACTTCCTTTAATCAAAGGCTCTTTTTTACATAATTTTCCTATAGATGTTTTTTCTAAAAGTTTTTCTACTCTCTTTCCAATAAATGATTCCTCTTTTTTCTTTTCATAAATCTTCCTTTTTTCCTTAACATTTTGTAACGTCTTTTCTAAACTATTCTTAGGTTTTACTAAATTTTTCTTTCCTGGCTCTCCCATGGGTACTTCTTCACATGGATTATTTTTTATTTGAAACTTCTTTTCATCTTCTTTCTTATTGCTGCTTATTTTAGATTTAGCTTTAGTATCACTAATATGTAGAACATCATCACTGTTATTCCTCTCCATATTTTCACTTTTCCATCTCTTTTCATATTCCACTGTTTTTGTGGACAAATCTGTGTTCTGTTTCTTCTCGACATCAATTTCTTCCATATCAGCATTTGATTCTTTTACGTTTACATATTCCTTGTTATTATTCGCCACGCAGATATCCTTCACTTGCAGATTTATTTTCGTACACTTATCTTCATTTGCTGATTCATTTATGTTTTTTTTAACTACACAAATTGGTATATACATTTGGTCTAGTTTGCTAGTTTTCTCGGATTTATAACTCGACCTAACATTTCTATATGTGGGTGCGTTAATATCTTCTACTTCGCTTTTCTTCTTTTTCTCATTAATAAAAGGAACCTTTCTAACTTGGCTATTTTTCATGCTCAAGCAATCGTTCATTATTGGATTATTTTCCTCTTTACAATTCAGTTTCTTAGAAATTTTCTCTACACTTCTATGACATATCTCCCCTTTTTCTTCCTTTCTATCTGCTGCCGTCTCAAGCCTTTCAAAATATTCCTTGCTACTTCTTATGTTTTCCAATTCTGATGATATTTCATTATCATTTATCAAATTGTCAGAAAACGATTGCATTTGTATTGTCGAATTGCTTCTATACAAATTCCCGTTATTGTAAGAACCTTTTGAGGTCATATTTTCCGATTCCATGTCGCACAACCTTTTTGTTACTTTCTCCTCGATTTTGCCTTCCCCCCTCTGTGTTTTTGCTTCAGATTTTGCTTCAGATTTTGCTGCATATTTTGCTTCAGATTTTGCCGCATATTTTGCTTCATATTTCGCTTCATATTTCGCTTCAGATTTTGCTTCAGATTTTACTGCATATTTTTCTTTAAATGTCTGTTTATGCTTTGATTCAGAGTTATTTCCTTCATTTAAATTTTTTTCAATATAAGTTTCTTCTTTGGAACAGTCTCTTTCTGATTCCATTTCTCCGTTTTCTTCATCATCCTGCGGTACAACACAGATGTCATCATTCTGATTAATTGCTTCACACAGTTTTTCTTTTGAGAAAACTATTTTATCAACTTCTGAATCGATTGGCTCATCACCTCTTATCTTCCATTTGTATGTCTCCAAATTTTCTTCATTCTTATTACTTTTGTTATTGCCCATGATGGAACCGTAAGAACTGATGTTTGTTTTAAAATATGTCTTTTCTGAATTAATTTCCGCAACAGTATCGTTCGTATTCTCTAACACATTTTCAGCATCAAAATAGGCACTTGATGTCTCATTGCTTATAGAACTATCAGAGTATTCTAATCGATTCTGACCACACTTTCCTGTTAAGATGCCGGATTCATATCCCATTTGATGATTTCTTACATGGTCATCCTCTTTATAAAATTTTGGTGAATTTACTCCCACCTCTTCTTCTTCACGCAAGGGTGATGGTTCACTTTGGTAAGATCCTTCTACAAGATCAATTTCAAACTTTTGTTCATTCATAGAAGACATATCATCCTTAATGTCAATCTTGTCAAATGGTTCATTCTTTGTAGCAGAGGCGGAAACACTTAATTCGGAAAATGAATCCTCAGATTGTGGACAACTGAGATCATCATAACTTGACATATTTTCTTCGTTCAAATAAAAATTCTCAACATTTAAATATTCTGCTAATTTTTTCTGCGTTTCTAAAACCAATGCATCGTCTTTTTCCGTTTCTTTTCTTTTGTCTTGTTTATCCAATTTATTTCCCTCCCCTCTCATATTATAATTCATTGACGCATTTAGGCTACTTTTTAAAAAACACTGAGTCTTTATCATAGAATCTATAAAATTAAAATCCTTGCTTTGGTCCTTACTGTAACAGGAATCTACATTTCTATCTAACCCTTTTTGAAACATCAATTTCCACATTTCTTGCATCCATGGATCCGATGATATATCACATAATTTTATCCGCTTATTTACATCTACCACTAATGCTTTCTTTATCAAATTTATTGCTAATGGATTCACAAAATCCGGAAATTTCAAATTACATGAAAATATAGATTCCATAATTTGTGTTTTTGTACCATCAAAAGGAACATCTCCAACTAACATTTCATATAATAAAACGCCTAAAGACCAAATGTCTGATCTCCAGTCATATCCAGATCCACTAGCTATTTCTGGAGAGAAATATACCAGAGTTCCACATAAGGATGAATGACTTTTCGTTCCTAAAATCATTGCAGATAAACCAAAGTCTGATAATTTTGCATTGTCTTTGTGATCTACCAAAACATTTTCCATTTTGATGTCCCGATGAAATATCCCCATTTGATTTAAATAATATAATCCATTAACTACATGACAGAAATATTTATATGCTAATTCATCAGGAATTATTCTTTTTCTATAATTTTTTGATATAGAATAAATACTCCCTTTAGAACAAAATTCCAATACATGATAAATAAAATCATCATCTTGCATACATCCATACATTTTAATTATATTTACATGACTTAAAACAGAATGATATTTTGCTTCTAAATAAGCTTGCCCAGATGCTTGCGATTTTAATATATGATCTTTTGATATTTTTTTTATAGCATAATATTGAGGATAGTTTAAAAATCTCATTTTTGTAACAACTCCAAATCCTCCCTCTCCAATGTTTCCTCCATCTGAAAAAATTTTCTCTTCAGGATGAAATAAATTTATATGTAGATCATTTTCATATTTTATAAAAGTATCATCAAACAAGGAATTTAAATTTAAAGATTTCAAATAAATATCAAATATTTGATCATTCCATAAGTGTGTGGGGTAAGATACGCATAATATACATTCAAAAAATTTCTCTTGCATATATTTCAGCTTTTGTCTCCATTTATCATTTTCATCAATCGTATTGTTCACATAAGATGGATCTAAACAATAAATAATTTTATCTATTAAATTTCTCTCCTTTTCCGAACTAGGAAGCATTATAAAATTTAATTTGTTTTCTAAATTATCCTTCAAATCATTCTCTCTTCTTTTCATTCCTTTCTCCTTCATGATTTTTAACATATCCATAAATAATAAATTTTTATTTTTACATAAAAGGTTCTCTAAACTACTGGGGTTCTTTTCCCCTCTTTTTTTCCTTTTTTCAATAGGAATATCATTGTTGTTCATACTAAATCCATCTGTACCACTTGCACAAATAATGTTTGAGTCGCTTCCACTGTGTGCACTAGCAAAATCATTTACGTATCCTTCCAGGAAGGCTCTTCTTAGATCCATATTTTCATTTTTTATACCATCATATTGATCCCTACCTATGCAAAAACTACTTTTTCTGCTTCTATTTATAGACACCTCATCAAAAACTTCTTTTATCTTCTTATCGTCAAATATGTCTACACTACTGGAAGACATTTCATAATTCTCCAATTGGGAATATTCTGTATTAGATGATTTTCTGTTATTAGGATATGTATCCAAATTGTTTTTCATTCCTTTACTAAAATAAAGAATATCTTTTTCGTTACTTTCAGAATCTCGACTCAACGAATTAGACAATGTTCTTAACAATCCCTCTTTTTTAAAATACAAATCTAATTCCTTTTCTAATTTTTTTTTTTCTTCCATACTTATGTTATCATCTTTAATGTACTTAAATTTACCCTCTGAATTATATTCCTCATGGCATTCTTTAACATACACTTCTTCATGTTTAGAATTTTCTAACAAGGTAGAATCCGGCTCACTTGTCACTTTTTCATCAGACATGGTTTTACTCTTGTTTCTACAAAATTCTTCTTCATAGTCTGTATATAATCCTTGGTTTTTCATAGTTTCAGTAATTACATTTTCTGAATCCTCCTTTATATCCTTCTTATTCATCCTTGTATCTTCTACCATAGTAACATTATTCCCCCCCTTCACTACACAACCTATCTTTCTTTTATTAATCAAATGATTGCACATATTTTCTGAGGATTTCTCGTTCGATTCATTATAAAGACACGTACTTTGATTTGTTACATTTCCATATTCACCACTTTTAATTGTCTGCTTGTCCTGTCTTTCACCCTTTTCATATTTTGTTTTGTTCTCATTAACAATATTAGCATGTGTGGGAAATATATCTATTTCATTCAGTTTTAACTTTTTCTTATAGCCCCAATTTTCTTCTAAATCGTTAAAAGAAAAATCTTTTCTAACATTTATTTTTTCTACACAATTGTCATCTTTTATTTTGTGAATTTTTCGATCAATTTGTACCAAGTTCAGATTTTCATCTTTTATACCATATCTTCCTAATTCTTCATTCGAAATTTCATTTTCATTATGCAGTTTCTTGGTTATGTTTAAGTTATTTATCCTTGTTTTATCACTTTCGTAATGTTCATTTTGACTATCATCATTTTTTTTCTTATATATGCTTAATCCTTGAAGTGGAAAATTAACACATTCTGTTGGACCTATATTATTGTACATTTCATGGTTGGTCCTTCCGTCATTACATTTTTGAGTCATAAAATCGTTTTTATTCTTCTTCACTTCTTGAAAAGAATTTAAAAAACATTTATTATTTTCTAATGTGTTTTTTTTTTCCACCTTACCTCCTGATACAAACATATTCGCACTATAACTGTCCTTCTTTTCGAACAAACTATTTGATGTTACAACCTTTTCTTTTTCATAAACCCTGCATGAATTATTTTTAAAAACTGTATTTGCGCTAAGAGATTTAACTTTTTTAGAATTAAATAAGTGTGGATCTTGAAGTGCTGTGGCGAAGCTGCTTGTTTTGCTTGAGATGGAACGATGTCCATTCTTTGGTAGGCATCTATCTGCACATCGAAAGGGTTCAGTCTCATGAAGAATCGTATCATTAATATTGCCATAATTATTTGAAATTTGTTGCTTTAATGCAATGGCTCTGTCATGTGAAGGTATCGCATATTTTGCTTTACTATGTTCGTGACAATATCTTCTTTGTGAACTTCCCATCGGTTCCTTATACACGACTTGCATGAAATTTTTTGATCTTTCTTTTTTTTCTATAACACCATTTTTTTGTAAATTGAAATCTATTTTATTTTTATGAATGTTCATAACACCTTTTAATGCTTCTCCAGTATTTGATACAGTTATATTCCTGTTATTCGTACTGTTAATTCCAGCTAAACAACATATAGTGTTCTTAAATTCTTTATTTTTTGAATTATATCTGTTAATTCCTTCCTTTTGTATATTATTCTTTGGGGATATTTTGCGGAATATACCTTTACAGGTGGAACTGTCCCAAGAATTATTTACATTCATAACAACATATTTGGTTATATTTCCTGTGTAATTTCTGATTTTTTGAACTAAATTATTTTTAATACAATTTGTACGAATAACGTGTTCACTGGGATGGCGCTGTCCACATGATTCGTTCATCCCCCACAAATCATAAACCATTTGTGGATTCACAAAATTTGAACTTTCATTTTTATCACACAAGGATTTACTATTAATACTACTTATACAGTTTGAAAAAGAAATTCCATTAGTCCTATTTATCCTTTCATTGGAAAAACCAATAAAATTATTTTTGTTTCCACCATGTTGGTTATTAATTACGTGCATATTTAGTTTGTTCATGTCTTTTGATTCTCCAGGATGTACAATATTTTCCATTTTGTTTTTTTCTATATAATTTATCAGTTTCGCGTTATTAAGGCTGGAGTTATAGGAAAAGTGTGTATTGTTTTCCCCACCTTGGATGTCAACATTTTTTTCTATGAAAACTTTATTTGAAGCATTTATATTATTAAGCAAAATAGCTTTTCCCTTACAATATTTTAAATTTTCTCTCTTTAAATTGTTTTCATTAATAGCATCATTTTGTCTATCACTATTTGATGCATATGAATGATAAACATTTTCATTTTTTGGAAGTTCACTCTTATATATATTGACATAATTTTCGTAATAATTGTCTTTTATAATATCATGGTTATTGTAAATTATATTTTGTTTCCGTGGTAATTTTTTTTCCCTTCTTATATCGTCAGCAAAACCAATCCTGACATTGTTAATCTTATTTTTCAAAAATGATTCATTGGTATCATTAGACTTATATTCATGCCCATCTATATTATTTGTAATGTATTTCTTATTTGTGCTGATATTGCTTTCATTGGCAATTGGTGCCAATTTTATATTCTTCGATTTCTTAATTTGATTTATATTTTGTTTAATTTTATCCAAGTAGTACTGTTGCATGCGCTCTTCATCCATATTTATGTTCTCTGTATTTTTGTAATCAATCAACCAATTCGTGTACGTCTGTGCGTAATCATATGATTGTGTGAGTTAATATTCTTTGAGAAATAATCATTTAATTAAACAAGAAGCTTAATAATGCATGGGATAGGAGAAAGTGTGCACTTTTGATTTTACATAATTGGAATTGAATACAAAAAAGAATGAAAAAATAAAAAAAAATAAAAGAATAAACAAAGATATAAATAAATGAATGGCACAATGGAATGTCCAATTACATCGGTTATATGTTAACCATACTAGGTAACATTATAGAGACACAACAAGTATTATATGATAAAAATATTAATAAATGTTTAGAAAAAAAAAAAAAAAGAAAAAAAAAAAGGAAAAGTATGATACGTAAAAGTTACCAATTACTTTTCAGACAAGAGTTAAACAAATAAAATTATTGAACAATTCATAATTAAGATAGACAAAATGGAAAAAGTGAATATACCAGAATACGCGTGAATAGGCATAAATACAAATTAATTTCGGAAGTGATTAATAAAGGATAAGAGTATGTTTATAAACAAAAAAGCGAAATGCTTGTATAAAATTTATTCCTAAATATTCACCATGATATGCTCATACATTTCGCGTGAATTTACATATGTGATAATGTTTGTGTATACATGAGTGTACAAGCATTTTTGTGATCAGGTATGTGTACACACTCATGCTTATGTAGGTATATATGACATTGTCCACATATGCATCTTACATTTTGTAGTCTACACATACTACATTTGAAGTTATTGATAAATGTATGTCTAAGTCTTTTTTTTTTAATAAGCAGATAAATAGTTAAACGATTTTGAAGATCAGAAACATCATTTTTTTTTTTTTTATTTCAATTGTTAGCTCTGTTGTGCGATGAAACAACAGTTTTGTTTTTGTAGAAAAAACATACACACAAATGGTCTACACATGTGCACAAAAAAAAAAAAAAAAAAAAAAAAAAAAAAAATGAAAATATAATATTCAAACAATATTTCTTTAATTTTATTTAATTGTAAAAAATTTTATCAAAAATTGCTTCTTATTATTTTAACATTAAATCAACATTTTTATAACAAACATGATTTGTGGATTGTTCTACAAAAGGAAAATATTTAGTGAAAAGGAAAAAAAAAAAAAAAAAAAAAACAGTGGGAAAATCATTTTCCTTACACTGCTGCAAATATTTATGTGTCCATGTATTATCATTGAAAAATTGCTTTCTCATTTTACTATTTATTTAATTATTTACTTTATTTTATTTTTTTTTTTTTTTTACTTTTCCACTGTTGTAAATATTAAACATTGATCAGGTAAATAGACAATTTTAAGTTTTTTATTTTATTTTTTTTTTTTTTTTTGCCCATTTTAAAGGTGTTTAAATGTTCTCGCACACAAGCTATAAAATATTATTTATAAGAAAAAAAAAAAAAAAAAAAAAAAAAAAAAAAAAAAAAGAAAAGCGTTCATAATTTTTTCACATCCTTATAACTGGTCATAAAATTTAAAGAAAGTATTTGAATCAGTACGAAAAAAATGTTTGCAGAAAAGAAAGTAGGAAAATTCTCTCACGTTCTCTACTGTTTTAACCTTCTCAAAACCTCTTGTACTGATGAAATTCGCATGTACTTATGTATATGAGAATATATGTGCTAACATGAATGTATATACCGCGTCATCCTCTTTTTATTTTATTTTTTTCACATGCGTTAATGTGCAGATATGTGCACATAATTAGTTGTCCACACTTTTTATTAATCGATATCTGTCATTCAGGTGTAATCGTTTAAGTTGTATATGTTACAATTCCATTTCTTTGTCATACGAATTAATAGAAAACTTGCTATACATGTAAAATTTAATTCTACATTAAGCGTTGTTATAAATATATTTTTCCTTTCTTTTCGCATCATAATTTAGCAGATAATAAGTATATCTGTCTTTCTCCTTTATATTTTTTTACAACAATGCTCTCTTCAAGATTTCTGTTTTTATTGTTTATTTGTATAAACATCCATTTTTTGGTAACAAAATTGTCAATAACAGAAAAAACACTTTTAAGGTGCGTGTGTGTGTATGTGTTTGAGTCAACACGTATTTCATCGTTCTTGTTCTGAACTATATATTTTTTTTTTAAAAAACTGTACAGGAATAATTACGTAAATTACGGCATCAAAAGCATATATAAAAACAGGCAAATCGATGTTTGTACGTGTTACGTGAAAATTTCACAAAAAGTTCAATATGATGCAGGAAACATAACTTCTTTCTTCATTGATACTAAATAGAAATCATATTAAAATGTTTAAACATTTATTCAAAAAAAAAAAACAACAGCAGCAACAACAGAAAAAAAGAAGAAAAACAAGAAAAAAAAAAAAAAAAAAACGAATAAACAATTAAATGTTACATTTTATTATTAAATTTAGATGTTACATAAAGTTCATACAAAAATGCACACACAAAAAACAAAAAAAGGAGGTGAAAATTATAACGCAATTCCTGATTAATCTCGTAAAAAGGAGTAATCAATGATTTTTTTGTATATTAGTACATAATTAGAGTGTTTAATATATATGCATGACGAGTACTTCTTAATATACCTATGGAGCCATTTGTTCTCACTACATTTGCAATATATTTGAACATATTTTCGTATTTGTAAATAAATCAAATAGGTAAAAACGAGTATGCATTGTGAAAAAAGTGTTGTAGAGTAACAGTGTGTACTTAAGAAAAGTGTATACTATATTAAGAATAGTATAGCATAACATAATTATTTTGTCTGATTCAAGCTATAATATAAAAAAATTTTGTAAAAAACATATTTATAAGCAAGCTAAACAATATAGCATAAAGCAAATACATAATAAAATGTGTGGTAATAAATGTAATATATATTAGCTTCTAATATAATGAAGTCCAAATCATCCACAAAATGAGGTACATGTATGAACACTGATAAAAATCTGTAATACTATAAATACTGAGTTACAGATATCTGGTCTTTTTACAGAGCTGCAATTACCTTAATTAAAACTATACACAAACCATACAAAATGAAACACAAAGATGTCAAGCAATAGTAAGGTGTCTGGTATTAAAAATTAACCTAATGAACAAATTTTAAATTGTGTATACTCCCTCGTTACAAATGTAAAAACAACACATTTTTACAAACAAAAAAGCAAACAAATAAACAAAAAAAAAAAAAAAAAAAAAAAACAATAAAATGAAATAAAAAATTTTGAACGAAAACTTGAAATTGTTAAGAAACATTTTTAACAAAATAAAAACGGATCCGTCTTGAACTATTTTATAGATGTACATATATATACATGTGTATACACACTGTATGTTAATATTTATCGAATTCAGATGCTCTGTAAAAGGGGGTAAAATGGCATACATAACATAATTGGCAAATTCTCATAATGTTTATCAAAGAAAGTTAAATTTCATTTACTAAAGTTTAAAACGAAATGTTACCTAAATTTTCTCCCATGGATATCTACCAAAAATGCTCTTCCTGTTTTACAGATGATTAATAATAAGAAATAAATATATAACCAGGCCGTTAAAAAAAAAAAAAAAAAAAAAAAAAAAGTTAAAATATTTATACATGATTCCCTAGTATATATATAAATTATTTTATTTTTATTTCTTTCCATTTTATGCGTTACCATAAGAGTCGTATATGAGTATTGGCTTTTCTTTAAAATGACTCTTCAATCTGTAAGAAAAAGAAAGAAAAAAAATAAGCACAAAAGCTTTAATTTTGAAAAAGAACACATATAATGTGCATTATTTTAATAATACAGAGTACTTAAAATAGTGGGAAAAAACAAAAAAACAAACAAAAATATATATATATATAATCATAATGGTGGATCAAATTAACTAGACAACAGGTGCACATACACACATATGACAGTATGTGGGGACGCATTTTTTCTTTTTTTATCCTCTGCTATTACAGGTACTGTTTGTATACAATAAAGAGGAACATGAAAGGGACGACAAATAGGGGGAATAGTTTAAAAATAAGATTTAGGTAAAAATTTTCCCTCGAATATTTATTCAAAATGTCGTTCAAAGTATAGCTGTAATTGCTGTTAGTGTATCTCTAAAAGGGTAACGAAAAATAAAGTAAAATATATCAAAAAATAAATAATAATAATACATATATTTAATAATAGAATTAAAATACGAATAAACAAATTTCGTGGTGCACAAAATAGGACATAAATTTGCATGCTAAAAAGAAAAGCTCTTAAATGGGTACATTTTTTCTGAAAATTTTCTGTGCGTTACTCTGTTCTGTTCCTTCCTTTCGTTTTCTCTCATTTTACGAACTTCTTCGTAAAATGCTTTATGAAAATCGCTAAAATCATCCGGATTGTAGTAGCTGTGCTTGTTCTTTAAATCTTCCGTCTTATTTCCGTTTCCATATGAATTTTCCCCGTAGTTTGATTTTTCTATGAAGGAGTATGTGAATATTTGTTCGTTTGGTATAGACATTCAGTATGTTTCCTTATAGGAACATATTCATATAAACATATATACATGTGACTGTGTATGCATAAACGCAATCATTTATCCCATTGCTACAATGCTAGAAATGTTAAAATGAATAATGGCTCATAAGTGTGTGATTACGTGAATAATCGTCATTATATAGGGCTTGGTATGCTTCTTGGATCTGCTTAAACTTTGATGTGGCATCTGGACTTTTATTTAAATCGGGATGATATAATTTTACTTTTTTTAAATATGCTTCACGTATTGTTTTTTTGCAGGCATTCTTAGTTACACCTGCGTAGGTTCAAGGAATGATCAAATGTCATTTAGCTTACAGGACACAATATACATATATATATATATATATATATATATATATATACAGTGTGATATAGATTATTTAAGTCTATCTGTGTACAAGTTGAGTTTATATATACAATCCCAATGAACACATAGCATAGGTATAGTTATATATTTCTTTTTGTACTTATCTACATTTTCTTAAGCCTTCTGGGGCTTAATGTTGGTCGTATATATGTGTCATACTTTCTTTTTTTCGTTTTTTTCGTTTTTTTCGTTTTTTTGTTTTTTCCCTCCTTTTTTACCTAAGATTTTGTGATAGTTCATTTTTTAAAAAATTGGGAAAGCTCTAAAATTCGTTCTTATGATTAATGTAAGGGAAAAAAAAAAAATAAATTCTTAACTTCCAGGAATCCCTAAATTATGTATAGTAAACTATGATTAAAGTTTCTAACTACTACATTTTTTTTAAGGAAAACTATAGCCTCGCCTTTTAAGGTAATAAATTTTGCTTCATATTGGATCATACATTTGCTTGTTTGGTATACGCACCCACATTTGTATATGAACAAGCATGTGTATATGCGTGTTGTATATTTTGATACATTAAAAGGTTAAAATTAAACGTTCGAGATTTCTCCCCCACATATATATGGTGATGCAATGGTATGCTTATAAATGTATCTATTTATATATGTATAGCTTTTGAATTTGGCAAATTTTTTTTCCCCTCCCCCATATTTGTGCTGAAAACGTAGTTTTTATGTAAAGCAGTTGAAATTTGAGCAAATGTAAATAGATCTGGATAAAATGTGATTTCGACACAATTTTCCACATTATTTGATGCTATAGTTAGACAGAAGCATATAAAATTCTCTCCTAGTGGTTGGGTTTCATACAGATATTGTGTATGCAAAATTGGGTTCATGTAGAAATTATGTCATTTGTTTATGCGTATTTTTATCTGAATGGTTCTCACAATTGGATATAGGCTGTCCAGTTATGAAAAGTGAAAATAATATTATGATGATAGTGTTAAAAGTTTTTTTTTTTTTTTTTTTTCTTCTTCTTCTTCTTCTCCTGTGTTGTAACACTTATTATATAAGCAGTTTTATTCGAGTTATGCAATGATGAACATGAATGTTGTGAGCAAATAGAAATGCCTCATTTTGTTCTTATTCAGTTAAATGGAAAAAAAATTAAGGGAAAAATAAATTGTTCCCAGAAATGATATATGCCTTTAATGCACATTAAAAACTGCAGCAACCTTTAAAGTTTACACTTTGAAAAAAAAAAAAAAAAAGAAAGTAAAATATGAAGCGGATGACGTGCGAATGATGGGAAATGATATGCAGCAAAATGTGAAAATTCCCACAAAATGAGTTAAAATATTTACTCAACCAATGGGAAAAAACGATAGTAAGGATAGTTGCATTCTTTTATCCACAATCCTCATTGTCGAATATGTTTATTTATTGACAATCGAGTTTGATTATAATGTTGCGATCTTTGTTTCGTGTATGTATATATATATATATATATATATATATATATATATATACATTTATATGTTTGTGTTTATATATGCCTACCAATTTGTCTTTGCCCTTATGTTATTGTTTGGTATACCTCATCTGGAAAGAATTTTTATGACGTGGCAACTCCATAACTTTTTTATGTAAAAACCTTTTAATTATCACTCGTGAGGAGTAAGAAAATGCTTATGAGCAAACGGATAGGTATGTTACTAAATACCTAGTATTTCTCAAAATATGGGGTCTTATATGTGCGTTCCTTATTATCTCCACAAAGTTGTGAAAAACTTGTATGTTTTACTTTTTTACGGACAAATGAAAATATCGTGTAAACATGTTTAACTGACAGAGATCGTTTTTGCACACAGGGAAAAAAGTTGTAAAAAAAGGGGAAAGCATAATTTTGATAAGGAAATAAAATAAGAAGTATTAACATCCACATTAGCAATTCATGTTGTATGTTCTAGAAAAAATTAAGCAACGTGTGAATGATACACCTCATTCATTCCCGGTTTAAATGGAAAAAAGTTTCATTCGTTACAGAAAATAGATCAGAAAAAAAAGAAAAATGCCAAAGTACTAACACCCAGAGAACTCCTTTCCTTTTTCTTGCTTTTTTCTTGCCTTTTTCTTGCCTTTTTCTTGCCTTTTTTTTTTTTTTTATCACCATTTTATATCATTCCATAAACATTTTGTAAATCGTAACATTTATTGAGACATAACATTTGTCACTTATTCGCAAAGATCAATGTAGTTAGGGAGATGAAAAAAGTAGCGATAGCTTCATCAAACATTTTCAATTGTTATTTGTGCGTATTTGCAAAAAAAAAAAAAAAAAAAAAAGGCATTTTATTTTTACCATTCTTTTCCTTACATAGTTGTGACACATTTGTGGACTTTTGGCCTTTGCGTGAAACGATAATAAGAAAGAGCATATATGTAAACATGCACATATGGTATAACTTTTATTTTTTTTTAATAAGAAGAGTTATAGATAATTAGCATACCGGAGAGAATATACATCGAGGGCAATTCTTATCACAGAATGCTTCATAAGTATATAAAATTAGGCTCTGCCACGAAAAAAAAAACTGGTAACATGTGTATGTATATGCATTACAACGATTGCTAACACAATTTACATGTTTTCTTTTTTTTTTTTTTTAAAATATTTTGTATGGAAAAGATGGAAAATTGCTTTAGAAAAAAAAAAAAAATAATAATAAAGAGCATAACAATTTTATAAAAAATATTCAAAAAAATTGGGTGTTATATGACTTATATATACTCCCATGTGTATCGTTATATATCCGTAGATGGGTACAAACCAGTGTATAACTTATTCGTATGTGCATGTCAAATTTGTTATTCTGCAAATGAGAATGCATACCATTTTTATTGATTTCATTTGAGCACCTTTTTTCTTTTTTGTTAGAAGCATATATTTTTTTCTTCTCCTCTTAAAAAATTTTCTTTTCTTTACTTTGCATTGCTTTTCTGCACTTTTCTTTACTTTGTATTGCTTCTCTGCAATTTTCTGTACTTTTCTTCTCACTCTTTTTTTTTTTTTTTTTTTTTTTTTCGCATGAAATTTAAGACATGAAAAAGAAAGTCATGCAGGTATTGCGTGGAGCATGCACATTAACACATATTTAGAAGGTGAGATTTAAAGCTTCTTACACAGCTCATGATTTGTGTATTCTAAGCAGTAATTAATTGTTTGACCACCAGGTATATTTCTCCAATCCCCATTTTTCCATTTTTTGCACAAATGTGTATATATCAGTAAATGTAAACATATGGGGGAAAATTGTAATAGCAATTGCAAGTGCAAGATCTTATGTGATAAAATATAGCTTCATGTAACCATTTTGCTTCACACATATTTTGCTACTACGAGAGAATATTAAAAAAAAAAAAAAAAAAAAGCAGGGAATAGGGGGGGGGTACTTTCTCTTGAGGGGGAAAAAAAAAAAAAATAAAATAAAATAAAAAGGAGAATATATTTTGTATCTAACTATATTATCTCGCAGCAGACCATACACCCCCCCCCCCCCCCTATCCACATCCCCGTCCCTGCGTATATATAAAATGCCAAATTTTTTTAAAATAAAAAAGTCCCAAGAAGAAAACGTATCTCAACCAAAACTAGTAACAAAAGCTATAATTTCATCAGATTTCATAAAAAGGCTACCGAAATATGAAGATAAAAGAACGATAATTTATTACTGGGGAAAAAGAGTGATAAATGAAAATGATGATACACCTGAACATTTACCAACTATATACACAGAATTGTGTAATGTAAAAATTAAGGAAATTAGTTGTAATAAATCATGTGCCTTATTTTTGAGTAATACAGGAAATATGTATTCCTTTGGGAAAGGATTACATGGAGAATTAGGACAAGGAAATTTAATCGTATACAGCATCCAACCAACATTAATCGAATCTGTAAATCAAATTAAACAAATAGCTTGTGGTTATAATCATTCTCTTTGTTTATCTAGTGATAATATTCTTTATACATGGGGACATGGGAATTATAATGGGTTAAAATGTAACATGGATAAGTACGAACCAACCATTTTAAATATAATAGATTATGGAGATGTTATTGAAACTACATTAAATGCTTTGTCGCACTTAATTACTGATTATGAAAAATGTGAAAAGAAAAAAAAATTATGTACACAAATTTATGCAAAATACAATCAAAGCATAGCTGTGTGTGACAATAATAGTTCAATGTATATTTGGGGAGAAACATATAATAATTATTTGAAATATATTCCTACCTTCTTTTATAAATTTAAATCAAACAAAATAAAACAAATAGCAATGGGTAAAAATTTTGGTATTTTACTTTTAATAAGTGGAGAATTATATGGATGGGGAGATGGAACATATGGAGAATTATGCAGAAGATCTTTTGACGATGAGGGAGGATGTTATTTTATTTACCCTGAGCCATTAATATTAAGGGATGCTAATAATAAAAAATTACCATGTATTAATAAAGTAAGTGCAGGAGCTAGACATGTGTTGTTAATAACAGAAGATGAACATGTGTGGTCATTTGGAGATAAAATTTCAGGGCAATGTGGAATTTCTGGTTTTCAAAATATTGTAACTACACCTAAATTTGTTGAATTACATGAAAATAATCAAAAAGCAAAAAAAGTTTTTTGTGGAGAAAGGCATTCGGCTTGTATAAATAAATTTAATCAGCTGTACATGTGGGGACATTCTGCACACCATAAATTAATTTTTACAGCTAGTTCAGATTTTTTATTAAATCAAAATGTTCAACCTGGTATTTCTATTCAATCTGGACTCAAGCAAAAGTTTAATAAAGCCACCTTAATCTATTCTATGCTACATCAAAAAGTTACCAATGCATATTTGGGAGATGACTTTACCATCGTCGTTGTAGGTGGTGAGACATGTGAAAATGCAAAACATGGAGATCAGTATTCCGACAAAACATTTTATTCTGTTCAAGAGGAAAGTGCTTACATTTCAACGTAGTTTTTATAGATCCAGTGCTTAACATTTTGATAGGAAACTTAGATAAAATATTTAATGCGCTTGTGATGCAGTAGCAAAGCATACATACGGTGCTTCCTCCGAATAAAGCAGTATCCACAGTAGGAAAAAATATGCACTTGTTTTTGAAGAATCCTCATTTTGCTTTGTTTTGCTTAGTTTTGTTTTATTTTATTTTACATATACTTTTTTTTTTTTTTTTTTTTTTACCTTATTTTATTTATTTTATTTTCTCCATTTCGAATGTGATGCATAATTTTTTTACTTGTTTAATCATCAAATTGTTTGAGGGGAATTTTTGTTATTCGTGGGATTTTATGCAAGAACGGATGACGTACATGTATATGTGTGTCCCGTTCACTCATTTTTTTTTTTTTTTTTTTTTTTTTTTTTTTTTTTGCCACCTTTTTGTTAATTCCTCAAGGGGCACACAAACACAGTACAGTAAAGTTAAATCCCCAGTCATTTCTCAGCTTTAAATATTTTTTTTTTTTTTTTTTTTTTTTTTTTTTACGTTAAAACTAAATTTTAAATTGCATATATATTTTTCTTTTTCTTTTTTTTTCTTGTATGGATAACATCTTTTTTTGATTAATTTATTTTTTTTTAAATGTAGAATAAGTTCACTGTGGGAATTTTGTTTTGATTTTTTAACACCCCACCCCCCCTTCCCCAAGGTGTGTTTATTGTTTTTAACGCATCAACAATTTTTCTACTCCTTGAAGTGGTCAATTTTAATGAAGAATATGTAAAAAAAAAAAAAAAAAAAAAAGATAGAAAGAAAGTAATAAATAAATGATCATTTTTTGCATAACATTTATTTTTATTTATTCTGTCTATATACTTCAACACGCAGGAGATAAGTATTTTTCACTATTTTCTATAACTCGGAAAAAAATAAATAACTTAGCAAAAATGGTATATGCTTATAATGAGTTAGGCAACATTCAAGTAAAAGCGCTATTAAATTTTATAAAATCCGTGTATCTCATTTTCTGTGAGGAAAATATTTACCACTAAAACTGCATGTCTTTGTGTGTGCAGCATTCCTCATGGGTGCCTTCGAAACGATTACTAGATACCTGCGTGGAGGTACCTTCTTCGAGTGGGTATATATATGCATATATGCATATTCGCGTACTAATTTGTTCGCGTACTAATCTGTTCGTGTGTTAATCTGTTCGTGTGTTAATCTGTTCGTGTGTTAATCTGCTCATGTGTTAATCTGCTCATGTGTTAATCTGTTTGTGTGCGTGTTTATATGTAGACGAGGCAGTGTACGTGCCCTACGAGGAAAAGGTAAATGCAGAGAAATTTTTAAAAAATTAAAAAAGGTCTTCTCCACTCCATTGCGTTGTATATGCCTACTGAATTAGCAACCTGCTTTTTTATCCTTTTTTTTCAAGCATTACTTGTTCTCTAAACAATCGTTTCATAATTTTGCACTTGCTTTTTAAAGTGAATTATGGAGAAAAAAGTCAAAATGGACTCAACATACGTTTCAAGAATTGAGAAAGAGTTTATTATTATACAAATTAGCAAAAGCCATTTTGCTACAGAAGTGTGGCATCTTGTCTTGATATTTGCATTGGTTGATTCTATAATTTTCCCGGACATCATAAGGGAAAAATAAAATGTGCATACATTTGTAGCGACCTTAACACTGCAAAACATTATCGTCAAAAATGTCGATATGATAATCTCATCCTCGCTTACAACTTCTTCGCCTTTTATCAATGTAAAAAAAAAATCGATGAATAAGCTGGAAACTGCGAAATTGGAAAAAAAAAAAAAAAAAAAAATAAAATAAACAAAATGAAATGAAGCTAAAAAGGATGAAATGAAAAGCTTGATATTGGCACTTTAGTTGTTGCAAATGTAAGAATGCAAACACGTGGGAACACATTTGTTTTCCTTCATATGCGATATATGTTTATTATTTTATTATTTTACTGTTTTATTGTTTTACTGTTTTATTGTTTTACTGTTTTATGGTTTTACTATATTATTTTGTTCTACTGTATTACTATATTATTTTGTTTTATTTTATTTTTTTACGACGAAAGTGCTTAATAATACAAGCAGAAAATAATAGTGAAGATCTGTTGTGAAGATACAACAAAATGATCTGTGTGTGTAAAAACATATTGGGACACATACACACAAAAGTCGGTCCAAATTACATTTTGAATAATTACCCAAATTAGCCGCAGTGAAAAAAAAAATGGGGTAAATGTCAAAACACTCTTGACGCAATATTATTGAAAAAAAAGATGAAAAAATGAATATATATAACAATATTATGTCTATGTAGAAAAAAATGAACCAAATATATCGAAGAGGTGTTTTGTAGAGAGGAGTGGGACCACTAATTTTTCTTCGAAATAAAGACCCACGAATTTTTTCATTCAATCCTGTAATTACCCGCATATACATTATTCTATCCCCCTTATATATGCATATATATATATATATATATATATATATATATATATCTTTTTTAAGGACAAACACAAGGTCCAATACGTTTCATATCCCTCACTATGATTTTCTATATCGTTGAACTTTCTTCAATTTCCTACATATATAGACCTTTGATGAGCCCCCCCAAAAAATGTGATACTTAAGCAAAAAATGGAAAGATAAACTAAACATAATTAATTGTGTAAGCAATTTTGTTATGCTTCCTGTGATTATACTAAAAAAAAAAAAAAAGTGGAAAAAATTCTACGTATACTTTTATCTATATAAAAAATACTTTATGTGTGGTAATTCTATAACCTTTGAAGCGGTATGCTTGTGTGGGGGGATAATTAAAACATAAAAAAAAAAAAAAAATAATAATAAGGGAAAATAATAGAAAATATTAGAAGATAATAGGAAATTGCGAAAAAAAATGCACGTACTGAAAAATAATAATCGTATGAAAAATAATAATCGTATGAAAAATCATAATCGTATGAAAAATCATAATCGTATGAAAAATCATAATCGTATGAAAAATAATAATCGTATGAAATATAATAGACGTATGAAAAATAATAGACGTAATGAAAAATTATAAATGTAGTGGATGAGTGTTTTTTTTTTTTGAATAAATACATATATGTGTGTTCAGATGAATAAAACATTATTATGTGAAATATAATGATGTCGTATTTCGACACACGTCCAAATTTTTCAGGTGTAAATGATGGAGGTCATGAAGTTTTATTCCAAAACAAAAAAAAAAAAAAAAATTATTCTTCGAAATCATCTGCAAAGCAAATGTGTAAAACGAATTAGCAAAATTAAGAACCACTGTGATACAATTTCAAATGTACAAACTAAAATTAACTTTGCATGGAACTTTAAATTATGCCAAATGCGCTTAAATTAAGCATCAGAGAAAAGATATTAATTATGAATGTAATTCATTATACTTAGTATATAATTAATGAAAAATTGTCATGGGAATGTAAAAAAAAAAAAAAAAAAAAAAAAAACAGACACATTTTTTTCCTACGTTCCTCTATTCAACTGTTCCCTTTTTTTTTTTTTTTTTTTCTTTTAGTGTAAGGGAACTACGATTTGAACATGGTAATTTAGAGAATTTACTTTCGTAAGAAATATTACTCTCAATTTCAAATGTAATAATGGAAGTCATTTTATATATCTCCATGTATTGTTACCCTCCTCCATACAGTTAAAAAGGTTTCATATAATTTTTTTTTTTTTTTAAATGTCCCATCGATGAATATATACGAGCACATACCACATACACAAACACAAAAATTTCCCTGCTGTCAGATTAATTTTATAGTGTTAATTATATGTTTAATATCCGTATTAGATATATAAGTGTACATTTTGGAAAATTCGATTGAGGAAATATTGCTCTTCTTCTTACTAAGGGATATAGCATATTTTTAGTAACACATAATCGGAACTCAATAAAAATAAAGCTCTTCTTCAGCTCTTGTACATGTACTTTTTTTTTTTTTTTGAAACTGTAAACAAATGTATAGCATATTCATTTATGACACTTTTTCCAAAACGAGATAATTTGTCCATATTTGTGATGTTCCCGTACGAATCGGGAAAAAAAAAAAAAATGCAATGTGACATTCAAACAATTGATGTGGGGAAAAATATAGATTTATGATGTATGTGTGATGGAAGTCCATGTCTTCACCTCATCACATTTGTGTCAGATTAGTCTGAATCCATGATATAAAACCTCCTCATATCATACGTGTCAAAATTTTCATCGTAGCAACTTTCATTTTCCATGTAGCATATCTCATCATATTTGGTTTTGCAGAAAATTTCCCATGGGGTTGCGTTGGGGAATTCTGTTTCGATTTGCAGCTCCTTGTAGACATCCCTGCTTTCCCATGCTAATAATTTTGATAAGCTAACTAGACATCCGAAAAATCTAGCAGCATATTTTTTATTACTTTTAAAATCGGATAGAGTAAAATTTCCTTCACTTTTCGGTTGAATAGCATCATTCATTTGACATAGCCAATCTTCAAATTTGGGTTCTTCTAAATAATGAGATTTTAATCTTTCCATCTGTATATTGAAAAATACTTGAATTTCGTGATCTCTAATTACACAATCTGCATCTAAGTCAATTAATTTAAACCAAAATTCGATAGATCGATTGGTAGTCATATCTTCATAATTCATTATAAAATAAATCCAATCGTTAAGGCACATGTATTTTTCATTAGGTCCTCCTAGTTTTATAGAAAGTCTTGACCATATTCGATTCACAATAAAATCATTCAATGAATGATTATCAAATCTGTATAAATCATTATCATCTATTAGCATATCTTTACAACTGCTTGTCTGGCAGAAGGTACTATAGTATACATAAAAATGGGAATAACTGAAATAATTTTTGACGTATTGTACTTTTATATTATCATCTAGGCAGCACCAAATATGAGCTAAATTATGTCTTCTCAAATCTTTTAAATATATTCTATTTGTATCGTTTATGTCAATATGATAATATATTCGAACTATGACAGATTCTATGTACCTTTCTAAAAATTCAGTATGTACTTGTAAAAATTGAAGAGATTTATTTCTTTTCAAAATTTCTCTTATATACACATCGAAATCTTTGAATTCTATGTAATCCTTATCTTGTTCTTTAATCGCATTAAAAAAGTTTATAATGGAACATTTCTTGTATGGAATTTCTATATTTTCTCCCTTCCGGTTGCATGAGGCATCTTCTACTTGGTTCTCCCAAGAATATTCATTCATACTTGTTACATCTGTTTTTATACACGACCCTATGTTAAGATCTTTATTCATATGCGACATGGTAGATGCAGAATCTGAATGAAGACTTTGATTTGATGAGCTACTCACATGATCATCACTTTTGATATTTTCCTTCATAGTTCTATCAAATGAGATTCTATATTTTCCATCGTTGTAATAACTTGGATCTTTTCTCCCATCAATGAAACGATTCCTAAAATATTTCCTAACCTCTTCATACGTAACAAAATTTATATTTCTTTTTGGAATTTTTGAATATAAGGTATGACTCATGTATCTACCAATTTTTAAAAAATTTATCACTATTAAATTTTCGAATAAATCTAAATCCATTTTATTATTACATTGGCTGAATATTTCTTTTAATTTGATATCTGTTTCATCATTCAGTATTTTGTCAATTTTTACAGTAATTTTTGGTATTACAACATGCACATCTCCTGTTTTGTTTTTATCAAATATTTTCTTGTCGTTTAATGTTCTACAAACAAGATTAGTAAACTCTTCATTTGGATTATTTTTTCCTTCTTTTTTTTGCGACAGTATATGTTCTGTTAAACTGTTTTTCAATGGAGTAATAATTTCTTCCTTTTTCGTTTTTTTTTTTACAGTGAAGGTGGGTAATTTGTTATCATCATAGGTGCTTACTCTTTGCTGCTTTTTCATCATTCCACTGTTTGTAAGTTTTCCGAACTCTTGTCCATTACTTAGAGCTTGTTTATCAATTGTTTTCCCATCATCATAGAGGCACAATTCATCCGTATCAGTACAGTGACTTCTGCAATTTGTATCTCTGGATGATGCACCTTTTTGCAAAAGTTCATCACAACTAACAGCACTATCAGAAACCTCATTATTTTCCTTAAAATATTGGGGTTGCTCCTTACGTCTGCTATGATTATGTTTAGTGATTATTTCATTTTTCTTACAATACTGCGTAGAACTAATGGAACTATTTTTTGTTGGTCTGAGCTTTGTTACTGCCTTACTTTTGAGGCTAGATAGGTCATCCTTGAAATTGTCTTTCTCTCTGGGTTGATATTTCTCTACTAGTATTTCCTCCTTCACTTCTTTTTCGAAGGAATTATATCCATTTGTAATTGTTTGTTTTTCTCCAATCTCTTTTTGTCTTTTTTTTATCGAGTCTTGATCATTTTGGAGTTTCAATGAATTATCTAACATTGGAATATGAATAGCTTCATCAATGGGTTCCACGTTGAGCCCTGTTCCATCGATATTTTTTGCTTCCCTCTCACCTTGACACATTCGGATTCTATCAATTCCACTTTGATCATATTCTGATCCAGTACGTGTGCTATCTTTCCCTAAGCCAGATATGCACTTGTACGCAGAACTGTCATACTCTACATCAATATGTTTGTTTGCTTTCTCATCGTTACTATGAAACCTATTCCTCATAAGTATATCATTTATATTAATCCGTTTTACTCCTCGTGAGTCATATTCACTTCCAACGGAGTGATCATCTTTGTTTTGCTCATTTTGTCGATTTGATCCGCTTTGCCCATCTTTTTCGTTTTTCCCATCTTTTTCGTTTTTCCCGTCTTTTTCTTTTCTCCCATCTTTTTCTTTTCTCCCATCTTTTTCTTTTCTCCCATCTTTTTCTTTTCTCCCGTCTTTTTCATTTTGCCCATCATTTTCATTTTGCTCGTGTTCTTCGTTTTTGTGAACATTATGCTTCTTTCCATCTTCACCTTCCTTGTTGTATTCGCTTCCCCCATCGCGTGTGTCTCCCTGATCATGCAAAAGAGAACTTACTGAATCTTCTTTTTCAACTTGGCCCAAATGATCATACATATTTCTTCTCCATTTTTCAGAAAAACCGTTCCTCTTAGCAGATTCAGTAAGATGAACATCATATTTATCAATTTCATTATAAGTTTTTGAGTTATAACAATCGTTTTTTTTTTTTTGTATATGTTCAAATGGTGGAATGTCCGAATTGAAGAGATTACCCACACTAGTTTTTGCTAAATGTAGCTGATAGTCTAACCAGTTGTCAATTTCACTAGGATTTTCTTTTAATTTAATTTTAAAATTTTGTATAAATAACCACACATCTTCATCCATTAAAAATTTTCTCATTAATTCCCCCTTTAAGAATAAATTAGCAAACGTTTTAAAATCTTTCATTTCTCTTTTATCACAACATTCGGGAAGAAAGTTCTTCAAATGGCTATTCGATTTCTCATTCTTCATCCTTGGATTTTCTATGAATTTGCTTCGCTTCATTTTGTTTACCTATATCTCCTTTCTGTGCTATGAAATGTTTCTCCTGCGAGGTGCTGTCTATGTCGTCTTCTTCTTTGCTTCACTATTTCAACCCCGTCTGCAGAAATGCTTCAATATTTCAATTTCTCCTTTTAACCCTCTCCTTATAGCTTCACTTCTTTTGTCTTATCACTTTTTTGATACAATTTTTGTGAGTGCACAGTTTTTTTTTTTTCACCAGCTGAATTTGAAAAATCATGTCTTTGTGTCTGTCTACTTGTCTACCTTCCTTCCTGTCTGAACATGCTAATGTGTTCACTCGAGCATCTTTTTCAATGCATACATATGTACACATTTCATTTTGGGGAATGTAAAAGATGGGTGAAAAATGAAAAGAGGGGGTCTTTTTTCCATGAACCTCTATGTAAGGCGGCAATTCAATTGTTCATTTACTCCTTTCGCGTGAAGGTGAAATTTTGGTGAAAAAAAGAAGGCTTTAATAATATGTGATGATAATCCCTTACTTTTTACTAATAGCTGGACAAAATAAGAAAATTGTTACTTTACTAAGACCTAATTGTGCAGCCGCTGGGTGCGGGGTTGGGTTTGAGAAGACTTACAAAAAAAAATTTTGAAACTAGGTATTCATAAAAAGAAAAATTATATAATTTCGCAATGTCAAAAAGATGGAGCAATTACGTCTTTTCTCTCACAATTTTTTTTTTTTATCATCTCCTTTGATCTCCCCCAACAAAGTATCAACATGAACAATTTTTCTAAAAATAAAATGAAAGAAGCTACACTTGAAGGGTTTGGAATATATAACAAAAAAAAAAAAAAAAAAAAAAAAAAAAAATTAAAGGAAGAGTGAACATGAATAAAGGGTTAGGAGAATTCCTAAGTACTTTCTCATGCGCTCGTTGACATGTTATTATCCTTGTGCATAAGTAAATATAATCCTACTATAATACACTTGAACGCTTAGGTGAGCCCATCTCAATAGATCACAAAATGTCATCACAAAAAAAAAAAAAAAAAAAAAACATACAGAAAAAATTAACGAAAAAGGTAGAGAAAAAACACTTGGGATTCGTATATCCCCTATATATGACATGTGTCAACACACTACTAAACTGTTTGGCAAATTTTTTTATTTCACCTTTTTAAAAAAATGTGGATATTTCTATTCTTGCTCAGAATGAGCAAATATTTGGGAATTTTCTATTTTCCTCAGAAATTTACAAATTCATGACCAAATGGGGCTCACGTAATTTCACCTAAAAAATTCGTGAATTGCAAAATTTCCCATCTATATAAATAAAACAGGAAAAACTGTTCAAAAAGGATTACACTTACAAAAGATAAATTTTCCACACTGCAAAGCATCCAATCGACGAAACACGCAAGCTAAAATTTTTTCAAGTTGGGAAATAAATACAACAAGAGCATTTGTTCATTCCATATTGTAAATAAATGTGTATTAACACATAACAGAAAAATAAATTTGTGTTAATCTTCCAATTCTGAATCTAACGTGCTATGAATACTTTTTTTTTTTTCTTTTTTTTTTTTTCCCTTGTTTATTTTAAAATGAGCTGCCGCGAGGTAGCGCCCTTTGGAGGATATAAGATAACGTGTCTGAGTTCTCTAGGTGTTGCATATTTCGAAAAAAAAAAAAATTAAATAAAAAAAAGGGACAGGAAAGCAGAAGAAATGGAGTATAACGAGAATATAGTAGGAGGGCATAACTACACTTTTTCCTTTTCAATACAAACTATATATATCCATTGACAGTAGTCCAACGTATAGACTTTGACACATTTCAGGTGAAAAATACTTCTAGTTGCATATGCATCAGGGATAAAAACCTGGTATTCATAAAACAACAGTTTTTTCTCTCACATATCAACATTTGCAACGGATAAGGCATAGTCCTCCTCTATTTTACAATAAAAATATGATTGACTTGTAAAAAAAAAAAATATAAACATGAACACTACATAATCTAATCGAGTTAAAAAAAAAAAAAACTATCATGGATAAATTCCGTATTTGTATAGCAGGTTGTGATGTTGAATTGGAATATTTAGGGAAAAGATTAAAAGATTTACATTTTATTATTTTCCTTTTAAGAGAAATGTATACATATATGTGTGTGCACAAAAAACATATATGTAATGTTTTTTTTTTTTTTTTTTTTTTTTTTTTTTTTTTTTTTTTTTTTTGTGTGTGTGTGTGTGTGTGTTCCTAATTGTATTACTATTTTATTTTATATAAGAATCTTAATTTTCTTTAAAGAAGAAAGTTTTCTATTAAATTTTAAACAAATTTATCAGTAGAGAAAATAACATAAATATGCCCTTATTAAAAAGGTGTTATAACATGTGTAAACAAAAAATTATGGATTCAAAATGCAATAGCAACCAAATGATCATATTTGAATTAAAAAAAAAAAAAAAAAAATTTACAAGGTTATTAATTTAATACAGTGTATATAAAAATGTTGTGTATTAACTAAACTGTAATAGGAGTAAACGATGCTTTAAATGTCCAAAAATTAGGAATTTTCAAGAAGGGTGTTTAGTGCCAATGTTTCATTCCAATCTGCTTTCACTAAAGCATTCTGCAGAGGGGGAAAAAAAAAAAAAAAAAAAAAAAAAAAATTATATCAATTGTTTGGGTGAATATGGGAGAACATGAAAGAAAACTGCTTTTTGTACAACACGATAAAGAAGTTTCCTGTGTTGTGAAAATAAAAATGTGATATATTTTCTCTCTTCTCTACATGTGCATGTACACATTTCGCACATGTCTCTCTATGCATGAATGTTCGAATCTTTTCTTAGGGACCTTTGCTTGGTCCTCGGTAAATCCCATTTCGGTAATCTTCTTAATCTGAATGGGACATAAAAAAAAAATAAAATAATAAATAAATGAATGAATATGTGTCCTTATTTATTTACATATATTAGTATGTATGTACGTATGCATTTCCATTTACACTAGCAAAAAATTACACAACAAAGTTTATAATAAAATTCGTTTTTTCTGTTTTGTTTTTCTATTTTTACAATAACTTCTCTTGGTTCGAGCTTCGGCCCTGTTGCAAATGTCTTTGTCCACACACTGAAAAAAAAAAATAAATACATATATAAATATACAAATAGATATATAAATATATAAATAAAATAAAATAATGTAAAAACAAAATATAATAAGAAATACCACTGATAAAGAAAAACAATAACAATCTTAAGAATATAAAGATTTTTCATTGTACGTTTCTCAAAAGTGGTAAGAAAAGTGTGGCATTTATTAAAAATGTATATTAAAAAACCTGGCTGTTTTTATAAAGAGGGAGTAATTTTCCTTGTACATTTTTGCTACTTCAGCGTCTTGAGGATCGTCTACGAAGGGAAGGGGAAATGGATTAATAAAAGAAAAAAAAATTCTTTACATTCTTTAATTCCTTAGCAATGAGGACAGATGTACGCACACAAAAGTGTCTCTCCCTCCTTCTCTCTCTTTATATATATGTCTCCACAGAAGCATCTCTCAATATTCGCATATACCTGGCTGTGGATCGGACAACAACGCTTGAATTGACAAAAGTGCAGTTCTAATAGTCAATGCAGGGCTCCATTCATTTTTTAAAACGTCCAAACATATTGCCCCTGTCTGGCTTGATATATTGGGATGCCATATTTTTGTGTTAAATTTGATCTATATTGAAATGGGTAAGCAAAAGTGTATGTGCATGTGTGTGTCTGTCTGTGCATATGCACGTGCCTATATATGCATGTAAATGTATTCGTATATGTTAACATTTTTGTTACGTAAAAAGGGAAGGTTTTATTTTTCTACGATCATCCCACGTAATGACATCTGAACTCATTATGTACATCTCCCGTTGCTCATCCGGTTGCACTGAAAACAGACAACTGGATTGTGAAATAGTCCTGTGGGATTACTTACCTTTGGAGGATTATATGGATAATCATTAGGTATAGTTATGTCCAAAATAAAATGACCATCTTCATAAGGAGTTCCTGATGGGCCCTTTATAAAACCAACCCACTCAGAAATATTAGAATCTTTTACGTGGGCATCTATTTCTTGCACATTTTCATTTTCGATGTCTTTCAACTCCTGATATAATGTCACATAAGAGAAAAGGACGTTGTGCATTAATATTATTTATTCACTCTATTTTTTTTTTTTTTTTTTCCATTCCTCACAAATGAATGTTCATTTTATTTTTGGTCAACAAATTTACACGAATAGATGCTCAATTAGAGCGTAAATGTATATGTCATGGAGATGTGTATGGGGCTTCCTTCCCCTATACACAAATAGTCATCCATGTAAATTCATTACAATAGATATGATCCTGATCCCGATCCCACTTTCAGGATTTTGTTTTTGCAAATGTGTACATTACCTTTTGCAGACGTAGCAACTCCTTTGAACTTCGAGATGTCACATTCATTTTCCTTTTCTCTATGTGTAAGTATATAAGTATATGCGTGTATATGTGTGTTTATATGTGTATGTGTATATATGTGTGTTTATATGTGTATGTGTATATATTTGTAGTATATGTATATAAGTGTATGTGTATATATGTGTGTGTATATGTACATATTAGTAGTATATATATATATGTGTGTATATGTATACCCCTGTAAAGATACGCAATAATACACGTGAACAATGTGCACGTTGGAGTTTTTCTTAAGAAACATAAATTCGAGGATTGTTTATAGAAATGTCAAAGTGTGCAGATAGACGTACGGTGGCCCATATATTTATACACATGTGGTAATAATAATATGAAAAAGGTTGGGCGTGGCGGCAAGGCGAGGCGAAAAAAAAAAAAAAAAAAAAAAAAAAACAGTAGAATAATATTTCAAACTATATATACTATATTTTTAGTTTCTATTTTGAATACTTTGCACAATCGAAATTTATTACGTGTGTGTATATATGTATACGAGTATATGCAATATTGTGTTTTTGTGTGTATATTACTGTATATATGCATTCTATTATTACATGAAGAGGGGCACAGAATAAAAAAAAAAAAAAAAAAAAAATTACACAAATGGAAAATTGAAAAGGCAAACAGAGTTTTATATGTATATATATATATGCACACAATTTTGCGAAAGTGGGGAATCGGTAAACTCAGAGAAACGAAACGGGAAAAAAGGAATGCGAAAAAGATGGTGGTGAGGGGGCAGACGTAGTGGGAGAGATCAAACGTTACGGAAGAAGTGTAAAAAGTGGCAGAAAAATGAATAAATATAGGACAAAAATGGGAAGTAAATCGGCTAAAATGGAAAATAAGTCGACTAAAATGGAAAATAAATCGGCCAAAATGGAGGCAAAAAATAACCAAAGTCGTCAAATAAAGTACAGAAAAAAAAAAAAAATGCAACAAAATTACTAAATAAATGCAATAAAATTATCAAAAAAAAAAAAAAAAATGCAACAAAATTGCTAAAACAATGCAACACAATTAGCTAAAAAAAATGCAACAAAATTAGCTATAAAAATGCAACAAAAATGGCTATAAAATTCGCACAAAAAAGGAAAAAGGCATAGATCAAAGAAAATATTACAAAATATGGTAAGCGAGTTGTACAGAAATCAGTATTTCTAAAACGTTAACTCAGAATCATTTTTTCCATTCGTCAGTTCCGTGCCCTAATAAAGGTATATATACATGTATATCATAATATATGTATATACATAATTACCCTTCTCGTTTTTATGCTGTACCATTAGGATTATGTTTTTTTATAAAACCGCTATTTATTTTTTCGGACATGAAGGAAAATGAGAAAAAATAATGCATGTGAAATTGTGCCAAGAAGTGAAAAATAATAGGAGAGAGTAATCTCCTCTAAAATGAAAAAAAAATTAAAAAAGTACATTCATATTATTGAACAATTAAATTATGCATTGTCATATAAACGTGCATTGTGCACATAAACATGTATTGTTCATATAAACTCTCGCTGTGCATATGAACTTGTATCGTGTATACGCCACTCGCTGGGTTCTAGTCCCTTTTGAGGAACGAACATATAGAATGGTAATCTAGAACAACATGCACATTAAGCGCATAAAAAGATTAAGGTTATACTCATTCATCATTTATATTTAGCAAAATGCATTTTAAACAAGTGAAGTTGAAAGGATATGGATTTTCTTCCCTTTTTGTAGTTTCTCGGTTTAAAAAAAAGGAAAAAAAAAAAAAAAGAATTATCAAAGGTCGTATTATTTCCAGTTTTTTTTGAATATAAAATATATAGGGGTAAGGACTCTACACACGATGTATTATGTTAAAGCTGCCATTTGTTATACTAATGAAGGCGCCCGTTACAATTAATTCTGTTTCTGTACAAACAGAGAAAATTTACATGTAAGGTTTTTATTTTATTTTTGCTTTTTTACCCTTTTGTGTAGCATTTTGAACATTTTTACTCTTCAACAATTTTTTTTTTTTTTTTTTTTTTTACATAACATATATTTTATTCACCACATTGTGTGTGTATTTCTTTTTGGAGATATTATCGAAATAGGGCTTGTAATGGACAACATATGGAGAAAATTTTTTTTTTGTACAAAATAGAACAAAGAGTTTTTTTATTCATTGAAGAGAATTAAATGTTCTAACTCACATAACTGTGTTTATCAATACTGAAAATATGGTACAAAGTTAAGTAGAACTGCTCCACAAGAAGACTTTCTTCATCACCACCCCCCATACATAGGGATAGATAACATGTGCGAAAATGTTCCATTTTTCATCTTTTTTTTATATCGTATTAAGTATGGTGCGCGAGATAAACACATGAGGTGACATGTTTAAGAATTGATTAACAGGAAAATGTAACTGTATTCATGTTTACACATAAATAAATCTACATGTCTTCCCCGCTTCATGCATTGTAGTTACTACTCGATAGGGTGAGGAAATAAAAATTTATAGTTGCCTATCAGAATTCGAAAAACAAATGACGAAGATATGATGGAGATGAAGAATAATTATGTGCGTTAAGTTGTTTCATGTATTATGGGAGTTCGTCTCGAAAATGGAAAAAATGAAATAAGAATTTATTATAATAAAATGTTATATACAGAATGAACATTTCTAATGGTACCTGAACTAACAGACTCACCCTTTTACTACCTGTATCTTACTTAAACATAAACACACGCCCAGTTTGATCAAAAAATAAACGAAATAGTATAATTGGCATCCAAAGGAATACGCAGAATTTCATAATTTTATTGCTTGTCAATAGTTGTAAAAAAAAAAAAAAAAAGACTTAAAGCAGACAAAAAGGAGATATAAAAAAGTTAATATATAACATATGTAACATTATTGTGGAGAATAAATAAATTTATTTCTTACCTAAAAAAAAGGTGCCTACAAAATTGCTGCACATAAACGAATGAAAAAAAAAAAAAAAAAAAAACACCCTGTATTCATAAAACCTATAATATCGACCCTCCACATGCTAATATATTATTCTACCGTTGTACACACACCGTTATATGTTAAGCTTTATAAACACAAGCAAATATTAGAGATAAAATTTTTTCTTTATCCTTCTTCGTCTCCCCCCCCTCCCCTCTCCATTACGTCCGCATTCATTTCCGTAGCAAAAATGATATAAAAATTAAATTCAGCTGTTTTATTATTTACAGCTCGTTTTTACTACAACGAAAAAGATTATTTTTAATTTTGCCTATACTTTTTTTATTTTTTATTTTATTTTTTTTGAAAAAAGGACAAGGCAAAAAAATTGCTTCGCCGCTATAAGGATGAAAAATTTTTTTGTATGAATTATGCTATGTATACGAATCTGAAAAAAAAAAAAAAAAAAAAAAAAAAAAAAAAAATCCCAATTTTGTTCGCATGGCTTGCCATATAAAAATGACGAATTACCTTATCGTTTTAATCCTTATTTTCATTAAGTTCTTATTCCGTTGCAGGAGTAGCACGAGTGATGCTGAAATAAAATATACATACATGCAATCATACATAGGTACATATATATATGTGTATAAAATATAGGAGGAGCACTGAAACATATTACCCCCGTTGGTGTTGTTTTTATGCACGACAGTGGAACCATTGCCCATTTGTGCATTTTACGTATATGTTATATGGTATATTATATGAATATATACTTTTATTAACATTTCTGGAATTTTTCTTCTTCATGAACACATACTTATATTTTATTTATTAAAAGTGCATACCCTTAAAAACATAATAATTGAAGAAAGAAAGTAATACGGTTTTCAAATTGTTTGCTCAAAAAGTGTAACCGCTTCTGGAATTGAATGTACAAAAAGGAAACAATTTCGAAATACGGTTTGTAACTTGACTAGTTGACACAAGAGAAGAGAGGAATATCATGTATATTTGTGTAATTTTTTTATATAAATATCTTTGCAATTTATGAATATGTAATAACCCCCCATCCGGTTATATTATTATATACGTACAAAAACAACAGGCTTTATGGATTTCTCATTATTCTTGTGCTCCCCTGATTTTTTCCTAGTTTCAGAAATTACTTGTAGCAAAACTTCTGGCCTACATTTATATATATATATATATATATATATATTTATACACTTTGTTGTTAAATACATTTTAGTCAAGAGAATTAAGGGCACTTTTTGCTCCCCAATTTGTAGCAGCAAAGTATATGCTTTTCTATAAATCAGGTAAAGGACAGACGAACGAAAAGGAGCAAAAAATAGGCAAAATATAGGAAAAAAAAAAGCAAAGAGTGCTCAAAAAATAAGAAAAGAGTAAGCAAAAAATAAGCAGAAAAGAACCAAGGGGAAAGAGAGAACCATTTGACTTCATTATTATAAAATAAATGAGTGATAAAAACTACACAGCAAAAATAAGAAGAATATAATGGGTGATTATTTAAAAACAGGATCAATAAATTATGACTTAGAAATATTAAAAAAAAAACCAGAAAAGAAATTATCGCTTGACAAGCAAAATCTATACCTTCAAGGATATGGTAGACAGTGGGGGGAAAAATTAGTTTACAGTGTCGGATTGGCATATGGCTCAGGTAAGATGTGAACAGCGAACCACAGCATTACCTCTTGGGGTGATTCCCCAGTTGCATAGGTGGACACACATACGCTGATAAGTTAATAAGCTAATAACCTATTAATATACTAACCGGTTAATCTACCATTCGGTTATGCTATGCTATACTTCTGCATTTCTGGAATGGTTTCGTAGAGGAGGCCTGTACATTACATGGCTTCCCTCTACTCATTTTTCCGTTGAATAATATTTGACAAGTGCATGTATATAGTCCTAAAAAAAAGAATTTTTTTTTTTTTTTTTTTTTTTTTACTCCCTGTAACATTTCTTATGCGGAAAAGTGTTCTAAAAAAAAAAAAAAAAAACTGCCTCTAGACGTACACACACATGCACATATAAAAATTTTTTTTTTTTACTATTTACAGGCCTATTGCTAGGCGGTAGTTGTGGACTAATTAGTGGAATTATGAAAGGAGGGAAAACAAGAAAACTTTTTTTAAACTCAGTTTTGAATTCCACGTCTGTTATAGGACCAAGTGTTGCCAACCAAATGGCTTCATTGACTATGATATTTTATGCCTTAAATAATATTGTAAAATTATTTACAAAAAATGATGAAGTTTACAATTCTTCCATAGCTGGATTTCTCGCAGGAAGTATATATAAAAGTGCATCAAATTATAAAATAATAGGTAGTTACTCAATTTTATCATCCGCAGTTTTTTCCTTTATAGACTATGGCTTTAAAAGGGGCTATATTTAAGAGGAATAATTATTTGGATACACATTATGAGTCCATTTTATACGCTTGTTATGGTATGAGCCATGTGCTCTTGATTTTGTGTGTGTGTGTGTGTGTGTGTGTGAATGTGTATTAAATCAATTACTTGTCCTATCCAACATTACATCCTATGGAATTCTCTCCCTTTTATCCATTCCTTGCGAATTCACAAAATAAGACAGAAAATAAAATTTTACAAATTATTAATTTTATTTTCCACGTTGTATGTTTTCTATGTTTTACATATTTTTTATTATTACTACGACCACTAGTGGTATTTCTACAACTACAGCTACTTCTACAACTAGAACAATTGTTTTATTTTTTATTTTTCCCCTTATGGTTTTCAAATAAAATTGCTTTTATTTTAACTGCCTTAATTAAAATGGCACATATATTTATCAGCATAGCAAAAAGTATAAATACGTCTCACGACATCAATTGTTACATGTGTAAACAGATTTACTACTGTTTCATTTTTATCCTTACAATTTTAAGCACTAATTAATTTGCACAATTGTGTGTATGTCTACTAAGTGTACACTGCTGCCGAAACAGTCGCCCCCCCTTACGTCCCGTTCCGTTACTTTGCTTTATTTTGCTTCATTCTATTTTAATATGCATGCGATTTCTTAGTACACAAGAAAATGCATTTTCCTGATATATTGACTTACTCACTTTAACACTTTGTAATTTTGCAGTTTTGTAGTTTTTTTTTTTTTTTTAACAAGCTGTCCCACCAATCCATTTTTTCATACAATTCTATCCATTTCACCTTTTATGTTACAACTTTTTTTATAACATAACGTATAATATAATGTATTTTAAATTGTAAAAAAAAAAAAAAAAAAAAATCGACTTTTCATCAAGTTGTCACATATAACTGTATGAAGTAATGGGGTTGGCTGTGTAGAGTAATAAACACATAACAGCGGTCTTTTTTTTTTTTTTTTTTTATAATTCTTATTTTGAATAATATCTTAGAGGTGTAATCAGTTCGTGTGTAAAGTTTACGTGTGCCGTTGTTTTTTGTTACATCATTAGGAATTTTTACTTGTGTTTCTCTTCCTTTTTAAATCTCCTCTTGTAGAGATACCTTCATTAAAAAAAAATATATCCAAAATTAAATAAAAGCAAAAAGGTACTTCTTTATTTCTTTTTCTTTTTTTTTTTTTTTTTTTTTTTTTTTTTTTTTTTTTTTTTTCCTGCTCAATAAGAGAGAAAGAAGGAATCAACAAAGGAAAGTAGATATAGTTGTGTGCAAGCATGAAAAATAAAATAAACTATGTTTAGAGAACAAAAGGTAAAATGGAGTATGTTGAATTCGGTGAAGTGAAATGAAATAAGATGGAATGAAATATATCCAATCGAAATGAAATCAGGTGAAAATAAATGTAAAAAAGCTAAATCGATGAAGGAATACAACGTAATTTTAGGCAATACATAAGAAGGAACTCAGCTCAAATTCATCCTATAGCCATGTTTACTTTCTTCTTTTCTCTATTTAAAATAAAGTGATACATTAGTATGCATACATATATTATGTACTTTATATATGAAGATATGCATGTGTTTATTATGTATGATTTTTTACACTTTTCCATTTTTTTTTTTTGCTTCACCATAAGGTTATACTTAACACCTTTGTAACATGCCTTATTTTATTTTATAATTATCATATCTGTATTCCCTTTTTTTTTTTTTTTTTTTTTCCTTCCCTCTGGATATATTTAGATTACGCCTATTGATATGACATATTCTCAGTGAAGATTCATTTCTTTTGAACTTTTTTTTTTTTTTTATAATAAAACTTGATCGCTCTAGTTAAATTATATTCATTTTGTATAACTCTCAGTAAACCTAATTTTTTCCTGTATGTATTTTTATACAAGTATTTCTTGTTGCACACCCATTGACCGTATGTATACCATTAGATTTGACATGCGGAATAATAAATGTGATCATATTGGACTATATCTAGGAATATCATTCATTATTGAATCATAGAGGAGGTATGTGCCAATGCCTTGTTATATCGGATCCATTTTATGTTTTGTGAGAGAATCGTAAAATGCATTTTATATGATATGCCAAAAAAAAGAAAAAATAAAATAAAATAAAAAGAAGGCAAAAAAAAAAATCAGCAAAACAAAAGTGAAGCATTGATCTTAGGGGGAGATCTGCTGGAGCATCCTAAAAAGGAAAAAAAGTCCAGACAAAAAAAAAAAAAAAAATATTAATTCTACAAATAATTGTAAAAGTTATCAAAATAAGAGAATGAGAAAATGAATAATCCAATTAATGTTAGAAACAGTACAGAGGAAAGCAACTTGCATGAAGACAATGAAAATAGTGTATATGAGAAAAAGAAAAACTTCTTTGAAGTGTACAAAAAATATTATTTTATAGAAATGACAGAATATCATAAGAGCAGAGAAAATTGCACTAACAATTTTTTAAACTTTCTCGAAAGAATAATTGAAAAAATGATAGAAGCATTAAAACATGGAACATATAATATTAACAATTTAAATAAATTTTTTAGGGAATTCCTAAAAAATGACACAGTGTATTATAATAGAACCATGTCCTTAGGAAATACAAGAATAAATAATTTGACGCAAAGTTTTTTAAATATTCCAGATGATGAATTCATCAATAATCAAATGGAAAAAGTAGGAGAAAACCAAACTGTGTCTATTTCATCCGAAGACAAAATAACCAAATTGTCTAATCGCAATGTTGGTCATGATCATATGAACATGGATGAGAAAAAGGAAAAAGGAAATGCAGTTTCATGGAATGGCACAGGGAAGAAGCAGAAAGAGGGTAAAAATATGAAAAAAAAAAAGAAAGGAAAAGCAAAAGCAAAAGCAAAAGAAGAAGAAGATGATGACGATGATGATAATGATGATGAAAATGGAGAGAAGGAAGAGGAAGAAATCGTCAAACAAAAAGAACAAATCGCTTGTAGCTCCACTCAAGGTTATTCCCAGAAATGTGATCCGAATAAACCTTTTTTAAATAAAAACAGTTGGAGTAGCACATCAAACAGAATTCAGGAAATTGCAGACCGTGTTATCGACGTGAGCTCATATATGTGCAACCTGAACCACAACGTCATAGATGAATGGATTCAGTACGGGTTCATGAACTACACGAAGATTATGAAAAGCATGAAGATAAGTTGTGATGTAATAGATAACAAAATAAATCAAAAAATGTTAATTATGCTGAGAGATAGTTATATGAAAGAACAAGAAAATTTAATAGAAATAATGAAAAAGAAAAAAAATGATTTCCTTAAACAGTTAGATGTATGTAAAATTTATTGGAAATATTTTGAAAATAGCTATTCAAATTCAGAAAAAATAAGATCAGATGGAATAAAGGATAGCAAAAAAATAAAATGTTCATGGTTATGTCAAAGAAAATATTTAAAAAATGTAAAAGATTTATTAAAAATACAAAATGAATATTTAGACATTATATACACAAGTGTAAAAACATTTTTTCAATTAATTGAATGGAAAAAAAATACAGTTCGTGACATTTTATGTTCATATATACTTTTATATAAACGTTTTCTAAATTTCTATTTAAATAATATGAATATTTTATATGATTCTATTTTATTAGAAAAAAGCATAGATACAGCACAGTTTCAGAATCTATCCTCTGTGAGCATGATAGATGATGAAGATTTAATCAAAAAAATTTCCCCTTTTCAATTTAATGATAATTGTGATACCATACCACAATTAAACAATGCATTAAGTTTAATTAATTCTTCTATCATATTTTATAACAGCGAAATTAATGTCAAATCAATACTTTGTTTATTCTGTTCAAATATCAAAGGTCATCTAACGAGTGTTGGTTTTTTTAACAAATGTATTGAGGGTGTAATAGTCATCACCTGGGATAGATATATTCATTTTTTCGCAGATCCTGAGGATGCTTCTCCTCAATGGTCTTACTATATGGATGACATCGAATTTAAGCTTGTCAAATGTAAAAGTGATTCAAAAAAGAATTCAGTAGATCATCACAAGAGACACATCGATTGTGCAGCTGACCCAACAGATGCAGCTGATGCTACTAGTGGGGACGTAGATCCAAACCACAACAGGGGAATGTACAGATCGAATAATAAACAAGAAAGTAATAACTCTAAAGAAAAAAATACAACAGGTAAGACCACATCACTATCCAACTCCTTATCCTCTGCGAACACGTCACCAACAGTTGCCTCATTCAACAAGAATGGCCATCCTCATTCAAGTTCCAAAGTTGTGAAGGAGGATCATTTTGAGAATTCTTCCACTGTTCAATCTAATAATAATGAAGAAGATGATGTGGAAATTCAAATGAAAGATAAAAAAAAAACGCTCCTCATTAGTGGGTGGTCTTTCACATTCAAATGTCCAACTGTATATTTAACAAATGTCTTTTACGAATTATTAGATAACCATTTGTGCTCAAAATATTTTGAAGATGAAAATGTCTTTTCAAAGTTCACAAATATTATTTCTAGTGGCCATGTTAAAAATGATTTACTATTTTCTCATGAAATGGCTTCTTTTTACAATACATATTTGGAAGAAATTCCTCAAGACATGAGAGATAAATCCGTTCTTAAAAGCAAAATAGTCAAAATGCAAAATCAAAATTTCACAAGGGAGCGCCTATCTGTATCTGATCAAGGCGAAAAGGAGAATATACGACAAAGTTATTTTGCAAAAATGGACAACAATGAAGATAATGGAAATGGTGAAAATGATGAAAATGGTGAAAATAGCGAAAATGGTGAAAATAATGAAAATGGTGAAAATAGCGAAAATGGTGAAAATGATGAAAATGGTGAAAATAACGAAAATGGTGAAAATGATGAAAATGGTGAAAATAGCGAAAATGGTGAAAATGATGAAAATGGTGAAAATAGCGAAAATGGTGAAAATGATGAAAATGGTGAAAATAGCGAAAATGGTGAAAATGATGAAAATGGTGAAAATAGCGAAAATGGTAAAAATAGCGAAAATAGCGAAAATGGTGAAAATAGCGAAAATGGTGAAAATGATGAAAATGGTGAAAATAACGAAAATAGCGAAAAAAATAAAAAAAAATCACAACAAAAAAATCTCGTTAAGGCCTTTCAAAAGAAGAAAAATGAGCTAACGAACAATACTAAAGAAGACAAAAAGGAAAGTATAACTACAAATGATTACCCAAGGGGAGAGAAACGACACGACAAACCACATCCATTAGGGGCGAAACATAAAAGTGACGTGGAATCTAACAAACATAAGAACAAAAATATGAACATTAAGAAAAAAAAGCCACAACAAGACACATAGCTCTGGTAAGGTAAAGCTTCAGAATAAGTGAAATGTATAAAATGGAGAGGAAACTTAAAAAACCAAAATGCGCAAGTGGGCATTTGAATAAGATAGATATTCACTTTTTTTCTACTCTAAGGAAAAGAGGAATGGTAAAAAAGGGGTATCTGTGAGTGCACAATCAAGAATTAGTACCTAGGAGCGGATGTATGAACTATTCAAAAAAAATAAATACTAGAAGTTTTGTCTTAAAGTGGAATATATTAGGAATCTTTATATATATAACCATACGAAATGGAACTCTTAAATTTTTTTTTTTTTTTACTTGTTAAATTGATCGTGTCAGAGTATACATGTGCATTTAATGAACTACAGAAAAAAGAAAAAAAAATGTATATATGTATATAAATATCGAAATTTTCGAGAGCTACCTCATCACCGTATAACCTGATTGGTTAGTCTCACATTTAACAAAAATGGGTAATTCCTGTTTGACTTTATTCACCTCCTTTTATTGTTATTACTCTTGTAATTTTATATATATATATATATATATATGTATATTTTCTCCATTTGAAAGTGAACCTGTATTACATCTATGTAGCCCTCTATTTTCATCCTTCAGCACAGTGAACTTTGCCCTTTGAATATATTCTGACCCAGTGACACCTATAGATGTGTCTAGACGCCTGAGAATTATAATTAATCTATTCTACAATTTAATAATACAAGTTTAGTCTGATTTATTTATGAAAAGTTATTTTTCAGCTTTTTTTTTTTTTGTTAATTTTACGAGAACATATTTGGCAGCAAACCAAATAGCAAGAGTTGATACCCCCAGAGCAAAAAAAATCCCTTATTATATGCATATATTTATTACGTCCATTCTTGTAAACCCATTTTTCTACTCTGCTGCGTCTGCCCCCCTTTATGTAATTAAGAAAAAAAAACACATTTTTTTCTGTACATATCCATATTTATTATACAACCGAAACTCGATTGATATTTTACTCCATTTTCAACACTGCTGTATTAATTCTAAAGACATGAGTGAGGAAATTAACTTAAGAGGTTTTATTGAGCATTTATACTACATGTGCTTACTCATGTGTTGTTATTTTTTAAAAGTTCTAATTAGTATATTCTTTATAGATTTCCTTGATTAATTTTATTACCAAAGAAAATCTGATTTTCGCACAAACTACCCAAACAGCTATATATTTATAGTATATATTACCTAGTTGAAATGCGTGGAGAGGATGTGGCGATAAGATATTAGATAGCCATCATTTCGTTCATGTTAATATATATAACATGCTTCTATTTGTAATGTAGAACTTAATGTTACGTGTTCACTATTTTGTATTTTTTCCAAGAGAATTCATGTAAATTTATTCACAAAAAAAAAAAAAACAAACAAACAAACACAGACAGACAGACAGACAGACAGACATGCATGAATGCATGGAAAAAAATACACTTAAACATGCTTATGCTCCTCCTTTTGGCGTAGAAAAAAATTTTGTTCAGCTCAAATATGTGAATAATCAGGTTGGTATGTAATATATATATTTTTTTTTTTTAACAACAATTTACATATATATACTTTTACATCCCTTACACATAAAAAATGTTGAGAATGGTCTTAGAGCTCAGACCAAAAAAAGCACAGATGTGTGTGAAAAAAAAAAAAAAAAAAAATCCTTCCCAATTTGAACTATTTGATCGATTTGTTCATCAGTCTTTGTGCAAAATTGGATTATAAGAATAGCTTTTGATCAAATTAAGAGGCAAGTTGAATCTAGTATTATTGCTGTAATTGTTCCTTTCCCTTGCATCATTGTAGAAATTTTTATTTTCCATTGATTTATCGAATAAGTTTGAACTCATACAATAATGCTGAACACCTCTTAATTTTGAATATTTCTTATATTTATATTTATCATTTCCATTTGATGTAGCATATGTATCCTTGATTGTTGGTATTCTACTAATACATGATTCACCAGCTGATTTTAACTTATTTATTTTATCTTTTAATGTTTCATTTTCTTTCACAAGTATTTCAATTTTTTTTTCTTTAATTTCATAATTACTCATGTGGGTGTAATGTTTTGCATACCTTTTCTCATCTGTTATCGTTCTCGTTCTTGTAGCCATTTGTTCAATTTGTGAATTTTCTCGTAAATCCCCTCTAAATAATTTCATTACTCTCCTACTAACAGATTCCATTTGAATTCCTTCTTTCCTTTTGTTAATTTTTTCTCCTCCATATGGTAGTACATTAGGCATCGTTGCTCCATACGCGCTGCTGCACCTTCCTGTGACGTTAAAACGGTTAATGTTTCTGACAACACTTTTTTCTTCCTCATTTCTAGACACTAAATCCGTTTTCATTGAATTCTCCATGGTCATTGTCCTCGTCCTCGTTCCCCTTTTCCTCCTCCTTCTCGTCCTTACATCTGTGTCTGTATATACCTTTTTTTGGCTCACCTGGCTGTCTAATTTATTTTGATATGAATCATCAAATTTAAGCAAGAAATTCATTGTATCGGTTTTTTTAAGATTATTTTCAATTTCTCTTAATTTTTTATAACAAGCTTTATAAAGAATATTGGTATTATTATTTGAGTGTTTTAATTTTTGTATTTCAACTATTTTTACATCTAATTCCGTTTTATACTCTTCTATGATGTTATTTAGGAATTCTATTTGTTTATTTTTACTATCTTCTGGAAATCCACAATTCATTTTGAATTTCTTCTGATGACTATCTGTCCTCATGGGGATATGCTTATTCTTGCCATATTCTCCATAATCGTTTTTTTCTTTTAACTGTTTTTCTTTCATATTTGTTATGTTATTTGGCATATTTTTTACATCTTCCTTCTTTATTTTCTCAAAATGGGTATTCATAAGGTCGTCCCTCCCTACATCTGGCCCATTTTCATTACTATCACTATCACTACCATTATCACTATCACTACCATTATCATTATCACTACCATTATCATTATCACTACCATTATCATTATCACTACCATTATCATTATCACTACCATTATCATTATCACTACCATTATCATTATCACTACCACTATGTTTATTATCATTTTCTTCAACCTCGTGATATGTACTCCCTGCATTGTCTGCACATCTTATTTTTACCACATCCTTTATTAGACCTCTGCTGCTCATCCCATCCACCATTATATTCTTACTTGGGGAAATTTCTCCGATTTGGGCACTTGTTATCGCACTATGCATATAATTCTGTTCGTGGTGAGTCGTGCTAGAGATATTCGCATAAGTTTCTTCTGATATATTGACATTCTTATATTTGCCCCCATCTTCCTCTCCATTTACTTCCTCTCCATTTTCTTCCTCTCCATTTTCTTCCTCTCCATTTTTTTCCTCTCCATTTTTTTCCTCTCCATTTTTTCCCCTTCCATTTTCTTCCTCTCCATTTTCAACATTATTGAAGTTTCCACAAACAGGGAGATTATTTTTAGGTTCATCACTGCAGGGGTCTATGTCAATGCTTTTATCAATTGTACAGATCCGTTTGTCATTTTCTCGTATGCTCATACCTACATTGCATACACGAGGACTTCTACTAAAGCTGTTTCCATTGCTTACGTTTTCCACTTCTAAGCCATCTTCCACTTCTCCCTCCACTTGGGCGTTACTCATCACCTGCTGAGTGATCAAATTGGTTCTATCCCACGTGGGAGATTTTTGGCTAGCTGTCCTTAGATTTCCTGAAGTTTGATTATTAGTTGCACTTGTAATTCTTCCGTTTTTTGCATTCTTCAATAGTGGAAAATCCTGAATGAAGGTGTATATTTGTCGAACCATATCTTCCAAGTATATGATTTTTTCTTTGGCTGTTACAACTTCACCTGTTAAAATGGAATCATGAAGACTTTTAGAGATGTTCATTTTGTAGTTGATAAATATTTTAGATTTTAATACATTAATTTCTTGTTTGTTGAATGGAGGAGTGTGGAATGAAAAAAGGAATTCATTTTTTTTTAGATTCTGTTTTTTAGAATTTTTATTGTCATCTACTGGGATAAACATTCCTCCCTCCAGCCCTGAATTTACTAAATTTTTAATACTAACATAGGAGTATCCAATTTCTTTTTCATTATTAAGATAAATAAATTTTAGCACATTTGTTTCTTTTATATTAATTAGCTTATTTTTCATTTTGGCTAGTAACTTTTCGCTAAGGATATTAACCGTGTTCTGCACAACTACAGAAAAATTCTGAGGATATTCATTTATGTAAACACATTGAAGTAGTTTATTATTTATGTATACCTTTATCTGACTAACATTTTTCATAAATATTGGTTTATATATCTTAAAATCAATGATAAAATACATTTTGGTATTAACAGGTAGATGGATATTTATTTTTTCATCTCCAGTTGCATCTAACAGATGTAACCTTGGATTTTCCTCCAATACATTTTTAGACACTGCTATATACTTTTCCAAGTTCTTAGAATTATTTACATTTACATCTATATTTAGATCAACACTTACATCTTTAAGCATCATGCATTCTGAGAAATCCATTTTCTTCGTTTCATATTTTTCCAAGTACATATCCATTTTTTGTTTACCACTTGTTCTACTCTTCCAACTGATAATTTGTTTGTTTACTGCTACATGATTTTCTCCGTTTTGCTTTTTCTCTATCTTGGAATCTGAGATGGATTTTCCAAACACTTTGGCATCTAAACATTCCTCATTTGTTGTACCTCCTTTATTGCTTTCGTTCAGGAAAATATTTAATTCATCCCCCAAATTATTTTTGTTTTGCTTGCAATTTCTGAATGGTTTTTTATTCATATCGATTTCTTTAGATGTAGACATGGTATTTCCAGTGGAGTTAAGCATTTTACTCATTTTTTCTTCCTCAAATGACATAGACTTTTTTTCATTTTTCTTACCCCTGTGATTAAAACTGCTACTCTGTATCTTACTAACGGATGCAGACTCAGAACTCAAATAGGAATGGAGGTGAGATTCATTTTCTGCTTCTCCCATAGAATGGGTAATATATAAATAGTCTCTCATATTTTTCTTCTTTGTCTCAATCCGATTGATGTTTTTTTCTTTCATTTTTTTAACATCATATATGAAATATGAGTTCCTATTTTTATCAGACATCATTTTTTCATCTATCGAAAGTGTACATAATTTGTGTCCATATGAAGTTACTTTTTCTTCTATGTGCTCATTGGGGACGTGATTCTGATTTGTGTTGTCATTTCCTGGATAACTACTAAAATTATTTTCTTTTCTGTATTTGCAAAGATCAATATTTGTTTCTTTTTTTTTATTTGAACTACTTATAAATGGGTGGATGTTCTTCGTTTTCATTTTCTCAACATGGGCAATGTCATATTTTGGCTTATTTCTTTGTGCAGTTGCATGTTCGGGAAACTTATAATTATCATGCACTAATTTGTTAATTTTTCCCAACTTGTTAACTTTTCCAAACTTGTTAATTTTTCCAAATTTGTTAATTTCTTCCAATTTGTTAATTTCTTCCAATTTGTTTATTTTTCCAAATTTGTTAATTTTTTCCAATTTGTTAATTTTTGCTCTTCTTGTATGCGCTCCTGATGTCGTGTTAACAGTTATGGCTCCATCATTAGGTGAGTTATGCATTACATTTTTTCTTTTCAATTCACTATCATTTGATGCTTTATCATTTATATGTCTACATAATACAAGTGGCGATAATGTACCACCACAATTTTCTAATTTCGTCGTACCTTCAATGCTTGTCTCCATAGGATTAGTAGCATTTGTTGATATTTCAATTCCATTGTTTTTTTCCTCATTAGAGTCAGAAATTTCTTTGTTATTGTTTTCCAAATTATTGTTTTTGACATCTCTACAAAATAAATAAGCTCCTTTCTTCTTCTTAAAGCTGCTAGTATCATACCATGAATTATTCGACACCCTTTCGAAACATTCGTTACTTAAATTTTTAATTTGATATATTGGTACATTAAAATATTTAGGTTTTATTTCATATCTACTAAACATATTTTTCCTCAAAATTGAGCTCATACAGAGATTTTCCTCTGCAGCATTTAACTGGCTTTTTTTGTATAACCCGTTCATGTTTTGCCTTGTTTTTTCCCTTGTTTTATGTCTTGTTTTTTGTCTTGTTTTATGTCTTGTTTTTTGTCTTGTTTTTTGCCTTGTTTTTTGTCTTGTTTTTTGTCTTGTTTTTTGTCTTGTTTTTTGTCTTGTTTTATCTTGTCTTATGTTGTCTGGTTTTGTTTATTTTTTTTTCTCCTCTTTTCCCTTGTTGAGATTTTAAAACATACTAGTATTCAAATTTTGCTGATACTTTAAAATCCCCTCCACCCTCAAAAAAAAAAATAAAAAATAAAATAAAAAATTATTTAATTGAGAATAGACAACCACTGCTGTTGATAATGTATCTCAATGAGTATATAAAAATAAAAGTTGTAAAAAGTAGACACGTACTTATTCTAAGTCTTAACATAGTTACTAAACACAGACATGGATTATCCCAGCATGGTTTATGATTAACTACTTGGTGACATTAATTTTTTTTTTTTTTTTTTTTGCAGTAATATTTTGCAACGGTATACAACAAAGTTGCATTCACAAAAAAAAAAAAAAAAAAAAAAAAAAACTACAATTCAGTAGAATAGAAAAATGTCTAGAGAGGTACATACAAGTATGAAAAGACATGTATAGAAGTGGGGAATTATGCATTAGCATGCGTGTAATTTCGAGTGCACGTATAACACACCGAACACTATTTCTACCCATTCCAAACCTACGCGTACAAAAATAAGTTCATGCTGAGAAGGGGATAACAAGTTAGCACAAAATTGTTGTCACAAAAAAAAGACAAAAAAAGTGTACATATTCGAAGAATTATATAATAAACACATATAGATAAAAAAACATATATATATGCACACATATATATTTGTACATTCCCATGATTTATCACAAATTACACATGAAAAATCTAACAAAATTTACTCTACAACATTTTGAGTATGAGTCACATTAAGTAAAAATGTTGTATTGGCTAGGTTAGTCATTCCTTCTCCTTTTTTTTTTTTTTTTTTTTTATTCTGAAAATAAGATAATTTTATTTTCTACAAAAAGGGTAAAATAACATGTGAGCGTATATGTGCGCATGTCATTTTACGACATAGGACACAGTTAAAAAAAAAAAAAAAAAAAAAAAAAAAAAAACATATACATTTGTATATATATATATATATATATATATATATATATATATATATATACATGAATATATTCACAAACGTAGCATAAATGTCCTTTGAGTCCTCATAAGGTTGTATGTGCACACTCGTGTTAATTCATAGAAGGGTAAACGTACGCATATACATGTGTATATGAGTTTCCAACATGTTTTTTTTTTTTTTTTTTTTTTTTTTTTTTTTTTTTCTTCTAAATAAGCTAATAAAAGTAAAGCCTTTATTTTTGAACAATGCTTACATGCATATAGAGCACACACATATACAACTTTGTCACATTGGACACATGCGTAAAAGTATAGTCTGCGAATATAATCCTTTTTTAAAAAATTAACAATTTGTAAAAGGGCTAATATTATATCATTTCTTACTTCATCATAAAGATATACAATTTCAAGCATAAATTATTTTTGCATGATCCTGTGCAGAACCCCCTTTTTTTTTTTTACGATAACATTTATGTTACGCGTAAACTCAGGTGGGGAAGACGTAATTAGAACGAAAAAAAAAAGGATGGATTAAGGAAAAAGAAAAAAGAAGCAGAAGAAGGAAACAAAAAAGGAAACAACAAGAGGAACTGAAAAAAATAAAAAAATAACAAAAAAAAAAAAAAAAAAAAAAAAAAAAAACAAATAAACAAATAAAAGGGTAACAGCCCCAATAGGAAAAATTGCCGTTTCCCCATTTTATGTACCGATTAAATGTTCATGTCTTTTTACTCTGCTTTATACTGCATGCAGCCTCTCACCTTGTGCATGTTGTCATTTCTTCTTTTTCTTCTTATTTTTTTCTTTACTATTGATATTCGCACTTTTACCCTGATCAGCCGTGGAATTTTTTTCCCCAGATTTGTAAATCTTCATGCTTGTTAAAAAAAGATCTCGTAAACCACATTCAGTGCAGATATTAGACAAAGTTCTCATCCCTTTGGAGTCTAGTTCGTACATAGTCCTTGGAAGAACTCGAGCATCATCCAAATCATCATACTCATTTAGGACAATATCTTCCATTCCTCTACAATCGAAATGTTTCCACCTCAGTTTATTTAAACTGTTAATATAAAAATCTACTTCATCTTTTGATCCTTCACATATAATTATGCCTGGGTATCCAATTTTTGAATATCCCCCAATTTTCAATTCTTTCGCCCATTTAATTATGTATGTTCTTTTTACTAAACTAAGGATGTGATGAGAGTAGCAGAGACGTCTAGCTAATACTTTTCTGTGGTGGAAGTGTGACATTTTGTTACAATAGAGAAATGCAAAGTTGTTATTAATTAGGTGTTCTTCTGAATGATCTAGTGATGTTTGTGCTTCTAGCATATCTCTCCTCACCTGTACTTCCTCCTCTTCACCCTCTTCTATACCACCTGTATTTTCCTCCCTTTCATCTGATGAGGAGTTACTACAGCCAAGAATGGATCCGTTATTATTTTGTATATTTTCCACCAATTCGTTTACTCTATAAATGATATTTAAGATGCTATTTTCTTGCTCTATATAATTTTGCATTTCTTTATATATTTCCTGATTGATATAACTGTTCATGTCAGGTGTGAAATTTTTTACATTTATATTAATGAGCAAAAAGGAATTTAAGGGATAATCCTTGGGTAATTCAAAAATCAATTTTATAACATTATCATTCATATTTTCATCCTTTAAAAGCATGTGTATTACAGTGTCATTATTTTTATCATTTTCATTTTGAATTGTTAACTCATTATCTCTCACATAAATTAATTTTAATGCTTCTAGTTCTTTTCTTTGCAATTTTTCACACTCAATCAATGTGCTATTATCTCCTTCGCTTTTTTCCTCTTTCGTGTGATGTTCTGCTTCTTTTGCACCTTTTCTCTCCACCTTTGCAATAAACTCTTCCCTCAACTCTTTTATATTTTCTTTTGTTTCATCTGAATTGTTATAGCTACCGGATTCACTTAATTTATTCTTTAGTGACGTTTTTTCAGTCAAAAGTTTAGTAGGATTTGTTTTTTTATTATGCAACATAGTACTAAAAAAGGGCCCCCTAAATGCTTCAAAAGTGAAATGGTGACAAAACAAAAAGAAAAAAAATGAATTCTACCCTATTCTTTCTAATCTCGCATGCTAATCTCTTACGCGAATCTATTATGTTAATCTCTTACGCGAATCTATTATGTTAATCTCTTGTGCGAATCTCTTATGTTAATCTATTGTGCGAATCTCTTATGTTAATCTATTGTGCGAATCTCTTATGTTAATCTATTGTGCGAATCTCTTATGTTAATCTATTGTGCGAATCTCTTATGATAATCCTTGTTTTGTCATGAATAATCACTTCCGATGTAGTAATTATACCATAAAGAGAAGAAAAGAAAGAAAAAGGAAAAAAAAAAATATATGTACATATATAGGTAGATAAAAGATCACATGAACCTTCTTAATTTCCTGTGCATTACAATTTTTTTTTCCCTTTTTTTTTTTAGTGTGTTTTTGTGGGGACAAATTTTAACACCTAATAAGAAATATCGCCCTCGTCCCACTCGTGCCACTTGGATAGTAAAATATTATTTGTATTTTTTATAAGTATTAAATTGAGAAATTCGCAGCAGTTTTTTTTTTTTTTTTCGCTTGGTTAAACTAAATTCAAAACAGCATTTGGCATTTTTACCCCCTCGTCGACTCATTTTCAAGTGTCAAAATAGTCACTCATATGCATGAACGAAGTAGAAATGGGTATACATATATATATACTACAGATACTGTAACCATGAAAATCATTTCAGTGTTAAAAACAGATCCTTGATTAGTCTGTTTAAATAGGTTACATATAAGGAAAACCATCCCACCTTTATTATGTGAACAATTAGACTTAAAAACTACTCTTTTTTTTTTTTTTTTTTTTTTTTTTGTCTGACATACTATGTTAACAGACCTTAAACACATGAAGAATGTTTTACCAAGTTGGAATTTCTCCTTAAGCAGATAAAAAAGGAGAAAATAGTTTATCAAGTAAAATAGACATTCGGCATTTATTCCATAAACGTGCTTTTTCTAACTTGCTTAAAACACATCCGAGCAATTTTCAACACAATTTTTAACACAATTTTTAACGCAATTTTTAACACAATTTTAAACACAATTATTAACACAATTATTAACACAATTTTCAACTTGTTAAGACATTAGTACTTTTAAGTAAACAGTATTCTTTCAAATAAAATACGATTTGTTGAAATGCTTAAAAATTGTCATTTATACCTCTTTCTTTCATTTTTTATGTTATCTTTTAAGGCTTACTCAGACAGGTTCCGTTTTGAAAAAAAAAAAAATGATAAAACGAAAAAAAGTTGTATATATATATTTGGACAAATCAAATTAATAGCATAATTAATTGTGTAACACGCATATGAAAAAATAATTGGGAGAAAAATAAATTCTCATTGCTTTGGCTCCTTTTTTGAATTTGGAACTATTGGTAGGGACATATTCTGCAAAGAAAAAAAAAAAAAAAAAAAAAAAAAATATTGCCTAAATATTGTATCTTCACCATTAAACGCAAAAATAACCCAATATAATATATAAAAATGTATTCAGAGTGAATCTACAAAAAGGGCATACCTGAAGACAGCGATATCTTATTTTTGCAATTGGTTCATTCTCTACAATGGCAAAATAAGCTAATCTGAAAGGTAATTTAAAAAAAAAAATTATTTGAATACACGCTCATGTTTCATTACAAAATGGATTGAAAATAAAATTTATATCTATGCAAGGTCATACTGTTTACTTAATTTGGATATGCATAACTAATTTTAGAAGTCTCCTTTTTAAAAATACCTAGAATAATGTCCTACATGAGATGCCAATGTGTCTCTGTGAATATTGGTTAGCCATTCCCTACATTTCAAAAAAAAAAAAAAAAAAAATGTACCATGTAAATATAATTTGCTTTACGAAAACTGCTGAAGCTGGGCGTCTAATGAAGTAATATATCTTTTTCTCGATGCAATGTGCACTAGTTCGTCCGTTCATGCTTATATATACATATATGATATAAAATAAATGTAAATATATATATATATTTTTAAACTGTTCTATATTGCATCGGTATACCATCTAGTTGTGTCGGAGTGCCCAGATCCTTGGTATTTACTTTGTAAATGTTCCAACTGAGCATGAATGTTAAATCTATCAAATGCAGACATTTTATGTTATATAATATACCACTTTTTAGCTTTACTTCTTTCGTTTTTAGATAAATTTTATTATTCCACCTTAATATTATGTAAGACGCATATATTATTAAGCTGGTGGAACTTATTTATGAAGCGTATTGGGGGATTATTCTTTCACATATATGTATGAAATAAATGTGACATGTTTGGGTTAGATCCGTTTGCATTAAACTCTATCAAAGTGGTCTTTTCGTAAAGGTGTTGAAGGCAATCAATACCATATTATAGAAGATTAGTAGACGGGGAAATCCTCTAACAATGTTTATCAACAAGTATATATAATATGCTACTTCTTATTGTAAAAGGGAAAAAATGTACATATACAAACACATGTATACATATATATATAAATTCATGTTTATTCATGTATATCCATGTATATATTTATGAACAGGTGTCCATAGCCATTTGCCCATCCTTTCGTGTCCCTTTACAAATTAATAAAATATTATTCTCCTAAAAATGTTTCCCATATATATACTTGTAAACATTTTGTTGTGAATATTTTTGTCACATGTACGTTGATTATTATTATTTTTTTTTTTTTTTTATGGGGCATTTATGAAACTTCATTCATTCACCAAGAAGGTACATGAATCGTGGAGATAAAAAAAAAAAAAAAAAAAAACTTGATGATGTTCCTCGAAAAATGTTCTCTTAATAAGCGTAAGGCAAAATAAAAAAAGGAAAAAATAAAAAAATTACAAAGGAAAGAAACGAAAAAGTTGATATCATAAAAAAATTAACTTCATACATGGCAACTCTTTTTTCTTTTTTTCGCAAACGCAATAAATAAGATTTTATTATTCACTTGTTTTATTTTTGGCAAAAAAGAGGTGGAAAGAAACAAGATAAGATCCGTGGTGCAAGTTCACAAGTAATAATTACATAAGCTTTTTTTTATTTTTATTTTTTTTTTTTTTCCCCATTTTTGTATGAATTCTTTTATGCTATTCTCCTAAGAGGAATGTTCACTCTACCCAAGTGAATGCTACGACAAACACAAAAATATATAGCACTAAAAAGAGCAACATTGTGCATTCCTTTTTTTGTCTTTTCACAATTTATAAGGATGCAAAAAATATACCTCTTTTACATAAAAAAAGAAAAGAACTAAGATATCAGAGGAGTGTTATATGCTATTCATTTATCAGTTGATTGAATTCTTATCATCATCTGTGCCCCCTGTTCTGTTATGTTATATTTTACTCTTCCGGATTTTACACTAGTCGAAATAATGTCAAAGATAGAGATAAACATGTGGCAATAAATATATGTAAAAAATTAGCAAAAGAACAGTGAAAAGTGGGTATATAAATATTTTTTACGAAGTTTTCTCACCGTCTCCACACAAACATGCTCCCCTTTCGAGTTTCTGTATCGCGATAACATTTACCTATACTTACATACATACATACGTACATACATAAATACATACGTACGTACATACATACATGCGTATGGTTCATTCGGTGCAGTGGAGAGAGGAACATTCCATAGGCGGAAATGTCGCATATGAATTCTCAAAGGTTGAAAACATATCGAGCATAGTCTTTTCTATTTTAATATTCCCTTTTTAAGAGCAGCAAATAATGTGTAAATCATTCTTAATTGGAATGCAAATGAAGAATTAATCAATCGAAAAATGTCCCTAACGTAAAAACACATGTATAACTTACATATATAATCAAAAATATGTAAGTATTAATGAAAAAAAATTGTTGCAGGGAATTTTTCCTAAAACGTTGTTATCATAATATTCGACTCCTTTCACCACATTATTATATTATTCCACCATGTATACACAAAAAGCCTCAAAATATGTATACAAAAGAACAAGAACAAAAATAAAAAAGTCAAATAAGGGTAATGAAAAAGTTAACAAATTATTGAAGATTCAAATATTTACACTGTTGTCACCATGATTTACATATATTAAGACTCTTGATAAAGGGTAGATTTTTTCTTCTATTTTTGTCTTTCTCCACTTTTTGTATTGTTCTTTTAATAGCTCTAATGGGTAGTTATTTACGACCATCACACATATCCTCTCCCCATCACTTGATAATAATTTTGTCCAGTATATTTTTAAGCTATAAGATTTAAATATATTACCATTTCTAATTTGTCATGATGGGGGGCAACGCTTTTTTTTTTTTTTTTTTTTTTTTTCTTTTTTATTAAAGTGCAATGTGTGTAAAAACCACTTACTGCAAAGTTGGACTATTGAAAAAAACCAATGCACATATGTTTAAATTTTACATTATATTAGAAGAAGAAAAATTCTATGAATCACTCTTTTCTTTTTTTTTTCCCCCCATGTATGCAAAAATGTAGATCTTTTTTTTTTTTTTTTTTTTTTTTTTACGTTTATTTCTTTATATGATGTGCTAAGGGTAAGGAACGAGGATTTTATTTCCCACTTCTCTCCTTAGATAGAATATATGTACAATTTATCACTAAGATTACTTACGTGCTAAAATATGTTGTATATACATAACGAATTTAAATCTATGTACATTTGCTGCTATAAATTTCACTAAATTATTATATAAAAAAAAATAAAATAATAACACCAGGGGGTAAAAATTCATCCCCAATTAAACTTAAAAAGAACATATTAAAATGGACTTATGAAAAAAAAAAAAACAAAAAAGAAAAAAAGCAACCTAACAATCAGCAAAGTTTAGCAAGGATAAATAATTATTTTCATAACATAACAGGAATGCTAATTTTATTTTATAATTTTGCTTATTATTTTTACGACTCCTTACATATTTGATTCTTTGATGAAAAAAAATAAAAAAATTCAGTAGAAATAAAAATGTTCAACAAAAAAAAATAATAATAAAACTAAAAAAAAAATAAAAAAAAAAAATAAATGTCTTATATATATTCTTTTTTTCACTGGATCATTTACTACACATATAGAATGTGCTAATCGAAGAGTCTTACATAAGGGTGGTACATGTCATAGAACATAAATAAAAGTATATAACCATTCTTTGTATGTACATATGAATAATAATTATGATGATATATGTAAATATGTCAAATAATTTTGAATGTAAAATTAAGTTATGCTGCCCTTCTCTTCTCTATTCTAATTCTACATTTTTTTTTTTTTTTGCTTTCATTTCTCTTTTGCCCATAAAGTCACGTGTGTTATGCAACATTTGTTCATTCGTGTTCAAACACATTAAAGCAATTTTTTTTCCATTTTTTTCTTCTGTTATTCATTCGATATTGAATGAGTGTTATTATTTATTTGCATAATAATCCAGAAAATCGTGTACTTTTTTTTTTCTTCTTTCTGTGCATATATACATATATACACTTGTACATATATATATATATATATATATACACAACATATATATATGCAAAACATACATTCAAGCTTTAACATATGGAACAATTTCTCATTAAATATGCTTTTTTTTATTTCTTAACAAAAATGTTAAATATATTTTTTTATGATGCTGCTAATAAGCTATGATGCAAAATTTTTAATATGTTTCATGCGCAATCCTTTTTTTTGCTTTTTTTTTTTTTTTCACTTTTTCATCACCCTTTTTAGTACTGCCATTTTTATTCATTCGTTTTAATGTTAAAAATAAAATATCTTTCATTTATTTAGATTTATTTGCAAAATTTTCATAATACATATATATAATCAATCCCATTATGCGTACATAACCATAAAACGTGCATCCACCCACCATCACCGATGTTTAAAACCTCACCTTGACTCACATTTTTTTTTTTTTTTTTTTTTGCGTTTATATATATATATATATATATATATATATATATATAATATAATATATATTAAATATGGGTGATGCTCAAATAAACCACATCATCATAAATATGCAAACATTAGCAGTTACAGCAAGGACAAGTAAAAAAAACGATATGCATAATATTATAAATATATATATAAATCGTTAAACTGCTATAATAACGCAAGAGTACTTTTTTCCCTTAGGGTTTTTTTTTTTTTTCCTCCTTTTTTAATGAGGAATGAAAAAAAAAAAAAAAACAAACAAACAAACGAATAAACAAACGAACAAAAAAACGAACGAAAAAACGAACGAAAAAACGAACGAAAAAACAAAAACATAAAAGCGTTAAACTTTGATTAAAGTAGGCCCAAAGAATATATTTAAAAAAAAGAATTTTTTTTTTTTTTTTTTTTACAATATTACAACCCTTTTATTATATATATATATATATATGTATACAAAATCGTTTTAACATTTTTTCTTTTGAATTGGCTAACATGATTTATATATTCAAAATGTACTAGCAAAATAATTTTATAAAATCGTATTAATATATATACATATATATATTTATACTCAATTAATATATATATATATAATAAACATGGCTAATAAAGAGTAAAATTTACACTGTTTTAACGACAATTTTAAAATATCTTACTTTTTAACCTTTACTGATAGGAAAACGCAAAAGATAGAAAAAAAAATAAAAATAAAGTCATTCGTAGTAAATACTTATTCCATATCATTATGTATATATGAGATCCCCAAAGAAACACAATTTTTTTTTTTTTTTTTTTTTTTTTTTTTTTTGTTCAAGTAAATTTCGAATTTTATAATTTCTTTATAAGCATTTCCTAGAGAGCATGAAAACATAATTACTTGGTGTTTTATATATACGTCGTGTACACCTGACTACGCACCTTTTATTGATTGCATTTTTACATGTTTGATTGAATGTTTACATGCGTCCTATCATGTATCTTATATACGTATCTTAACTGCACACGTACTCGTTATGTATATAACACGTCCATTGTTGTTACTTTTCTTTACAATACACCTTCCTGCAATATGGATTATTTATTTGTATTTGTATAGAATATACCAGGTGGGTACATCACACGTATATATATGGGTTATATATGTGCATGTGTGGATGTACCTACTGATACACGTGCGTATACACCTTCCACGCACCCACCCACACAACAGAGATTACACTTCTGTATTATCTTCCCATAAACACGCATCTGTACCTATGTCCAACAAGATCACTGATCGAAAAACAAAAATGTAAAAAAAGTTTAGTAACAATTGGGTATCGATAAGCAGAATAGTACATATGCTACAATAAGAATTATGTAAAAAAAAAAAAAAATAATAATAAAATATTAAATCTTTGGTGAAATAATAGGAATGAAATAAGGTTTTATAAAAGATTAAACTGTATCTACTGTACAGGGAGGGAAATATATATATATATATATACCCCTATGAACAACAGTAGTGCCCGAATGTGCCAAGTTGTATGAATTATAGCTATATATGCATGTTATACTAATCTTACATCCTAGTGACTATGCCCACGTATATGCTCATATGAATATGACATCATTGAGTATATTTTAATTTAAAATTTTTTATAAAATAGCCACAGTTAACTTAAATGAGGCAAACTATATTTATTTTCCACAATTGTGTAAATCCAGAATTTGTATGCTAGTGGAACATGTACTTTTTCCCCTTTTCATTCAGGTTCTAAGCATACAAATAAAAAAAAAAATAATAATAAAAATAAAACAAATTCACAATGCGTGCTCATCGTATATATATATAAGTATATATAAACATGTTTATATATGTATTTTTACATGTACAAAAACACTTATGAGACCAAACACAATACAACTCACACGTGTCCACTTATATATATTTGCCAATGTACATGTATGCATGCAAGAATGAAATGAAAAAAAAAAAAAAAAAAAAAAAAAAAAATTAATACACATGTTCATTATGAATATAATGGACTAATTATATTTACATTGGTGTACATCATTATATGCATATCACAAAGAGAAGACAAATGCCATTTAAAGGGGGAAAAATATATATATATATATATATATATTGCTACAGAATGAAAGAGTAAATAAAAATATTATTCTAAAATTAATTTTAGATTTATTCTTAAAGCATAAAACAGTACTTCATAAAGTCGATGACATTTCTGCATCGTTTATAAGAGAGAGTTTATTGTACGTTTTATGCATATGCACTTTTGTATCATATATATAGGCATGCATAACCCTCATGTCGCACACCTTTATACATTCACGGGCATATGAGTATAAACATGCTATTTTGCACATATAACGCTAATATTTTAATAACTCTCGTTACATTTGATGTTACATTAAATATAGCTCTTTATATATAGACAACTATACTATAGTTATATTTCATGCACTATATAAATACCATATACTATGCACCCATCATCCTTCTCACCTTTCCCACTCACATACGCACACAGAAACCCTGAACTTTTATCAGAATACTACATAAAAGTCAAAATGGCATATCTTGTAGACATTCATATAAGTTAATGTTACATAAAACATTTTATATTTCGTGCATATAAAAACTGTGCTTAATATTTTTATCTTAGAAATTTGTTTCTTTTCAGCGCGAAATGCACGTTTTTAACTATATATACATATGATTATATGCAATACCCATTTGCTAACCTCCTAACCATATACGAATCCCTTTTTTTTTTTTTTTTTTTTTTTTGCAAAAAGTAGAAACGATACATACAATATACTCGTTTTGTGGAATTTTCATTATATTCATAAAGGGACATAATTTAATGAATTGAGATGAATAATGCATACCGTATTATACAATTAAGTGCACCACATCTGTGTATATATATAAAAAAAATGAATATAATGAATTTGTGCATTCTATAATGTAACCTATTTTTGCATCTGTAAAAGGAAAGAAAAAAAAAAAAAGAAGGAATTTTAAGAGAAATATTTTAATTTTTTTTACTTTTTTTATTTTCTTTACTTGTACAAAGAATGGTTATAAGGGGAACGTAAACTAAATCACAAGCTTGGAGGGGGGGGGTGCAATGGCATACAAAAGGAAAAAGCTAATTTGTGCACATGTAAATATATATATATTTACATGCCCACAAATATATATGCTTGCTTTTTTTCCCCCCATCTTATCAACCATGTAGAATCTACAACAATATATAAATACGCAAAATCGAACTAAACATATTAATGTACTTTTTATTCACAGTTGTATAGTTATACATGTGCGTTGCTATGTAGACGAACGTGTAAGCATTAGTTCCTCCAGAGGTTTTGTATTTTGTGTCCCGTTTAATTATATAAACATGTAGCTATTGAACACGTAGATGTATGCAGCTCATGTGATTTTTTTATTTTTTTTAATTTTTTTTTTTTTTTTGCATTACTCTTTTTATGTGTAAATTTAGGTGCACATATTTGTGTGTACATTTCTGCATGTAATATTTTTTGCTCATTTTCCCCTTTAGTCATATATATATATATATATATATCATATTTCAATTTTTTACCTTACCACGTGCTGTATTGAAGTACGTGTAAACAATACGTGAATGCGTACAATTTTAATACATTGCAACCTGTGTATTTCGAATATATTTTTGCTTATATGTGTACCATTTGGATTAAGTATTTTTCTACTTATAGGATATATTTACAAATATGTAAATTCCCCCTTTTAATGTTCCCGTGTTTAGCATATTTGCATGCATATATGTTGTATGCATTCAAGATCAGCCATAACAAATTAAGTTCAACGAAATTTTTTCTATATGAATATTGAATATCTACATTTATCTTTTAAAGAAAATTACAACAATCAAAGTAATCAGTTTATTTATTTATGTAGTGTTTTTTAGATTTTTACATTTTCATTTTATTTTTTGTACTATTTTCCTTTTTCTTTTAATTGTAATATTTTATATGAACGAATAAAAGGACAAAGTGAGGGATTGTGTGCACCTTTCTCAGTTTTGTTCATGCACAGTGTTGTACCAGTATACAAGTGCAATTTTTCTTTTTGCTTCTGTACTTGTTTTCATTTTTGCTTCTTCGCTTCTTCGCTTGTTTGTTTTTTTTTTTTTTTTTTCCCATATGTGGATATATCGCACAAGGTAGCTACGAAATAATCGAAAGGGATATAAAAAAAAAAAAAAAAAAAAAAAAAAGAAAAAGTTTTAACCTTTAAGGTGACAACCTTTTTGTATATCTATTTTTTAAGGAAAAGGAAAAAGAACAAGACATTGAGAAGTCAACGTAATTATTTAACAATAAAAAAAAATATTTGCTAAAAAGGAGAAATAGACAGAGATAGAGACAGAAACAGAGAGATAGAGAGAGAAAAAAAAAAAAAAAAGAAAAGAATAAGAATAAGAATAAGAGGGATAAAGAAGGAGAAAGAATAATAATATAATTTAAACGAAATAAATACCACAATTATGCTGTCTTTAATATAATTTCAGGTTTTAGTATCGCACCACAGTTGTGCAGCGAAATACCTTTTTTTTTTTTTTTTTTTTTTTCTTCTTTTTATTTTCATTAAAAGTATCAAGGTACATAATTTTAAAGGATATTAAACATTAGAGGGGTTAGACCAATATAATTTCTTTTTTTTTTTTTTTTTTTTTTTTTTGCTTCTTTGTATACGTCTTTGTTTTTTTAATAGTTTTCCCCAGAAGCGGTAAGATAACGCATGCATAGACGTGTGGTTCATACATGGATTTATACACGGTTGTTTGCGTGAATATACATGTGTTAACACTCCTGTTATCTTCAATCATTTCATATTTTTGTCATGCTGGAAATGGAAGCAAGGGAAGGTTCTATCGATGCAGAGGTTGATTCAATTGCATCTACATTGGGGGAACACAAAAATAAAATATATTACAATGAAGGAGGTAGTAGTAATAGTGGGGTCGGGGACAATTTGAGGGAAAATGAAAACAGTAGTACGAGAAATGACCAAATGAATAATGAAAACCAAATGAATGAAGGAAATAACGATTATGATTGTGGTGTAAATAATATACACAATTACGAATCATTTAATAGTGCAAGTTATCAACCAAACACTAGTGCAGCTAATGTTGTTACTAGCAGTTCCGGTGTCACATGCACCGATAGTAATATCATGATAGATTCTGTAAAGAATCAGGTTTACAATAATATAAACAATTCTTGCAGCAGGAATTACAGTGCTGACAAGGGAACCAACATTTACGACCCTACCAGTGAAAATAAAAACATCTCCGCTGTTGAAAGCACAAGGAACTTTTATCCATATAAGGAAGGTTTTCTTGATAAGCCTGAGATGAATAATATGAATGGCAAGAATTTTGCCCTTCCATATAGTAAAAATGTGAATACAAGTGATGCAAATTTAAACAATAATGGTAGCAGCCAAAGTAGCAGCCAAATTAACAGCCAAAGTAACTACCAGAGTAACCAATATGAAACTAACAAAAATGCAAAGGCATCTAGGAATCGATTCAACTATTTTAACAAAAGTGAGATGAAGAATAGTATGGCAAAACAAAACATTAGACAAGAGAATAAGAATAATGGCATTGATGGAGGTGGTACATCCGTTGATGATAACACTATCTCTTATGAAAATGAAATCAGCAATGAGGATGAGCAACAAAGACCATTCTCACTATACAACCGCAAGAACCCATACGGTCAGGTTAATCAACTGAATGAATATTACCATCGAAATGATGAAAATGAAAATGAAAATAATGAGACAAGGGATATGTTTAATACACCAAATGAAGAAGGATTTTATGAGGATTATCACACAAGAAATAATCAAGGGAAAAATAAAGTTCATTTTAAAAATCTGTGCGAAAATAGAAAAAGAAGAAAAAATAGAAAACTTTATGGGAATTTAAGCACTGATAAAGAAAATAAGGTCAAGGGAAAAAAGCATATAAGTGGAAATGGTGATTCGGGTATGGAACAACTAGAGCATGAAGTTGGTAATAATAATGATGATAGCAATAATGACAACAATAATGATAGCAATAATGACAACAATAATGATAACAATAATGATAACAATAATGATAACAATAATGATAGCAATAATGACAACAATAATGATAACAATAATGATAACAATAATGACAACAATAATGATAACAATAATGATAACAATAATGATGACTCGTTCAGAGTAAGCACTAGTGTGCCGCTCGAGGGAGAAAAAGAATCAGACGTGAAAATCATGAATAGCCAAATTATGGTAAAAGAAATGCCACATTCAAATAACAACATACACATGAATCGAAATGATAAAATTATTGTAAATGTAAACTATAACAATAATGGAAAAAAAAGAAAAAATGTGAAATTTGACACAAGCACATTTTATAAACACAAGCAGAAAAGAAATTATTATAAATTTTTTAACGACTCGTTAAAAAGGTACAGTAACAATTCCTTAAAAATAGTCAATAGAAATGTAAAAACAAACAACGATTCGTCTTCTTATGCCAATAAGGAGAGTGAAAAAGTACACATGTTTTTGGGTAGGAATATGATAAAGACGAGCAGTAACCATTTGGACGTAGATGAGAACGATAAGGATGAAGTTTCAGCAACAATGAATGATGCAACAGTGAATGTTGTAACAACGAATGCTGTAACAACGAATGCTGTAACAACGAATAATGCAATGAATGCAACAAGCAAGGACATAGCCAGCGATACATCAGACGTGGTAGCTGGGGGAGTAATTAAACCAAGTGGCAGAAACAGTAATGCAAATAATTTATACACAAACATGAAAAAAAAATCGTTTAATAATATGACCTTTTCGTTAAATAAATACCTTAATTCTTATGTAAATTTTGATAGAATTAAAAGCAAAAAAACGAACAATGGAAATAGTATCAACAAAGACAAGATAGAAAATATGTGCAAGGATGCAAGCACAGTGGGCATCACATCTGTGGTGAGTGGAAACAGCACAAACGTTTCTATCGGATCTAACAATGTTGTCAGTAGGAACAATATAGACAACACGCATGAAAACTGGTTGATGAATCCAAACCAGAAAATATATGATGAATCATTGGACACGTATAGAAAGGGGGAAAACGAATTTTCGCAATCCAATCATACAAGCATAGGAAACATTAACAAATTTAATGCTTGCACACAAAATCTTAACTTGGAACTATTGAAAAATTTAAGAAATAATATTCAGAACGAATTGAATGCTAATAACAATGCAACAAAGGAGAGTTTCACTGTAGAACCGAATCTTAGAGAAATGAAGATGCATAAAATGAAACACAAATGTCCCAGTTATATTGAATATTTGAGTGATGTTTCAGAAATTAGTGATGAAGCTGATTCGCAGGAGGAGGTACAAGTCCATAATGACGATTACTTGGGTACAGATAGGAACAGCGTCCACAAGTGGAGTAATAGTAGGATAGAAATGAAAACAGCAGCATCTATGCATGGGATCAACACTGTAACAGCTACATCTGCTGCAACATCTGGTTCAGCTGCCTCACCCCTTGGATGCGAATCAAACATGGGCCTTTATAGAAATAGTAATTCGGATTTAATGAAAACCTCCTTATACAATTTATATAATCAGAGCAAAGGAATGGATGCCAATTCTAATACCTATGGTAATACCAACATGACAGATTCATTTTCGAACAGTGGAGGTAATTCAACAGTTACTTACTCGAAACAGATGACCATTAGAAATGATTTAAAATATTATCAAGAAGTGAATGGAATTTCAAACGTGTTCCATCAAGACATAATAAAAAATAAAGATAATACATATAAGGAAGATATTATAAATTATCATTACAAAGGTGATATGGTTCCATCCCATTTTACTATGAACAGCAATATGATGAGTTATTGTCATCCATATGATATCAATCGAAAAACTCCAGATGCACAGATGGATACCCAGTATACAGATTATCTACGGATGAATGGGAAGAATTGTTTTAATGAATCTAATGTGAATATACATATAAAGGAAGAGATGAAGAATAAAGAACGATTAGGTGATAAAGAATTTCAAAATGAAATTGAACCAAGTGAAAATTACCTTACTTATCGTGATGATACTAATATTAGTGCAAAATCGGATAATAGAGGAGAAGAAAAAGTTACATCTTCTGTAAAACAAAATAGAGTTGATATGAATAATGAATCTGAGGAGGATGACAAAATGGATGAATTTTCTCAAATAGGAAATGAAGATATGTTCATAAATTCCTATATGCCATATCCACCAGAAAAGTATAACAATATATACGAATTACATGAAATTAAAATTCTCTCTCCGCATGTATTAAAAACAAAATTTCGAAAAGAAGGGGGAAATAGTTATCACTCATCACTGAAAGATGGAAAATTAATTTTGTTACTTGATTTAGATAATACATTATTACAAGCTACTTCATTTGCTAAATTTAACATGGAATTACCGTTAGAAAATTTTTTAGATGAAAATGGAGAACCCGAATTATATAAATTTTTTTTACCATATTATAACTTTTTTTATTATTTAAAATTTAGACCATATGTACGTCAATTTTTACAGATTTTATCATTATACTATGAATTATCGATATATACAAATGCAACAAGAGAATATGCAGATGTAGTTATTGCTATTCTTGATCCTGATAGAACCCTTTTTGCAGATAGAATTGTTGCTAGATGTAGTTCTGCAGATAGAGAAGAAAATAAAAATTTTTCCAAAATTTATCCAAATGTAGATGCTAAATATGTAATTGCTTTTGATGATAGAAAAGATGTATGGATAGATATTCCTCATTCTCATATTTTAAAAGCTGAACATTATAATTTTTTTGAATTAAGTAAATATGATATTATTTCTCATTTTAAAGAACCAACGACTTGCAAAAAAAGATTTGTAGATATGGATATGCACCTACATTTTATGACAAAAGTTTTTTTAAAATTACATAAACAGTTTTTTGAAAGACCGTTAGAAGTAGATGTAGGAAAATTAATTGATAATATTATGCTAAATACATTAAGTAATGTTGGTGTGTACTTTACAGGTTTTAGAAAAAATTCCAAAAATTCGCAAAATGTATTATCATCAGATTGTGAAGATAGACAAAAAGAAATAGCATTAGAATTAGGAGCAAAAATTTATTCGAATTATGATCTCCCTGGTGTTACACACATTATTGCTGCCAAAAATTGTACAGATAATTTAATCAAATCAAAGAAATCGAATTATAATCATATACAGAAAGTACATACCTTGTGGTTATATCATTGTAGAGGTACTCTACAAAGTGGAAATTCTTCCTATTTTGATGCTGATGAATTATGCAAAATTTATAATAACAAACCTCCATTGCATCCAAAAAAAGATCATTGGTTTTTTGGAAATAAAGACGAAATGAGGAAACAAGATGATGACAGTGAATGTGTTAAAATTGAAAACCTTAAATCAAGAATTTTCCTTGGAACTGGTGAATACACTAATGACGCTGTTATTTGTTCCCCACTCGAGCAAATTAACATCAAATGGATTGAAAAGGAAGTTAAGTTAAGGCAAATCTATGACACTGTTGCTTCTAGTACTGTTATGCCCATGACTGATATGTCTCCTGATGGTGGTGCTGGATACGACACAACAAATGATAAGGACACAAATGATGAGAAAAATCCACACAGTGACAGGAGCCCACTAGGTGAATATTTTGACGCTGACGATAATTTTTCCTATGAAGAAAGTAATATGGAGGAACAGGAACGAGAAGAAGGAAAAAATGATTAAATCTGCTTCTTCACTTTTGGCAATGGAGTTCTCAGTTTTACTGTGATCTCCCCCCCCTTCTGTGCCAAACATGTGCTTATTTTGTTTATGCACTTTCATGGTGTTCATTAGTTCATGTCAACTCCTTGTTTTTGCACCATTTTGAACAATTGTGACTATTTTGAACAATTTTGCACTATTTTGAACAATTTTGCACCATTTTGAATTTTTTTTTTTTTTTTTTTTCTTTCTTTTTTTCGTATAATATACTTTCCCGATGCATGTATATGTCATGTATCTCTTACTTACTTCTCCCCACGTTAGAGATACGCAAAAACAATATGCTTTTTGTTCCTGTACCTTTTTGCGCTTGCCATATTGTGTTACCACAGTTTTTTATTTAGGTCTACTTTTAGAACTTCCCAGTTAATCAGTTTGCTTTATATATATATATATATATATTTATTTTTTCTTTTTCATTTTTCTTTATTTTTCCTGCCCCAGCGGGACACATCAAATGGAATCCAAAATTAATACCCCCACATTTCATCACTACATACATTAAAACTGCTAAATTTTGCGCAGTTTTTCATCAACAGAAAAAGAAATGCTATCATATGTGTAGCACGCATATGATATGTTATATAGACATGCACACAAATAGCTTTTTTTTAAAAAAACTCCTTTTGTAAATATTTAATTAAAATTATATAAAATACTGTATATTTTAACAATATCACTTTTCTGGAGAATTCCCCCCCCCCCATTGTTTCAATTCGAAATGAAGGATGGTATGCATATAAATCTAGAATTCTTGTTATAGTTATCCAGCTGTTTTATTTTACTTCATTTTTTCCATTTAACATATCATTGTGAGAAATGCCCAATTTTTTTTTTTTTTTTTTTTCAGACAATGTGCAAATGTATCTATTTGCAATTAAAGCAGCAGATGAACAATGTAAAAAGGTGAGAGAAAAAAAAAAAAAAAAAAAAAAAAGAGATTATTTGGACACAACATTATTATAATATAACAACCTATTAAATACATTAACAAAAATAAAGATATATGTGTGATTGTCCAGACAGGTTTTTAACCATACCTCTCCTATACCACATGACAAATTCTTTCCGATAATTAATTTTGATTTCAAACTAATAAATACGATTCCCCCAAATGGCATAGTATGCACACATATAGGAGAGTAACAATTTCGTAAGTGAAAAGAAAGTATATTATTAATGTAGAAAGCATGATTTATAAGCTCACCAATGGGAGCTTCTTTAAAAAAAAAAAAAGTTAAATATGCACATGAAAAATGGAAAAAATTGCAATACCACACACCCACACACATGGAAAATGACATTTTCCCTATAGAATTACATATTCTACAGGAGAGGAGTTCATTTTTTAAAATATAAAAACAGATGAATATTTTACATGCACATTCAAATCCAAAAAAAATATTAATCTGCGTGTATGTATATATATTGTATGTCTATACACATATTTATCTATTATTAACTTTTTGCTTCTGGATAAATCACCCTTTGAAAAATGACAAAAGTTCAGTAAAGCAATAGGTAGGGAGGAACTTTCCATTATAACTTTATGTTGATCTTTTATAGAAATATTTATGCTGATTAAAGTACATATGCATTCAGATAAAAAAAAAAAAATAAAATAATAACAAATGTCAAGGAAAATTTAGGGATATTTTAAAACCATTTTATAGCATGTGCAATACTCCCCACTACATAAATTATTACTTTGTAATATGCTCTCCCGATTTATTTTGCCTGAACACACAAAAATATACATTACTTCTACACACTATAAATGTGTGAGGTAAGTGTGCACAGATAAAATATTATTCCTTTTTTTTTTTCAAGGCAAATAAACAACTCCTACTGATACGAAATAGCCAATAAATTCTTATAATTTGCATAAACAGTAAGATGAAAAACAGGGATAATCCTTTTTTTTTTTTTTTTTTTTTTCCGTGGTTTCAAATCCATCCAATGAATGAAGAGAAAATATCAAAAACCATCTCCAAATATATACCTTGAAAAAGAGAGAGAAAAAATATATATATATACAAATGAACAAATAAATATATTCATAATTTAGGAAAGTACAGCAGTATTTGCTTTTAGTTTATTTCATTTGTTGAGAATATTGAACAGTTTATAAACACATGAATCAAAGAAGAAAAATGGACAGACGGAAAGACAAAAAATATATTACCGTATATTACTACAGTAATGACAGATCTAACAAAGGAAAAAATGACAGGAAAAAAAAGGAAGAAATAAAAATGGGATATGTAACTATAGAAATAACTAGGATGAAGCACAGAATATATCCCCATAGCAAAATAAATAAAGAATTCATTTTTCAAAAAGGAAAAAATATCTCTGGAGGGAAAATTTCAGGCATACATTTTCTAAAAGACAATTCTCAAAACATCAAACATGGAGGAATAGGCACATACAAATGCCGAGATAAAACGAGAGGATTCATAGCAAATTTTATAAACTCCTTTTGGAACAAAAATATAAAAGGATATTGGACATACATACTATTCGATGTGATATTTGCTACAAAAAAGAGAATAAATGAAAAGATCAATTATTTCTATAAAGAGTTCGTTTTAAATAATGATTATTTTTATAGTGAACTGAAAATAAATAACAAAACTGTGAATATGGATAAAGTAAATGCTGCCTTAAATTCTTTCAATGTAGAACGTGCAAAAATGTTTTTAGAATCTGCATGTGTGTATGATAACATCATTAATATAGGAATTACAAGCAAGGGGAATACGACTACTTTTCCACAATATTTAGGACTAAATAATAGTTCCTTTGAATATAGTAACCTTAACGGGATGTATAAAAATACGAGCACAACTGATAATTATTACGCTCAGAATATGATCAATTTTAATGGTTTCAATAATTTATTTTTCAACCAAAATTTTTTTTCTCAATCGAATTTTTCTCATTTCAACTGCAGAGATGATTCGTGTCTACATCAGAAATTTGGAAACATTAACTTTCACACAGATTTGACCCCTACCATAAAACAAAATGTAAAACATTTTTACATTTCTCTTGTTAATAAAAAAACGAATGTAAAAGAACTGAGGAAAATTAGCTTAATGGAAATAAGCAATTTTCCCTCTTTTTTCTTATGTCAAGGATTTTTATCTGAGGTGGAGAGCTACTTGGCTTTAAATCATTGCCTTTTGTATGTTAAGGTAATGGGATAAATGATATTTGCAAAAACATTCTTCTATATTCTCTCTACACCTTCAAGTTTTCATCTCTCTGTGTACTTATTTTATCTGACTAAATTCGGATAAATGTCCTACACAATTATTCCACAAATGTATAAGTCTGGTTCTGCATTCGCGTAAGGCACATTTATATGCCTCTTTGCTTTGTACCAATCACTGCACCTATCCATCTCCCGTAATGCAGAAGTACACACATGCATACATTCCCATCGTTTTTCTAATTCTTCGAGTGTACCAATTATACGCAAGAATGGCTGCTTCCAAAATATATTCACAACGACCATCATCATTTAAATCGTTTCCTCTTTTTCAGAAAAACCAAGCAGAAATGTCACAAATCCACTTGAACTTGTTTTCGATCCTGATAGATGTAGACGAAGTTAATTTTTTGGAAGAACGCATATCCAAATCTATACTCAGACATATAATTAATAGGCTGACTACATTATTTAAAATTTCAACTGATGATATACAATCGGTGCATTTCTGTATATACATAAAAAACAACCAAGAGATGGAAACCTTAAATTTTGTGGAAAAAAACATATACAAATATTCTATTTTTATATTTTTAAGCAGCAAAAATGGGAATTTTATAGAATTCCCCTACAATGGATTGAAAATTATGGTTATGATTGGTAACTGCATGATATATGAGTGTACTGGGAGGAACAAGTGTAATGGTGGTGAGAACATGTCAAATAGCAATACCTTCAAATTTGAACTCTCTGAAGAAAAATTGTTTTTTCTAAAAATTAATCTCAAAGAGAATGTAGATTTACATCATGTGGTAGTGAGCGAAACAGATACTACTGAAAAAGGTATCGAGCAATTTTCTAATGATGCTAAATTAACAGGGTTGCCCAAGACAGTTGCTTCTAACATTTCATATTCCTCTAATAATTCTATTAACAATAATGTAAATGATCGTACTGTCGAAGGATTGAACCCTAAGGCCAATTCATTTTCAAGTCTTCAAAAGAACGTGGACAAAATTAATAAAGAGATAGTGGACCTTAATATGAACATAATGAAGTATTTATATTTAAGGACAACAAATTCTAAAAACTGTGAGATTCTCCCTGTCGTATTTGATTCTCAAAGTGGAAAGGGGAGGAACTGCAGCCAAAAGAGGTAGTAAAAAGGATACACATATATATATATATATATATATATATATATATATTAATTAGTAGGATTAACAAATAACATATTTTAGAAACGCAAATTATCCAACATTTTTATGTATTCTTTATATTATTTCACATGTCCTATGCATACGTAAAAAAAAAAAAAAAAAATATATTATTCTACTGAAATGTTCACATTTTTGCACTCCCATTACTACCATGTGGAACGTTTTACACGTTTTTTTTTTTTTTTTTTTTTTTTTCTGAACAGTCATGTTGTCTTAAAAATAATTTACTTTAGCTGTTAACAAAATTTAAACACAGCAACTCTAATAAGATAACAGAAATATGTTGAAAGAAATTATTCCTAAAATGAGTTTTCTTTTTTTGCAGTAGCAGCTGATTGTGATATAATATTATTATTATTTACTTATTTGTTTACTTATTTGTTTACTTATTTGTTTATTTATTTATTTACTTTTTCTTTTTATTTATTATTTTTATTAGCTTGCTTGTTAAGGTTTTTTTTAAAAAAAACGTATGCACACGCAAAATGGTTATTCGGATATATGCACACATAGGGAGAAAAGAAAATAACCATGCACAATTGCTTACATATATATTTGTGTACATGTCTACACATGCATAAATCGGGGCTTACGCATTTTCCCACATCAAAGATGTCAAAGTGGGCATGCCCTTAATGACAAAATAGGGGAAAAGATAATTATACCAACAAGTTATAAAAGTGTGGTAACATTTCAACATGTTTGATTTTAACATGTTTGTGCTACCATTTTTTGTTTTTCCCCCTTTAAACCTTTTTCAATCACATGAACAGTCTTACGACACAGATATATCAAAACGGTTTATAAAAATCGTACATAAAAATTTTGTTAAAAATAATTTTAATTTGCATGCATCGTTAATATAGGTACACACGAAACATGGTAGTTTGTTTAAAAAACGTATTGTAATTTTATTTTATTTATTTTTATTTCATTTATTTTTATTTTATTTATTTTTATTTTATTTATTTTTTTTTATTTTTTTTTGTTTGCTCTCTTTTGAGCTTTTTTCTATTGTTCCGTTCTTTTCAGCATTTTCCCTGCTTTTCCCATTTTTATATATTTTGATACAAATTGTGCGCATATTTAAGCGACGGTACATTGGGGTGATACACTTCAGTAAATGTGACGCATTTCGGTTTAATCGATTGTCCCTTAAATTTTAAAAAGGCTCCCTTATTTTTCATAATATCGCAATAGTTAGGAGCACTAAAAACAGTGTAAAGCATTCCGTTTTGTTCAATCGAATATCCTTCATCCCTAACTTCATGTGATCTAATTATAAGACTTAAGTTATTTCTTTTTAAGAAACTTTCTGTAATATCCTTACCAAATGAAAATCCAATTCCCCTTTTGGAGGGCTTAAATCCATTTTCTTCATTTGGATCAGACCATAACAAATCTGTCATAATACCCTCATCCAAGGGTTCTGTGTTTCTATCAATTTTTTCAATATCTTCCAAAGTTGTTTCAGTTTTACTTGGTATCCCCCCATGGCATATAAAAATGGAGTCATTCAGTACATATGCTAAGGGTAGAAATTTAAAGGAATCCGAAAATAAGACATGCATTTTTTCGTCATATTTTTCTTGTAATTCCCCCAAGAACCCGTATAATTTGTTCATATTATCAGTTTCATGATTTCCACGTGTTAAATGTACATTATGTGGAAAAGTTAGTTTTGCTAAAAATAAAAAGATAATAACTTCAACGGAAAAGCTTCCCCTATCTACAAAATCTCCATTAAACAAATATGAATTATTTTCTGATGGGTATCCATTAATTTTCATTATATTTAATAGATCGTAAAATTGGCCGTGTATATCACCACATATGGTTAAAGTTTCTTCTGGTTGTAAATTTAAGCGAACTAATGTAGGTAGTTCTTTAAGTAATTTAATAATATCTAAAACGATAGCACAAACACATTTTTTATTTAATTTTTGATTGGGTACACTTATGTAATCCACAACCTTTTTTAAAAACTCTATGCTTAAATTATTCCTATCATAAATTGGTGCTCCTGCGTTTTCAATTTTAAGAGAATCTAAAACTAGTGTTTCGTAATATGGCATTTTTTGTTCTAACTCAATAGCTTTTTGAAACTGTTGTTCAAATAATAATTTTTTACATTGCTTTAATTTTATTTCGGAATTTTTATCCTTGGTTAATTTTAATACCTTTTGAAAGCAATCGGATGCACTTTTCAAATCAGACAATAATAAATAAGAGCACCCTTTTCTGTAGTAAGCTTTCGCATAATATGGATTAATTTTTATAGCTTCATTTATGTCTTCGATTGATGAGCCATAATTTTCTAACTTCATATGACAAAATGATCTGTTTGTGTAATATATGTGTATATCTGTTTCTTTTATACTAATAAAATTTTTTTTTTTTGAGATGGCGCTGTTCTGAAAAAAAGCACGTAATAATTCTACGTCTTCCTCCTCTAATGGAATGTCACCTGGTAAGTCTTCTATATTTATACTGTTCAGGATTTTCGTGTATATAGGATCATCAATCTCATACATTTTTTTTATTAGATCAATGGCTTTCGTGTAATATTTTAGAGATAGCAGGTAATTATTTTCATTAAAATATTTATTACCCAAATTTTTTAGAGCATCACACGTTTTTAGGAGTTCGATGCTTACCTCCTTTTTTACATCATCCGTTTGGTCATCGTCCCTTTGGTGGTCCTCGGTTTGGCGTTCATTCGCTTGTGGTTCATCCGTTTTAGTATCACTCGCTTTCATCTGAACAGCTTCCGTTTCAGTTGCTTCATTCTGAATCACTTTCATCTCAACTGCTTCCGTTTCAGTTGCTTCATTTTCATCACTACCCCCTTTTATAGCAGTGTCTGCTTCTTCACACGAATTTTCCCTTGATAAATTTGGTGAATCATTTTCGTCCTGTTCCCTCTCTTTGGCACCAATATCCTCATACGATACAGCTCCATTAGAAACATTATCATCAGTACTTAATTGGGATTGGTAATGTTTTCCATTTTCATGGGTTACTGTATCATGATAATCACTAGCTTCATTTTTTTCTTCCGTGTTTTGATTCTCGCTACATATTTCTTCTGCGTTTATCATGTTTTCTTTGGTATTCCCTATAGGGGTATAGGCTTTATTTTCATTAAAAGTTGTTGAGCTTGCAGAATTGTCGTTTTTGGAGTTTTCCTTAACCGTGTTGTATATCGTTTCTTTTGCTTCAAGCAGATTCTTTTCTAAACAACTTTTATATTCACACAAATTGGTTTCTTCAATTTTGATACTTCCCTTAATTTTTTCCGTTAGAAATGCCATTTGTTTTTTCTGCTTTTTCTGTTTATTTTATTTTATTTTATTTTATTTTATTTTATTTTTTTTTTGTTTTTTCTTGTTTTTTCTTGTTTTTTCTGTTTTTTTTTTTTTTTTTTTTTTTTTTTTTTTTTTTCCTTTTTTTTAATTTTTTTTTTTTTTTTCCTCTCCTTAAATTAAAATGACTAGCATGTGTTTGCTTAAAAATATAAAAGTTAAAAATTTTTTTATCCTTTTTTCCTACGTTTTTTTTTTCACAACTTTTTAATTTTTTAAAAGCAATACAATTTTTATTTTTTTTTTTTTTTTTTGTAAATTTTTTTTTTTTTTTTATTTTATATGTGGCTTTCATGTTTTTTTTTTTTTTTTTTTTTTTTCTCCTTCCACTTTTTATTTTCCCTTTTTTTTTTTTTTTTTTTTTTTTTCATTTTAATTTTTTTTTTTTTTTTTTATTGTTAATTATTTTTTTTTTTATTTTTTGAAATAAGCTTTGATTTTTTTTTTTTTTTTTTTTTTTTTTCTCTTTTTTTATTTTCCTTTTTATTTTTTATTTTTTATTTTTATTGTGTCATGTTTATTTTTTTTTAAACAAGTGCAATTACATAATAAGTATTGTTCATATATTCGTTCATATGTACATATTTATATATTTTAATTTATATATAATTTATATATTCATAAGTTTATTGTGTATATTACATAATTTTCTTAAAAAAAAAAAAAAAACCTT